>NC_057685.1:7281277-7286277 GCF_014466175.1 Vespula pensylvanica | reverse complement strand
TACTTGTCTCATCTTTGCTCGTGCATTTGTACGGAAGTATCGTCGCGTAATATCTTTCGTCCGGAGTATGGATAAAACATTATCTACAAAAGACGTGCAACTATAAGCGAAAGATAGAAATCGTTTTGATGATATTCGTCCGAGCACGACGACACCTTGGCACGTTTTATTACGATTAGGTGCGATCGAGCGTGATAGACGATCGGCCATTACCTTACCGTCTAACCTCGCCTCCAATAGCGAGGATCAGCCGAGCGTGGATTTCGCGGCCGTTTCGAGGAAAACTACGGATACCAGCGAGGCCCACTTGATTGGTTTCTCCGATCATCTCGCGAGACTACGCTCGCGAACGTATACTGTCTCTTACTGTCTCTCTCTCTCTCTCTCTCTCTCTCTCTCTCTCTCTCTCTCTCTCTCTCAGTCAGTCACTCTATCTCTCTATCTCTATCTCTATCTATCCTTCTCTCTACGTGCTCGACTACAAACGATCGGTGAAATCGGTGCCTTCGGACGGTTTACTTTTTATCAACAACTATCACGTCGTTCGTGCGTGAGAAATCGCGAATACTCGATTCTCATTCGAAGAAAAAAAAAAAAAATAAATAAGAAGAAAAAAAAATAGATGAGAGAAAGAAAGAAAGAGAAAGAGAGTGTGAGAGAGAGAGAGAGAGAGAGAGAGAGAGAGAGAGAGAGAGAGAGAGACATAAAAGAAATATGCACGCTTTCGTTTCGAGTCATTCGAAAATTAGCTCAATGTCGAGAGTAGATCGGTCCTTCTTTTTCTTTCTTTTTTTCAAATCTAAAAACGTTCTCTTCAATTTTTTGTTTTATTTTTATTCTTTTTTTTTTCTTTTTCTCTTTTGCTTTTTCATTAATTTTTTTTCTCCTCTATTTCGTGCACTTTCTCTCCCGTGTTAAAAGAGGGTCAACGACGAGTGAATGATCCTACGAAAGAAAGAAAGAAAAAAACAGGAGAGAGAAAAGAAAAAAGAAAAAGAAAAAAAAAAACCGGATTTTTGGTAGGCTCATCACCCTACCAACTACACTTATATAGGGCATCTGTATCCTGATCTGCATATGGTCCACGTTAGTATAAATCGAGCACATCCCCTTTCGAGAGTTTTTCTTCTCTTTTTTCGTCATCTCGGTCGGTCTCCCCGCCTCGTTTAACTCCTCGTGGACCCCGCGACCGGTCCCGTATTTCGACCAAGGAGCAAACCGAGGACGATTCGGGGGGAAGAAAGAAGGGATAAAGCCGCCCTAATTTCAACCGTCTGATCTCTCTCTCTCTCTCTTTCTCTGTTGGAACTTGTTTGAATGACAATGACCGTTCCGAGCCGTTCCTTTCGCGATGGCACACAAGACGCAAGATTTTACATATCTTTCTCTCTCTCTCTCTCTTTCTTTTTCTCCTTTTCTGTATCTCCCTCTTTCTCCATCTTTCCATCTCTCTCTGTTCGTTTGTATATCGAGAAGGTTCCTTCTCTTTATCGTTCATCTCTCTTTCTCTCTCTATCCCTCTGTACGTATGTAACGCGAGGGCGATCGATCAAACGCACTCGCAATGATCGTGCCTGTAACCCGATATGCAAATATTTTTTCCGACGACTTCCACTTAACTACAGAGATTAATGATCTCGGAAAAGAGGTGAATTTTTAATCCGCGATCCGTCCTGATTTCGTCACGGCCCGTCAGCTGACTTAATGCACGATTTTTCTTACTACCCGACGCTTTGCTTCCCGTGAGAGCAGATCTTTTCAAACTGTTAGATCTCATTTTCTTCTTGGGGTAGCATAGGTGGGGAGGTTTCTTTCTTTTTTTTATTTTTATTTTTTATCTTTTTAGTTGCTTTTTTCCATTCGATCAGCAAAAGCTCGTAAAAAAACGCTCGTAAGCATTTAAATATTTAATCGGCTGCTAAAAGTTGACTTTCAATTGCGATATCATCGTTGTAACGAATCGATCATGTTTGTTAAAAATCGCTTGGCGAGTTGTGCCGATTATTCAATGATTTAAATGTATAATGTTTATATATATTTGAAGAATGTTTCAATAATTCAAACGAAATTAAATGCGTTACGAAATTAATGATTGATTGTTCATGGCGTCTTAATCAATGATTTTTTGATTAAAACTTCTTTTTATAGAACGTCACTGAACGATCTACGATTTAAATATATCATATCTCTCACGTAACAAATATATTTGAACGATTATAAATAAAATAGAAAAAGAAAGATATTACTTTCAATAAACGATATTACTTTTAGAAAAGAATCTTACTTTCAAATATGAAAAAATCTGAAACAAAATCTGAATCATAGAGAGTCGATCGATGCTATTTGTATCAAATTAATATTATTAGATAATAATTGATCGTCGAAGAATGCTGATGTTGAAGAGCGATCGTAAATTACTTACATAGGAGTATGTTATAAAAAAAAAAGAAAACAAAAAAAAAAAATAATAGAGAAAGGAACGACAAAAGTCAAAGGACAATTTTGTGTTTCGAAGCCGTAGAAGAATTACAAGAACAAGAATAAGAAGAACAAGAAGAAGAACAAGAAGAAGAAGGAGAAGAAGAAGGAGAAGAAGAAGAAGAAGAAGAAGAAGAAGAAGAAGAAGAAGAAGAAGAAGAAGAAGAAGAAGAAGAAGAAGAAGAAGAAGATTGGACTAGTCTACCGTGAAAAAAGAAAGAATAAAGTGAGCCACCCTCTTTTCGTTCTTTATCCATCGAAAAATGGGAGAGTTTTCGTTTGGCACATGAGACACGGTTACAGTTCGACACCCCCATAACTACGCAAGAACATGGGGGCTACGGTAGGCTTCAACCTCGTGTCTCTTTTTTCTTTCTTTCTTTTTTTTTCCTTTCTTTTTTTCTTTCTTTTTTTTTTTATTCCACCGCCCGGACGAATTAGGGACGCGCGTCAAAGCGTGCCGAGGCCTTTCGTATTCTCGTGACACCCGGTAGTGCCTTACTACGGAAAGACGAGTGTCTAAAGCCGAAAGTTATGCTTCGTTGCTCGCGATCGAGTACGAGCCGATCTATCGATTTATCGCTTAAAGGAACGAGCATAATCGTCGAGGAAATATCCTTTTTTCTTTCTTTTTTTTTTCTCTTTCCTCTCTCTCTCTCCCTTTTACCCTCGACCAACCGCGCACCTCCATCGATTTAAGCGAATATAAAATATGATATATTTTCGAGGAAACAAAACAAAAACAAAAAAAAAAAAGAGAAGAAAAAAAAGCGATTGAAAAAACAAACAAAAAAATAAACAAGAAACATACTTTCAATACTTTCCTTTAACAAGTCAACCCTTCTTCTTCTTATTCTTCTTCTTCTTCTTCTCAATATTTTTTACCCTTTTTTTTTCTGTTCTTTCTTTTTTCTTTCTTTCTCTCCTCATTCTCTTTACAATTGCAATAGCAGTCAAAGTTCTAACAGTATCTAGCAAATACTCCAGGATTTAGAAAGATCAAGCGTATCCGTGTTTCCCTTGGTGGGTGATCGGTTTGCGTTTGCTTAAAAAAAAAAAAAAACAGAGAGAGAGAGAGAGAGAGAGATAAAGAGATAGGGAGGAAAAAGGACGAGCGGAGAGAAGTAGTATCGAACGTAAACGAGTGAGACTGAGTTATAAGGCCCTCGAGACAAGCGAGCAAGGCAATTCGACTTTGTCGGATTCGGCACGTTCGAAAAACATGCAGAAAAACGCGAGCAAAAAATTTAAAAGGGAGAAACAGTAAGGATAGAAGAAAGGGTTGAAGTGAAAAAAAAAGGGGACACAGGGAAAGGGTTGGCGTCTTCTACTTCCTTTTTTTTTTTTTTTTTTCTTTTTCTCTTTTTTTTTTCTCTCTCTTTACGAGGAGAATTTCACTTTACGATTTTCTTCATCGTTTCTAAACGTTTAAAGGGTTCTGCACGAGAAATGACGTTGCATTTTAGGTGCATAGTATCCTAAAACTTTTCTTCATCCTCTTTCTAATCTTTTCCTTCCGTCTGTCAGAGTAACGTGCGAATTTTTTCTTTCTTTCCTTTCTTTTTTTATTGTTTCTTTCTCTCTTTTTCTTTTATCTCTTTACTTTTTTTTTTTTTTTTCACCGACACAAGTCTACGGATACGTCTGTTCCCCTACATTCCCCCCCCTCCCTTGCCCTTTGGTGAACCAACGTTTCGTCAACCAACTTATATTACTTGTACTTTCTTGATACATACCTATTTTTCCTTCTTTTCACCCCTTTCCCACTCGTCGTAAAAACCTTTCGAAAAGATGGTACATTTTTATTGGTCACTCCTTCAGGAACTAGCAATCTTCGAAAGGACTACCTTGGTTATTGCATCATTCGTAAGATTATTTGGAAAAAAAGGGAACCTTGTCGAGGGTCTTTATAGAAATGACTATCCTCTAGACGCGTGCTTTCTCTAATAGGAAAAGGAAAATCTTTTCTAGTAATTTCACTCTCTTTTCCTCTTTTTCTTTGTCTACAAAGATCTTCTTTTCCAGTTTATTTTTAGCTTCTGTGTACGATTTAAAAGAAATTTTATGCGGGCTAAAATTTATCAAGAGAGACAGGTAAATTTATATGTTAATCTTAACAATTCTAAAATCAGTATTAAATATTATCTATCATTTACCTTCGTATATTACATATATATATATATGTGTATGTATAATTTGTTTTATTAACTTTTACATGAAAAGGAGAATAACGTATTCCATTTTTAGAGAAAATTTGCGAAATTCTTTTGAAATTTCGATTTCGTAAAGTTCTGATCAAGGGTCAAAAAGTGATGTCACCAACGGTCGTAGGTTTTTTTTTCCTCTCTTACCTCGAAAATGCTCAATCACGATGGACGTTCGAGAGTCAATGAGAACGTTCGTGAGAGAAAAATATGCAAGAGGCAACCCTCGCTCGCTCGTTTCAAAGAGAAGGTAGTAAGAGAGACAGAGAGAGAGAGAGACAAACAGAGAGAGAGAGAGAGAGAGAGAGAGAGAGAGAG
>NC_057685.1:7278064-7281177 GCF_014466175.1 Vespula pensylvanica | reverse complement strand
AGAGAGAGAGAGAGAGAGAGAGAGAGAGAGAGAGAGAGAGAGAGAGAATTTTAGTACTAGAGGGGCTAAATCCACCGTATTATCTCAGAATTCATAAAGACCGAAAAAGAGGAGGTAGGGGCGGTAGTTGAATTTTTGGGAAAATTTCTTCTTCCGTGCAGGAAGTCGCAAGAACTGAAGAGAACATATGCGTGACCTCTGACCAAGGTCAATCGTCTCGAGTCTTAACTCCCCTTCAAGTTCGACGCACCTTAAGCGAACGAGGTCAGTTGAGGTCATGGGAACCCATGGGGGTCCATTTAGAGATACTTTCGGCTTTTCCATCGACATCACCTTGACTATGACTGTATGTTTTCCGTGTGACGTCATTGATGTCCAAAAGAAATCTTTCGAACTTATCTATATGGCTATACGATAATATATAAAATATCATTAAAATCTAATCTAATTTGTTTCTTTTTTTTTCTTTAAAATTTTATCATGCACAAAGGACTTAATAGTATATATATATATATATATATATATATATATGTGTATATATATATATATTATATTATATGTAATTTTTTTACTTTTTAATTTAATAAATTATTGTAGTTATCTGTCAAATATGAAATATTATCAATCAAAGATAATTATTATTATAACTGTTTAAACGGAATTAAAGAGAAGACTATTCAGTGATAATAACAATGAAAAATTTTATATTTTATAATATTTTTCTACTCATGTTCTTGTTGAATAAAGTGAAGCTTGTAAGGCTTATTAAAACCTTGTTAACATTAAGGGACGTGCAAATCGTTATATAAATACTTAGACTATGGGATAAAATCGATAGCTAACCCGATACATTAGAACCCTTTCTTTCGACTTTGAAAGAACGGGAGTTGAGGTGAAAGGAACCTTACGAATTTGCACACCTGTCGGGTACATACGAATCTAACGCTTTTAAAGGCATTACAGTGCATACTAAAAGGTTCTGTGCTAGTATTACATAATGGCTATTAAATTTCTACGAGACGAATTTAGTTTTATGGATATTTGAAAAAATTATATTACTTAATCGATCTAACGTAAAAGTACAAAAACAAAATAATCGCGGATGTTCGTAATAATCTTTTACTTTTATTTCATCGTATAGCGCATACAGTATTATCTATTTAAATGTATAATACAACCAAGACAATTTAGTTAAATATTAAAAATGCAAACAAATCTTTTAAACGAATGTTGTTGCACGATGAAACTGGAGAGCGCTATGAAAGTTACTTTCGACATTTTAAATATAGAATAGAACTCTATATTCTTTATTACATATTATCGTAGCTAATATCAAACTTCAAAATATTAACTGCACATGTATTTCGTATGAACCTTTGTTGAGCTATTAAGCTTTAACATCGTCGTATACGCCTGAAAGGAACTTCTACTAGAATTTGCTTGCTTCGAGACAAAAAACAATTAAAATTGATCTACATCCATGCAAAAATGTATAAATGTATTTTTAGTAATGGAGGACATGTACAAGCATGCTAATGTTAATGCAGCATTTGAATTTCAAAGACAGGACAGGATAGGACAGGGCAAGAGAGAACAGGAGAGGATAGAACAGGAGTGGACAGAACAGGACAGCACAGGAGAGAATAAAACAGACAAGGGGTTAGTCGACTTGGTTCGGTTCTGTTCGGCTTGGCCCTGAGTTGAGTCTGGAGGATTTGTTTAGGGTTTTGTCTGAGGTTTACTCGAAGGTCTAGAGTCTGAGGTTATGTTCGGAGGTTTTGTCTACGGTTTTTGAGGTTTCACTTGGTAATTCTTTTACTATTTTGTTCGAGGTTATGTTTCGAAGATACACGAAAATATGGACATTGTCAAAAATTCCAGACAAAATTGCAGATATATTTTCAGATTAAATGTCTTACGAAATAGCAAGTAAAAACCTTATATAATATCGTAAAGAAAATTCCAGATAGATCCACAGTTAAAACCTGACTCAAAATCCCAGACCGTAACTCAGAGCCGAGTCGAGCAGAGCAAAGCAGAACCGATTTTTCCTGTTTTGTCCAGTCCTATACTATTTTGTTCTCTCTTATTCTGTCATGTTCTGTTATGTCCTTTTGTATCCTACTTTTGAAATTCGTATGCCGCGTACATTACTATGCTTCTACATGTCCTCTATTATTAACAATACATTTATATATTTTGCATCGATCTGGCCCAATTGTACAATATTTCATTTAGAAGCATACAACATCCGATCGAACTTTCTACCCGTGGGATGTTATTGGGTTACGTTAATGTCGATGACAAGCCGAATTTGAAATTTAATAACTCAACAACAGCACATGCAAAATGCACTTGCTGATAGTATTTTGAAGATAGTCTGATGTCGGTTATAATAATATGTAATAAAGAATGTAAAGATTCCATTTAAAAATATCAAACGAGGAAATTTTAAACAGGGTTCTCCAACTTCATCGCAAGCTCAAATAATTGTCATTACAATGTTTTCCATACCTCTCCTTCTTTCGACGTTAGCGTTAATAATCTTTTAAAACTTTTTTTTTATTTTTAAAATTTAAAGAAGTTATTGCTTGTATACATTTAAACCTGATATACTGTCTATATGTATATTTTTTAATGTTTTATTATAAGATCGTTATACTTGATTTATATGCATTGTAATAATTCGATCGACTTTTCTCAAAATAATAGTATAATTACATTCAAACATTAAACCCTTTGTAATATTAATCATCTTAATTAATGAATTATTTGTTTAGATAGCAATAATAATAATTCTATCAATTTTTACGAAATTAATATTATAACTTGATTCAATCAATCAAGTTCAATATTAAATCCTTTCTAAAATTAATCTGAATAATTCTTGGGTGTATCAGTTGAATAAATGAATTCTATTCGAAAGACTTATATCAATTTGTGAATGCAATCTCACTAATTCCAAAGAAAATATTAGCTTATATAATCGCGAAGAGGGAGGAGATAAAGATGATAAATAGAATAGTAACGTTTAGTACCTATAGAAAAACTGGGCGAAAGTCAAGTCGGGATATAAAAGTCTCTCCCTCTCTCCCTTGCTCTTTATAGTAAAA
>NC_057685.1:7263064-7273064 GCF_014466175.1 Vespula pensylvanica | reverse complement strand
TCAATGAGAATAAGATTTCGTTGTCGGCGAATAAGGAAGGAGGCGCGTGCGTAACGTAAAAGATATAAGCGTGCTGAGTGAGAGAAAGAGAGAGAGAGAGAGAGAGAGAGAGAGAGAGAGAGAGAGAGAGAGAGAGAAAGAGAGAGAGAGAGAAAGAAAGAAAAATAAAAACTCGATTAAACGATCCTTATTAATCGGTTCACGAAGTTAATTTTTTTCAGTTTTTTCTTTTTCACTTTTTTTTTTACGGAAGACCGAAAGGAAAAAGGGGGAAATAAAATAAAAAGAAGCGGAAAGTCGCGTATCGTCATTAAGGGTTTCCCACAGAGAAGGTGGGTCCATAAAGAAGGTCCATATTTGATAAGACATCGGTGCTTGATTTTTTTGTGAAACAAAATCTGGCCAGATGTCGGTGGGCCCTTATTCTCGTCGGCGCGATCCAGGTAAAAAATACCTCGAACGAGAAGCCGAGTAGGCTTCCTCTTCTTTCTCTTTCACTCACTCTCACTCTTTCCTTCTCTCTCTCTTTTGATTCGTGTGGGAGGCTGACTCGGTTCGTCATTAGCTCGCTAAATCAATCCGGTCAGACCCCTGGGATAATTTTTATAGGAAGCCCTTTCTCTCTAGATGGGCGGGGAGTGAAGGGGTTGTTTTAAATTTCGATACCAGGTAGGTAAGGTATCCGAATAATGTTAGATAATGTTCACATTACGCGAGTTTCTCGAGAGAGAATAAACCAAGTTATCTAGAGTGTCCTTGAGAATTAACTCCGTTTTTCCTTTTTCACTATTTTTCCTTTCTTTTATTTCTTCGATCATGATTAATTCATTTCCACGATTTCAGCGTTGGTAAATAAATAAATGAATGAATGAATGAATGAATGAATGAATAAACGAATAAACGAAATTGAAATTGTAATTGTAATTGAAATTGAAATTGAAAGAAAACAGTGAACATGGATTGACGCGTGAAATACATATGTGCAATGTTAGAAAAAATAAGTTTAGTGAAAGATACGCGAGAAAGAGAGAAAGACAGATAGACAGATAGACAAACAGACAGACAGACAGACAGAGAGAACTAGAGAGAGAGAGAGAGAGAGAGGGAGAGAGAGAGAAAGAGAAAGAAACAAAGAAGAAGCCGGAACAAGAGAGAGACAATGGTTTGACCGCGATGCGTGTTCTACACGTAGGAAGACATCGTTGCTCTTTGGTTCGAGAGGCGGAGGGACAGGTGGCAGATTGGGCCCCGCGTTCGAGATCAGAGAAAGAGAAAGAGAGAGAGAGAGAGAGAGAGAGAAAGAGAATCGAGGAGAGCATGGGAACCTGACTTTCGGGGGCAGCATCCCTAGGAAGCGAAGACCGAAAGGGCTCCCCCGTTCCCCTTCCCTCCTTGTTCCACGTCTCGGATGCCCGACGTGGGGAGAGAAAATGAGAAATAGAGGGGTCCATGGATAGAAGCGCCGGTTCTACCGCTTGGTCCTCGGATGAGAATAAGGAGGAGGAGGAGGAGGAAGAGGAGGATGACGGAGTAAGAGTGAGGGAGGAGAGGTGAGTAGAGCGGTTCGTTTAAAACGTGCTGCTGAACAGCAACTTGGACGGACGAACGAACGAACGAACGAACGAACGAATGAACGAATGAACGAACGAACGAATGAACGAATGAACGAACGAATGAGTCTTTTCGATTTTCTCTCTCTTAAAAGAATATATTCTAAGGTCGTGTCGATGGCCATCGAGAGATTTGCATCGTTTTGTACTTAAAAAGAATGAACTTTCACCGTGGTCGTTAATCTCATCATAGTCATAAATTTCTATGAGAAAAATATCTAATAGAAAGTACGATGGGAAGAAATCGGGGATATGAGAGGGGTAGAGAGGAGGAGGAGGAGGAGGAGGAGGAGGAGGAAAGATATTTTGTAAAACAAAAAGAAGAAATAAGTATAAAGGAAATATAATAATAACAAAAAATAATAATAGTAATAATAGTAATAATGGTAATAATAATAGTAATAATAATGAAAATATAGAAACAGTTGCATTTTAGAAAATGTTCACAAATAATATTTGCGTATTATTAATCCGAACATTTCTTTTTTCTTTTCTTTTCTTTTCTTTTTTTTTTTTTTTTTTTCTTTTGAAACAAAATTTTCCTCGAGTGTTAGACCTCGTTAAATCTCTTTAACGAGTGCCATGTAATTTCTATCGATCCTTTCGTTCCTTTCATTTTTCTTGTTTTTGTTTTTGTTTTTGTTTCACTCTCTCTCCTTCTCTCTCTCTCTCTCTCTCTTTTTCTCTCTATCTCTATCTTTCTCTTTCCGTCCCTTTCTCCCTTTCTCTCTTTTCCATCACTGCATTCGACCTAACCGATATTTTGTATTCGAGAAAGACTAATTACAACTAGGTTCTTGGTAATAATTAACGTAAAGTCGCGGTCGTAAACTTAAATGGAGTGGGCAAAGCGGTTCTCTAATTAATTCCGTAAGATCCTCGTGTACCTCTAGCTTCATTAAGGACTAGTAAATTTTAATACGATCTTCAACTTCAAAATGGCACGCGGTTGAAAGAGAAAGAGAGAGAGAGAGAGAGAGAGAGAGAGAGAGAGAGAGAGAGAGAAAGATAGAGAGAGAGAGAGAGGGGGGGGGAGAAATAGAGAGAAAGAGAAAGAGAAAAAGAAAAAGAACAGAAAAAGGGAAAGAATGTATACACGTACATACGAGTATGTACAATGGATACTTACAGAGATGTACATCTCTCATGGAATTTCATTGAGTAATCTCTCGCACGGTTCTTTTACGATAGTCATTCGCGATCGTTGTCGGTCAAACGTTTCGTAATCTGAATATAGCTATTTGTCTGCACTTTCGCGATTACAGCAAGGAAAAATGAGTGAGTGAGTGAGTGAGTGAGAGAGAGTGAGAGAAAGGTTCGAAGGTTTCACTTCGAAATACGTTCATCCAATTTCGAGTTATCGAGTTATCGAAGCGGATCACTTTATACGTACTTTATGTAGAAAAGAAGATACCAAGAGGGATAAAAAGAGAAAGAGAGAGGAAGAGAGAGAGAGAGAGAGAGAGAGAGAGAAAGAAGTCTAGTAGATCGGACTTTACCAACCGATAACCATTCCTGTTATCTTTAAGCCTATTAGTAATCGAGAGTCGAGCCGATTATAAAACGACTATCCGATTTCCTGCTTTTTAAATCTTTCCGGAAGGTGTTCTCGAGAAGGGTGAGTATTCTAACGAAGAATAAGTAATAGGAGATAGGCATGAAGAAAAGGAAGGACGAAGGTTGCTTGGGAGAAAGGAGGTAAGGGAAAAAGGGAGATCAGAAGATGGAAGTTATACGTCGACGAATAACACAGGCGCTGTATCAGGACGATAAAGTACGATGGATAATTAATTTTATAGCCACTCAATTTCCGAGGGAATCGGCTACCGGTAATACTCGATACTTATTTTCGTTAGTCGCGCCAATGAGAAAGCAAATAATCCTCTTCTCGATTTCTTAAGGGGAAAGAGAGAGAAAGAGAGAGAGAGAGAGAGAGAAAGAGAGAGATAGAGAGAAGTAAAAAATGTTGAATTTTTATTGTGAGATGATAATAATCAATCTTCTAAATGCTACTGTCCCTATCCTCTATCTATTTATAGAAATTATTATTCTTTCTTACTTCATTATATTACACAATTTCGTTCGTCGATAAAAAACACTGATAATTTTTTTTTCCCTTTCCCCTTGAACAACGAGCTCATCGTTCGCGACGTACCAGTTACACATCTTCCTTGAACGTTTTCCAGATTTTTTGTCTTTTTGTTGATAAATACGAATGAGAGAAGTGTATGTATGAGTACTCGCTCGCTCTTTTTCTTTTTTTCTTCTTTCTTTTTCTTTTTTTACGACCCGAGTCTTTATTATGTAAGAGAAGGTTAGGGGTGAGGGCGAGTAGGAGAGGAGAGTTGGCGGGAGGTGGGAGGAGGAAGAAGAGAATAATAATAATAATAATAATAATAAAAAAAAAAAAAAAAGAAAAAGAAGGGTCTTCTTTGATCGTTTCTCCAGCGATCACGTGATCGCTCGATCACAGGTAATTGCAAGTAAATTCGAATTGTCACGCATTATCACGGTAGCCTCGAGAAACTTGTGGCATGGATCGTCAGGGGTTCTCATTCGGGTCTCTCTCTCTCTCTCTCTCTCTCTCTTTCTCTCTTTCTCTTTCTCTTTCTCTTTCTCCCGTTACACCAGCAAGAATAAAATGACTTTTAAAATAAGTACATATAGATACATACGTACCGATATGTACGTAAGTAAGTACCTACATATGTCATTATCTTACACACACACACACACACACATATATATATATATATATCTTTAAGATAATGATCGTAGTAGTAATGTATCGTGAGAATTTGATTGATAACCTAACGAAGTAAGAATATTCATGGGGTTATAAGTATTTTATCATGAAGCATCACGCAATACAAGCAATATAATACAATATAATACAATATAATATAATACAATATAATATAACATACAAGCTTTCAGGAGAGGAATGATCTTGGAAAGAACTAGCCCGAGGTAATTTCCGAAAGGCATAACTTTCTTGATATCGAACCGGGATAGAAAAATCTTAGCGTGAATAAACACGAATGCTAGCGGAGCCGTAAAGTTTTCCTTACAATGCATGAAATCGAACACGTTATCGCGCGACGCATCAACACGATAGAACTTTAATTTCTCGCCTTTCGCTCCAGAAAAGCATTCTCTCTCTCTCTCTCTCTCTCTCTCTCTCTCTCTCTCTCTCTCTCTCTATCTCTCTCTCTTTATCTATCTATCTTTCTTACAGACATATACGTAATACACATTTTATTCGATGGTATACATAGTCGATAATCTTCGTAAGAGATCGTCCCTTTTACTCGATGTCGTCTATCTCTGTCTCTCTCTCTCTCTCTCTCTCTCTCTCTTTCTCTTTCTCTCTTTCTTACGTGTTATGCGAGAGTGCGTTCACACCGAATCAAGAAAGCTATCGTACTCCACCATCCTGGACCATTCAAAGAAGAAAGAGCTTTTCTGTCAAGACGAACGAACGGACGGATGGACGGACCGACGGACCGACCGACGGACCGACCGACGGACGAACAGACGGTTACATAACTACGGGATGCTTATAGCAGAGAAAAGAGAGAGAGAGAGAGAGATAAAGATAGATAGATAGAAAGAGGGAGAAGCATTGTGCTATTCGATGTACATGAGAAAGCGAAAAGGTAGAAGAGGCGGGGGTAGATTTAGAAATTTAGTACATAGACAGTAAATGGGGTATCATGTTCAGTCTAAGGCTTAAGGACTTTTGTTTGGCGTGGGAGGCTGCTGGCTGCTGCACTGGCCGCTTGGTCCCACCTGATCCGACGAAAAGAGAGAGAGAGAGAGAGAAAGAGAGAGAGAGAGAGAGAGAGAGAGAGAGAGAGAGAGAAGGACGACGGACCCAACCAGGCCTATTCACCGGTAAAAGTTTTCGTTTTCATTCGATTTCTTACGTATCGCGTCGCGTGGAATAACGCAAAGAACGAAAAAAAAAAAAAAAAGATAAAATCTTTTCTTTGTTGATGCCGTTTGAAGGAACTTTCCTGATCCGATCTTTGATAAAGATAAATTGATATTCTACGAAAAGGATTGCGAAAGGTTCGTCGATGTTTTGACAGTTCACTTATGTTCGGTTAAATTCTGAATTTTCTATCTGATCTTCCTTTAGGTTATATTTACAAACGAATGTAATATTAATCCAATCGCTTTTAACCGGCTGTATATAATATAGCTAGGTCAGATTTTTCTTTCTCTTTTTTTTTTTTTTTTGGAGTTGGTTCTCGATTAGATGTGTTTCGATGCGAAAGTTTATGAAAATGTGTCGACGAAGAAATTTTCTCGTTAAAAAAAAAATTAGCGCGTTAAACTTTAAGAAAATTTCTTTTGAAATTGATCGGCGGACGTGCATTAATAATATAATCGAGGATTCGCATGAGGATTAACATAAAAATACCGGTACATATTGAAATAATTGATATAAACGAAAAAGGAGAAAAAAAGACAATAAAAGAAAAGAGGAAAGAAAGAAACAAGAAAAGAAGAAGAAGAAGAAGAAGAAGAAGAAGAAGAAAAAAGAAAGGGCCCGATAGAGTTTCTTCTTCCGTAGGAGAAGCTTCGATTAAAATTAGATCTAAGCCGATGTTTTTGGGACGGGCAACGATTCACGGTTGAAAAAGAAGGAGAAGCAAAAGATGATGAAGAAGAGAAAGGGCCCTTCGTTACACTCCAACTTCTCTTCCGCGGAGTAGCTGCTGCTGTAACTGCTGTTGCTGCTGCTGTTGCTGTCTGCTGTCTACAAAACGCCGATGCTGATGTAGAAGAAGAAGAAGAAGAAGAAGAAGAAGAAGAAGAAGAAGAAGAAGAAGGAGAAGAAGAAGAAGAAGAAGAAGAGGAGGGGAATGTGGGGAGAGGGATAAAAAATCGAGTGGAAAAAATGACGGGCCTCTCGCTACCGTAGTGCGTGATCAGGTGAGGCCCTTTTACCAAGACTGGCACACGCGCTCGCGCGTTCACGACCAACGACGTTCTCTCGTCGTAATGATGCTCTGCTGGATGAGTATATCTTTTATCTTTCTCTTTCTCTTTCTCTTTCTCTTTCTCTAAGTATGTGTGTGTATATGTATATGTATGTAAATATGTATGCGTATGCTCCGTATACCTTTCGTGGTCACTGCGAGAATGAAGAATGGGCCTTGCGAAATCACTTTGCCTTCGCGGTTCCTCTTTTCGATTAGTATTACTACAAAAAAAATCATGGTATACTTAGAAAGAAACGTTCTGGATTTATTTATTTACTTTTTTCTCTTATTTTCGTTTCTTCACGCCGAGGATTCACATCGAAGAATAAACGATTCGAGGTGACATTAATGTAACGGAATAATCGTTACGTTAATTCGTTGGAAAATTAGATAGGTAGATAGGTAGGTGATTAGGTGAATACTTAGTTAATCGGGTTGGTAGATAGAATATGTGAAATACGTAATAGACGAAATATTTGTCCGGTTCGGTTTCTTTTACAATGGTTTCTAATGCTATTTATTCAAATGACTCGTTGCGATCGATTAGGACAAATGAATTTCGTTCAATCAATGTTTCTAACCGTTTAGTGATTCATTTGCGATTACGTAATCATATACATATATTATTCGATGGACGATGTATCATTTTCACGATAATAGCAACGATATATATATATATGTATGTATGTATGTATATATCGAAGATATCATCGCGTGGGATATATATATGTATATAACGAACATATTGAAATTGATTGGCCCGTTAAATATAATTAAATTCATTATTACGACGTACTCACGTCTACGGAAATATACGACGGCCATTCGAAGAGCATTTAAAGATCGAGAGATCATATTTTCCACGTATCGATCTTTTTCACTCCCTTTCTCTCATATTTTTATTCTTCCTTTCCTCTACCACCACCTCTCCTCTTTTGGAGATATTATTCCACCGAATGATTTCCGCGACGCGGTTAACTAGATCCGCGTTGCGGTTTTCCGCTCTCAAGAGTTAAAACGAGCTCGCACACACGTTTTAACCAAAGGAGCATGATATGAGCTTTGGGTATCGATTGGAACGGTGGATGTGGACGATGTACTTATCGTCCGAGTAGTTGCTCATAAGAAAGAGAGATGAGTAAGTAGAGTAGAGAGAGTAGAGTGAGTAGATTGAGTGAGTGAGTGAGTGAATGTATTTCAGAGAAAAAAAAGAGAGAGAAAGAGAGAGAGAGAGAGAGAGAGAGAGAGAGAGAGAGAGAGAGAGAATTCAGTGAATGGTCGAAGCAAGATACGAAGAAGAAGGATACGAGGCGAGGAATCAGAGTGGCTTGGAAATGGGGTGAGGGGGTGAGGGAGGATAGAGGGGTAGGGTGGAGTGTTGGGGGAGGGAGACGAGGCAGGATGCTGCGCCGTCACGGTACACTAGCCTCCGGACTCGAATCCCGGACCCTCCGGCCACGGAGGTGCATAGCTTCATTCAGGAGAGGCAGCTTTTTTACTTTTTCTTTTTTCTTCTTCTTCTTCTTCTTCTTTTTTTCACTTTTTACTTCTTACTTTTTACTTCTTACTTCTTTTTTCTTTTCTCTTATTTCTGTTTTTCTTCTTTCTTTCTTTCTTTCTTTCTTTCTTGCTTTCTTCTCTTTTTTTCTTTTTTCATTTCCTTTCCTTGCCTTTACGTTTTACTTTTTCTTTCTTACTCTTTTCTTTCTAATTCACTCTCTTTTTATCTTAGCGATGTTCCTTCCACTTACTTTTTCCACTTCCATCCTCTATTGCATCGTGCCACGAAGCGCGTTGTATCGTCCTCTTCTCCATCGTCCTTTATCGTCCTCTATCTTCCTCTTCTTCGTCGATATTCTCTCGTCGTTGGAAAGAGAAAAATACGTCGATAGGATTTTCTTTATCATATTTCTTTCCACACGTTTCTTTTCTTTTCTTTTTTATCCAAGAGAATTATCAAGAGAATATAGATGGACACGATTAATCCGATATCGATAAATGGGATCGATCGATCGATCGATCGATCGATCGATCCATTTACTTTGCTTGTCCGTTTAATTTTCTTTTCGAATTTCTTCCTTCGAGTCGAATTTCTTCAAGAACGAACTTGCTTTGTCGAGGTTCGATTCCTTTCTTCTTCTTTTTTCTTTTTTTTTTGGTGAGGGGATTTATTTCTTTTTTTTTTCTTTTTTACGATAAACGATAATCACTGGTGAGAGATAATTTTACCACTCTTTCTCTCTCTCTCTCTCTCTCTTTCTCTCTCTCTCTGTCTGTCTGTCTGTTTGTCTGTCTGTCTGTCTGTCTCTATCTTTCTCTTTCTTTCAATTCGAAGAAAGAGAATCCTGGAAAGAAGAGAATGAACGAAGACTAAGGAAGCAATCTGATTTATCGCTGATTTCCTGCAGGAGAAAGTGAAAATATCCATTGAAACGTAGCTTATTAGCTGTGTCCCATTAAATTCGCTTCGATACGTACGGTTTCCTCTTCTTTTTTTTTTTTCTTCTTTTCTTCTACTTCTTCTTTTTTCTTTTCTTTTTTTCCCTCTTTCTTTCCTTTTTTTCCTCTAGTTTTTTCTTCTTTTCTCTTTCCTCTTCCTTATTTCCTTTTCTTTTCTTTCTCTCTTTCTTTCTTTCTTTCTTTTTTTTTTTTTTTTTTAACGATGGTCCTCGATTTATTTCGAAATAACGTCTAATTACTGTCTCTCACGCTCGAAATCCTTTGCCCTGCTTTCACGTTCGCGTAAGTAGACGCAGTGGCTCGTCGATCATTCTTTTTCTACAAACGTTTAAAGTACCTTTTACGGGCTTGAAAGGCGTTTGACAAATTTTCTGACATTTCGATTAAAATCGATTGGGATATATTTTTGAATGGAGAAAAGAAAAAAAGAAAAAAAAACAATATATATATATATATATATGAATAATAAAGTAACATCGATGAGAGATCAAAGGAAATTGAGAAAGAGAACATTTTCATTGCAACTTCTTCGTTCGAGAAAAAAAAAAAAAAGAACAGAAAATTTAACTTTTGACTTTGAACGAGATATGTTCATTGACATGAAAAGTTAGTGAAGCAAGAGAGAGAGAGAGAGAGAGAGAGAGAGAGAGAGAGAGAGAGAGAGAGAAAGAAAGAACCATTGCAAAATGACAACGAAACCGATTAATCGTCAAAGAGATTAGCGAAACGAGTCTCGCCGGTACCGTTGCACGAAATTAAGTGTAATTTCTGGCCGTGCTCTTCCCTTTACGAAATAAGGTAGGATGGAAGGCGTGGCCGCTACGAGAATTTTATTAAAAGGCGGAGGCGAGGAAATTTCGACGCTTATATATCGTCGGTCCGTTTGACTCTCTTTCTCTCTCTCTCTCTCTCTCTCTCTCTCTCTCTCTCTCTCTC
>NC_057685.1:7238221-7262964 GCF_014466175.1 Vespula pensylvanica | reverse complement strand
CTCTCTCTCTCTCTCTCTCTCTCTCTCTCTCTCTCTCTCTCTCTCTTTTAGTTCGAGCTGCCTTTATTACGCGGATTGAAAGTAATTATGTGAACGGTTAGTTAGAGAAGAGGTCGAACGTCCTTACACGTCGAATTTAATAATTCAAACTCTCGCGGAAGGACCCGTAGGAGTCCGAATATCAATCTTCCCTCGCGATTAATCAAAAAGGAGTTTCTTAATGGCGAAGGTAGAAAGACTATTAAGAGATGGAAAAGAAACGAGATAAAGAAACGAGAGGAAAGATTGTATGGTATGCTAAGGACGATAAGGAAGAAACGAACGACGTTTCCGTTTCGAACGATTTCGACGTACTACGAACTCCGCTTTCCATCGAACGATCTCTCAAGGACGAGTATCCTTCGTTTGCGAAGGCCGGCTCCATTCGTTTCACCGATCGTGCCTTGTCAGCGTGCTTCCGTTCTACAAGGAACTCGACGCAAATTTTCTTCTTACGTTTTTATACATTTATAAATATACGTACGAATAAAATTTCCTAAAGGGGTGACTTCCTTAACAGGATATATTTACACTTGAAATTGTATTTCTTATCATTTATTTATAACACTTAAATCGAAGTGGTAGGACAATGTAGTAAAGAGAATATTATCGAAAACGTTATCTTTCTTCTATACGTGCACGCTTATATCCTCATAAAGTGATCTAAAGAATGATACCAAGAGCAAAAAAATTTTTTACACTTGAAATCGTTCCATTATTTATATATAATGTCTAATTAAATCGAAATGTTACGGCAAACTGTTCAACAGGGAATAAAAAAAAAAAGAAGGATTGTATACGCAAATTTCCTATTTTTTTTTTTTTTTAAGTTTCTACGTGATGCGCGAGTATTCGAATAAAATGAACTAAAGATTGATGCCAATGAAATATATATTTTTTATACTTGAAATCGTCGTATTATTCATATGTATCTATTTAAATTGAAATGGTAAGACTAAATGGACAAGCGGAAAAGATGATCGTATATGTAAATTTTCTTCGCACGTGTATACGTAAGTACGTATATTCGCGTGTAATCAAATGAAATCTGCTAAAGATTAATATCAACAATATATATATATATACAATTTACATTACTAATAACTCAAAATCGACATGGTGGAACAAACTAGTGAAAGAAATGATCAAGAATGCAAATTTTCTTTTTACACGTGTTTCACGTATATACGTTCGTATATATGTGTGTGCGCGTTTGAATAAAATAAGATAAATGAGTGATACCAATACGATATTTTTACACTTGAAATCATCTAGTTATTTATGTACCTACATTACATAAATCTTGATGATAGAACAAAGTATCGTAATAAAGAAAATTAAAAAAAAAAAAAGAAGAAAAAAAAAAGATAATCGAGAACATTAAATTTTCTTCTTACACGTGTATATACGTTTATATACGCGAGTAATCGAATAAAATGAGCTAAAGATCGGTACCAACGGAATATATATATTTTTACACTTGAAATCGTCCCATTATTTATATATAATATCTACTTAAATCGGAATGATAAGACAAAATGATCAACCGGAAAAAAGAGTAAACCTTTTTGGACATAAATTTTCTTCTTATATATATACACACGTACGTGTACATATGCGTGTATTCGAACAAAACGAACTAAAGAGTGGTACCAACAGAATATATATATATATATATATATATATATATATATATATATATAAAATATATATGAAATCGTCATAAAATTAATGTATAGGTTATACTTATGTAAATCGAAATGGTAAGACAAAATGTTAACCAGAAAAAAAAATGATCGAGGACACCAAATTTTTTTTTCTTGCGTATGTTTTAAGTACTTTCATGCATGATACATATATATATATATATATATATATATATATATATATATATATATATATATGTTCGAATAAAATGATTTGGAATGATAACAGAATATATTTAAATTTGAAATCGTCGAATCGTTTATATACTCAAATAGATATGCTAAAAGAGAAAGTATTATAGTAAACAAAAAAGAACGATAGAGAAAGAAAACATTATGATCGCAAATTGATCGGCAACGTTCGACTTCGTTCTTTTTGCGTTCTTAAATACAAAGTGAAAGACCGCGACGTTTTAAACCGCGTTCTTCGCTAATGAATCGCGTGATTACCAAAATAAACGAAATCGAATCTTTGAAAATACCGAGATGGCTTCGTTAAAGACGATCTCCTTTCGTTAGCAACCAATCAGGATCAGTTCTGATCGTCCCTTATCTTCTCCCCCTCTCTATCTTTCTCTCTTTTTCTATCTCTCTCTCTCTCTCTCTTTTTTCTGTCTCTCTTCCTCTTTTTTCACTTCTCAGTGGCTTTTAACTTATAACTTCAAACGATCCTTTACTTCTGGATCTCATATCATGATCCTTTTACTTATCTTATCTATTTCAATCTTATAGTCGTAATATATATTATCTATAGGATTATATATATATATATATATATATATATATATATAATCCTTAAGAATTATAAATGTTATGATAAAATAGATCAAAAAGACTTTCAGTAAAAAGGATTTAAGATTTGAGTCATTCATCGAGTTTTCTTTAATAAATAAATAAATAAATATATATATATATACATACACATACACACTTTTTCTTTATCTATCTTTTTACTTTTTAATTAATTTTCGTTAAAAGATTAAAAACATAAAGATCGATAACGAAATAATCGATTCGTATCACTGAAAAATCTAATCAAACGTAATGTGCACTATGACTTGAATCATTAATCGTATCGATATGATATATTAAGTTAATAAATTTTGATTAGTTGTCTTCGATTTACGATAATCCTAATCAATTTCTATGATCATTCCTTGATAGTATCATTACGATTTAACGATCCACAAAAGAGAAATGTTGTGTGCGTAAACTTTAACTATAGTGAGCGAGGACGACGACGTTCTTCGATCTTTCTCTCTCTTTCTCTTTCTTTTCTCTCTCTCTCTCTCTCTCTCTCTCTTTCTCTTTCTTTCTTTTCCATTGCTTGGTAATAATAATAATTAACATGGAAAGCGCGGAAAGCTGTAAAATTTTAACGATTGTCTCTAAACGGCTCGTAAAGCGTGCGTACGTGTGCGCGTCTTGAGAAATCGCTCATCCGAGTCCAAATCGTACGAAATCGCATTGGAAAGTTTCTAATTTGCATTAAAAGAAAGAAAAAAAAAAAAAAGATGCAAGAAAGGAGTTAGCGGTTGATTTTTCAGGAAAGATAACTGAATCGGAAAAGAAATAAGAAATAAGAAGAAAAATCGTCATTGCGAAACTACCGATACTTTTTAAGGTCGTAGAAAAACTTAAAAGGAAGAAAGAAAGAAAAGAGACGGTAAAAAATCGAAAGGGTTTTATTGTTTCCTTTTCTTTCCTTTACTTTTTTTTTTTTTTGTCGAAAAGTAAAAGGTTCTTATATACGAAATTAGAAAACTATATAAGATCTAGTACCCGAAAATAGTTTAACGAAAGTTTTAAAGAGATAAAAAAAGATATATATATATATATATTTATGCGATGTAATACAAGATTTTAAGTTGAATCCACTCGTAAAGTGGTCGAAGAAATAAAATTTTTAACGCAGTAGTAAGATTTTGGAAAAAAGAAAGAAAAATGAGAAACTTTCTTTAATCCTGTTTACGCTTTTACTTATTCCCATTTCTTGTTAACACAAAGCTCATCATTAAGTCCATGTTATAAAATCCTTTCCAACATTTATGATACTTATTAGTTATATTCTTGAAATGTATCTCCGATTAAAATTACGACGAATTGAAGAACAAGGGTTAATGTGCGTTACACGTCGAAGAAAGAATCTTACTTGTCATAACTAATATCTAACATGCGTATTGATTTAACTATGTCAATAAGAACGAAGGAAAGTATTATGAAATGAATATTTTCTCTACTTAAGAAACTTTTGATATGAATATTTTATCTACTTAAGAAACTTACCAAATGAATATTTTGTCTACTTAAGAAACTCTTTCCAAAACATGTCGGTAAAGTCTCTCCCTCTCCCTCTCTCTCTCTCTCTCTCTCTCTCTCTCTCTCTCTCTCTCTCTCTCTCTCGGTCTCTTTCTCTTTCTCCCTTTCGAGAAGACTTCGTTCCGCAGTCTATTACGTCAGGAACAGAGAAAAGTGGTCGGTCGTTGAATAGCCGGTGTTTTACAACAGTGGCGAGAGTCGAACAACCCTCGTGGCTTTGTCGAATCGTTCCTCGCTGCGCGAAATGTACCTGTGGTAAACGTACCGACTACCGTTTGCCCCACCTCCACCCTTTTTCTCTCCCTCGCACTCTTCTGAACGGTCGAGTAGACCTCGAGGGTCCGTGGAATGAAAGAAAAGAGAAGGGAAACACCGTAAAGAGTTAACTTACTGTAAAATGAACCATCGTCGAGCTTAAGACTCGTTGAAACGAGATGAGACGACGGTGAGACCGAAAGAGAGAGTGAACTAAATTCCGCAAATCTCCTTATATCTTGACTTCTTATTTTTCAACGAAAACTTTTCGTCTTATTATATGGTTACTTTCGTTTATTAAGAATTTCTATTAACCGAATTTTATATAATTCTTTCCTAATTCATAAACGTCTTTAATTACACGTGCGTCTTAACGACGAACAAATTAATCTGCCAAAATCTTGACGATTTGTTATGGAATAACAGTAAATAAGTCTGTAAAGAGTATATTAAGAATTAATTTATTGTAAAATGGATCATCCTTGAGCTTAAGACTCCTTGAAACGAGATAAGACGATGGTAAGACAGAAAAGTAGAGAGAGTGAATTAAATTCTGCAAATCTGTTTATACGTTGACTTTCTGTTTGTCAACGAATACGTTTCGTCTTATTATACGATTACTTTCGAGTATCAAGAATTTGTTTTATCTATTGCTATATTTATATCGATTGCTGTATTATCTCATAATTCGATATCATCTTTAGATACGTGCGTTTCAACAACACGCGAATTAATCTTTAAAAATCTTAACGATTAATAATTAACTTTTTTTTTCCTAATATCTTGAAAAATCTTGTCGGTTTCTAATGCAATAACAATAAATAAATCTGTAAACAATTCGATAATAAATTTATTGTAAAACGGATCATCGACGAGTTTAAAACTCGTTGAAACGAGATAAGACGATGGCGAAACTGAAGAAAAGAGCGAAGAAAATAAAGTTTAACTATACTTCGATCGAAAATTTGTCATCTAAATTTTTCATTCTATTAATTAGTTTCTTTCGAGTATTAAAAATTGGTCTCATTAATTGCTACATCCTCTTATAATTTTACATAATCTTTAAGTAACTACATCCTAATAGTCCATAAATTAATCTTTATTCTGATATCTTTAAAAATCTTAATGATTTGTAACGTAATAACGGTAAATAAATCTTCAAAGACTTCAAGAGTTAATTTATTGCAAAATGGATCATAGTCGAGTTTAAAACTCGTTGAAACGAGATAAGACGACGGCGAGACCGAAAGAGAGAGTGAACTAAATTGAGCAAATCTAGTTACGCTTTGACTTTGAATTTTTCCCCGAAACTTTTCATTTTACTGATACAGTTATCTTCCAAGTATATCGAGGACGCATCTTACTGATTTCAAGGATCAAATATAATTTCATAATTTGATACCATCTATACGTCTCGACTAGAAAAGAATTAATAATAAAAAGAAAACATATATATTTACGTACATCCAATAACCTTGACGATTCGTAATGCGAATAAAAGCAAATACTTTCTTATCGTCGGTATATTTACATGTACCTATCTATTTTATTTTAAACGCTGAAGAAAGACAACGATATGATAAACAAACGAAACGAACGTTTCGATTAAATAAACAAATATATAACTATCGGCAAATATATAACCTACATCACGAAACAGGAGGAGTATTCTCACCTGAGGACACATCTTGCACTGGTACTTTCTCGGCGGATGCGAGTGAGGTCCACCGAGATGAGGGTTGAGATGAGACGGATGAGAGGGCTTCACCGTTAGAGGCTGAGGAACCACCAGTAGACTCGCTGGGGGACTGCCGCTGCTAGATCCACCGGCACCGCGATACTGATCTTCCCCTAGAAGAAAAAAAGAGTAAAAGAAGAAGAAGAAGAAGAAGAAAAAAAGACAACAAATTCGAGCATTGAACTATCCGATTTGTTATCGTCTAACGTATCTTAGGACAAAACTCTCGAGTAAAACTATTTCTTAAACATCGTTTCCTCTTCTTCTCCTCCTCTCTCGTAAGAGTGAAGAGAAGAAAGAAAGAAGAAGAAACAGGAGGAAGGAAAAAAAATTTCCTTGAAAAAATGAGCACGACGTAAAGGCGAAGAGGAAGAAGGAAAAGGAAGAGAGGAGGGAAGGAAGAGAGAAAAGAAAAAGAAGGGAAAAAACAAGCATCGAATTCGCGAAATATACGTGTCAGTTACTGCATATAGTGACTGTTAGTTGTTAGGATTTACCGTGGCGGCTAACGACAGATAATTAACGCAGAAGTAGGCAGTTACGAATTAGATGCAGTGACGAGCGCGCGAGCGCAATAACGCGCGTCGTACGGATGAAAGAGCTCGAGTAGGAATGAGGAGAAGGTTGGAGGGGTTGAGAGGAGGTTGAGAGGAGGTTGAGGTTGAGGTTGAGGAAGAAGAGGAGAAGGAGAAGGAGAAGGAGAAGGAGAAGGAGAAGGAGAAGGAGAAAGAGAAAGAGAAGGAGAAAGAGAAGGAGAGGAGAGGGAGAGGGGATTGACGCAAGAGAACGCTGTGCAAGGGGCAAGGATCCTGCAGGTTGCAAGGACGAACGATCCTCTATTACGAGTACTCGTTATTAAGTCGGAACACTCAATATCGATCGCTGTGTGAACGTGTGCGTATGTATGTGCGTGAATGCGTGCGTACGTGCAAACGTTATATATGTATGTGCGCGCGTGTGTATACGTATGTGGCAAAACAGGTGCTCACACTTGCTACGGGTACGCCTACGTGTAACACTAACTGCTTCTTCGTTCCGATTATGATTTCCTGTTGTTGCTGATTCTATTGCTGCGGTTGCTGCCGTTTCTATCGCCGTTAGACGCTTATTCCTTTATTCTCCTTCTTATTACTTCGCTCTTCGGTATTTCGGTTTCCGTAAATAATGATTTTTCGTAGGAAGATGTTTCAAGATTCGCGTGTACACATACGTACGTATGTATATATTTATGTACGTTTAAACGTTAATTTATATCGCAAAATTTTAAAAGATCGATAGATATAAATCGATGCATTTTCTTTCGAAACGCTTGCGTGGATTATTTTTTTCTCTCTCCTTTTTTCTTCCACTTCTTCTTTTCTTTCTATACATCTATCTACCTTCTTCAATGATACTCTTTCCTTTTTTTTTTTTTCCTTCTCTTTTTCTTTCATGTAACACATAGTTATGTAATTTTATATGTAGGATGGGATAAAATAAGATTTGAAATTCTTCACGATCGTCGAGAGTTACTAGATCCCTACACGGGATCTGTGGATCGTTTTATTTTCTTTTCTTTTCTTGTTTTCTTTCTTCCTTTCTTTCTCCTTTCAACGAAGCACGTATTGCGAATTTACTTGTGACGATCGGCAAGGTACGAAAACGTTGAATCGAAGAAAATTTCATTTCTATCATATTTAATATCACTCGATACGAACAAATCGGATGTAATCGTTGATTCCGATCGAATTTACGAAATAATCCAATCGGCCATATTTTGTCCGTCGAATCGAACGGCAAATTTTCTTTTTTTCTTTTTTTAAATCGATCGATCAATTTTTATATAACATCGATCGGATTTTATAGAATCAAATTTTTCCTTCAACTTTTTACGATACAAATGTGTATATGTATATGTATATATATATATATATATATAAATTCCTTCGGTTTGATCGTATTGTTACGATAATGTGCGAAAGTATGTATATAGTTACGTACGTATACATGTAAATATGAATGTACTTGCCTATATAATAATAATTTTTCCCTCTTTCTCATAACGTAACTTACAGTAGTCGAGTTAAGCGTGTGACACGTACGTATATGCGTATACGTAACGTTCTCCTCGCGGCATAACTAATTGATCTTTCCAGCGCGCTTGAACCCGATAATTAAGATTAGCATACGCGATCTCGTGCACGAGGGAATCACGAAGACGATGGCGTCGTTAATAGCGACAATGGTAACGATAAAGAACTAAAAAAGAAGTATTATAATTTTCTTTTCCTCTTCTTATTCTTTTTTTTCCTTGTTCAATCTCTCTCTCTCTCTCTCTCTCTCTCTCTCTCTCTCTCTCTCTCTCTCTCTCTCTCTAATTCCACCTCTCTTTGTTTATTTGTCTGTTTGTTTTTCTTTCTAACTCTCTCTCTCTCTCTCTTTCTCTCTCTGTCTGCCTGTCTGTATCTATCTCTATCTCTGTCTCTCTTTCTCTTTATCGTTTTATAAATGTCGAATAGATATATACATATTCGTACGAACGATAGTAGAAACGTTTGTTCGTTCGTTCGTTCGATTTTGCGTGTCGACGTCGACGCTTCGTCGATTCGAAAGTGACTGCCAGCAGTTATGGAGATGAAAACGATACTCGTGGCTTATAAACCGAACAACAACGACGGTAATCCCGTTTGATCGGTACTCACGTTTTGCGTTTTGTTGTCCGTTTTCCTGCGTATTGTTTTATTTTGTTTTGTTTTGTTTTGTTTTTGTTATGTTACGTTACGTTAGGTATGTTATGTTTTTCTTTTTCGTCTATTTTTCTTTTTCTCTTCCTTCTCCGTCTTTTTTGTTTTGTTTTGTTTTGTTTTCGAAAGGGATCTACAAAGAGGAAAGATAAAAATGCGACGTCGTCGGATTGAAAGTTGACATTTCGCTTCCATCGTTCTATGGTCTTCTTTACGTAGTACATAGTCCTTCCTCCCATTCAGCCCTTATGACGATGGATATGTCACATAGATTGAAAAATAAAACGAACGTATACTTTTTCAGGATATACGACGACTAAAATTTTTTTATTGTTTTTATATTTATAGATTATTAGAGAAATTAAAAAGAAAAAAATTTGATTTCTTAATCTTGATCATTTTTAATAAATTTCCCCGAAACATTCAATCGATATAAACTAAATAAAAAGTAATATAAAAATAAATATTCTACGAGCAATAAAGGCGAATTAAAATTCTTTATCCAGTTTAGATTAATAGAGAAATTAAAAGCTTTTGTTAATTTTGATTCGTTTTTGGAAAAAATCATTTTATATTTTCCGTATATATCCGAGAAACATATAACGCAGATAAAAAATAAAGCGAGTAAATATTATTCGTGGTATACCACGTAAATTAAAATTGTTCATTGTTAGTTTAGATCAGAGGTTTTGAAACTTTTATACGACCGAGACCCACTTTCGTAAACGATAATTTTTCACAGCACATTCCTAATGAACTCTTTTAATAAATATGTAAACTACTGTCATATTTTAATATTTAACGCGACCGACACTAGGAATTTCTCATCTAGAGTATTAGAGAAATTTTCAATTCCGTTTATTTTGATTATTTTTCGAGAAAGTAGATTTTACATTTAACGGATATAACGTAGATAAAAAATATTATATATACATACGTACACACGCACACGTACACATATATAATATAATAAAAATTTATATAATATTTAAAACACGATTATTTTATAATTTATAATTAACTAACGACTAATAAATAAATTATAATAATACATATATTCTTCATAGTACGCGCAAATAGAAACTGTTCACTGTTAAAAATGTCCTATTTTATAAATTTCGATTATTGTTCCTGAAACAAGATTTTCATTCCTCACGTTTTTGATTCAAAAACGAAACTTCGTTAACGATGTCACCATGTCCTTTCGTTTTAAATTTTTGTTAAAAATATCCATACGTAGATATGATATTATTAACATGGAATCGTGCCTTTGCGTAAAATGAAAAAAAAAAAAAAAAAGAGAGAGAGAGAAAAGAAAAAATGTTACGATCACGATGGTTAGATCAAAACGACGGTACGTGTATTTTTTTTTAATATCGATTACACCGAAGGACAACGTTTCGTAACTCGCTGTTGCACGAGTAATTTTCACCGAGTACTTCTACCTACATATGTATGTATATACTTGTACTTTTCACACTGACACTTCACCGCTCTCGAAATTCACCATCCAACGAGAGCTCTCATACGTCGATCTCTCTTTCTCTCTTCCCTTCTCTCTCTCTCTCTTTCTCTCTGTTTTCTCTCTCTATCTTTCGCACCTATTGTACGTCACGCGAAGCCGTGTGATGGTAAGAATCATTAATGACCTATGACGTCACGATGTACGATCTCGCGACGTTTTAAAACGCATGCGTTACTTCGACTTTTTTTTTCTTGTTTTTTTTGTATCTCTCTCTTTTTTCCTCGCTTCCTCAAGATAAAAAAGGATAAATCGAGTATTGGAATTTGTAAAAAAAAAGAAAAAAAAATTTATGTATATTTTAATATTTTTAACGCGACATTGTTTCTCGATTAACTTTCACAATATGATTCGACGAGATTCTCTCTCTTTCTCTCTCTCTTTTTTTCTTTCTCTCATTATTATTAATATTAATATTAATATTATTATTATTATTATTATTATTATTATTATTATTATTATTATTATCGGATGTAAAATATATTTTTTATCAACAACTCTCATCTATTTTTTTATAAATAATCACGATTTTTATGAACTAAAAGATAAGAAAAAATAAAAAGATAGATTGAATTAAAAAATTAAATGGAATATTCAAGGTCGTTTCGCTTTGAAATATCGTATCGGGAGAATCGAAATTTTGGAAAGTTTTACATATATGAAATAATTGTGTCGTATCGAAGTGTATATTAAAATTGGAACAAAGATATTCGAACAAATGATTCGAAAATATTGGCTCAAGCAAAGACATTGGAAAGATTCATTGCTCGAAATTAAAGAAAGATATGTCACAGAAATACAATGTACCAGTAATAATGTATATAAAAAGAATTCGTATGTTTACTTTTTTTCTATCTAATATTAGCGAGTAAGATAGAAATATTTCGTCAATGACAATGTTTATTTTTCAAAAATTAAAAAAAAAATCATTATCCTAACAAAGAAATAAATGATATCTTGATAGAGACGTTTATCGGCTGTACGTGATAAACACATCTATGTAAGAAACATTTTTTTTACATACTTATTCTTTTTAGTCAATGATAATTTCTACATTTTATCATAACGACAAAATAGATCGTGGTAATAAATAGAATCGTGATAGATGCGTTTATCAGTTGCATGTAATAGTATATAATTGTATGTAATAAGCATTTTTCTTTTTTATTTTTCCTTTTATATATTTTTTTAAATCTATAATTAGCAAGTAATCAAGATTTCGATAATAATTTTTATCTTTTATGAGAGAACAGTAACGAAAGAAGAAATCGATTGTAAAAATGAATAAAATCATGATAGATGCGAATGCATTGACGAGATAGAAATTATCAAAATTGTTTGGTCCTCTTTCTATACTTGGTCCATGGGAAATGCGGCTAATAATCGTGGGAGCGTAACAATTGTTTCCATTGTAACGCATATATATACATATATATATATACATATATATGTATATATATATACATGCACACACACATATATATATATATATATATATATATATATCATTCTTTAGGAATCATGTGTGTGACAATGCGTCGCAATGCGTATATTTTCGTAGTCGCAACGAATCCAGAAAATTCTTTACGGTTATTGTCGTAAATTTTCTTCCAAATTTTAATAATCGGTTACCGTCAAGATTAGTTAATTTTCGAGGGAAGATAAATTAAAAATTACAGTATTATTAAAACTTTTAACGGAGAGACAACAGGAACGAGAATAATAAAAAAAGTATCTTCATATATCATAAATATAGAGATATCTACTTTACTTTTTATAAAATTAATTTTATAAATATATATTAATTTAAATATAATTAATATATATATATATTAATTATAAATTAATTTCAAAAAAGAACAATGAAAGAGAAACTTCTTTATATACATTGAAATGTTACTTTTTCTCCAAATAATTTTTAAATAGAAACGCTCGATAAAAGAAAAAGAAATATAAAACGGACCAAACTTCTGAAATACAAAGAAAAAAAAAAAAAAAAAAAAGAGAAAAAAAAAAGAGAGAAAGAAAAGAAAAAAAAACACACACACACACACACAGAAAAATCTAACGCATCCACATACGTATATAAGATCTAAAAGATAGATTTAATATTTATTTATATTATATAAGAAGCAACGATATAAACTGCAATGATGAAGGTACAAGCGATTGATAAACGAGCAATTAAATTCAAATCTGCAGATCACCGTTCTCAATATCATCTCTATTTCCAAGAAATCAAGATCGTGCACGAACACTGGAGAAAAAAACAAACATTAAAACGTTAGTTAGCAACTAGTTTGGATGGTCCAGTAATAGAAGGACTATGATCTTAGCAGGTGTCAGTAGGGTCGTTGCTACGCAAGTCTTTGATGACAACGAGTATGATTACGATTCTACGACTACGATTATGACTATACGATTATATAGTACTATAGGACTATACGAGCACGACTACGTAGATAGCAACGGGAAGAAACGTGCAGGCAACGTGTGGCCTGCACTTGTCTTCAACTCATGAATATTCGATCGATCTCGCCGCGAATCGATCCTGACGTAATCTCTGCGAACCGCGACTAGAGTCGGTAGGATCAAGGATTCTCGGCCCTCTCCTTCCTGCTCCGTCCTTTTCTTTCTTCTTTATATCTATCTCTTTCTTTCTTTCTCATACGTTTCTGTCACGTTCGCGCTCCGCAACGTTTGCTATACGTCTCTGTCTGTCTTTATCTCTTTTTTTCCTCTCTCTCTGTCTCTATCTCTGTCTCTTTTGCCACCTCTCTTTTTCTTTCTCTCTTTCCCTCTTTCTCTTTTACGTACGTATCCTTTATTCCATCCTTTCCGAATTTTTTGAGAAACCACGACCTATCCGAGATATTTTTAATACCGAGGTCATATCCATGTTTTTGAGAATTTCGAGTGTTCCTCCTCGTTACAAGATAATAATGTAGTTATTCACCGTGCGAACGTACATAGTCGTCTATACCTAGTAACTAAGAATACAGTAGTAGCTTTACAAACCCAAAGATATATTCGTGTAGTAGACACGTAAGACTCTCGTAGCAACGTTCATAGTAAATTATGCAAATAACTTGCTGGAAATGTCAGTGGCTGCGGACAACGATCGATCCATCGGACTCGCAACGATTCCGCTCGAATGCTCGAGACGGAGAAAAGCGTAGAGAATGAGAGAGATAGAGACAGAGAGACAGAGATAGAGAGAGAGAGATAGATAGAGAGAGAGAGAGGGGGGGGGGAGAGAGAGCGAGAGACAAGGATATGAAAAGAGTAAGAAGAAGAGGACCGATCTTGGGCGTGGATATAAGAAGTGTAATACCGATATAAAGTGGAGCACCGGATGAATGGAAAATAAACGTGGAGTTGCGGTTACGAATATGCTGCTCTTGAGAAGTAAACATAGGGAAGAAAAATGAAGAAAATAAGAAAGATAAAAAGAGAGATAGAGAGAGAGGAAGAGAGAGAGAGAGAGAGAGAGAGAGAGAGAGAGAGAGAAAGAGAAAGAGTCTTGAAAATTGCTTTATAATATGCTCGGCTCGATTTCTCTGGAATTTCCGATCGTTCCGATGATTTCTAATGATATTATCATCCGGAAATTTGCTGCAAATGTAATAATTATAAAAAGATTTCGTGTAAAAATTAATTAATTGCATAATTATAATATTTATATCTATAGACGAGCCGATAAAGAGACATAGAATGTATAAGAGAGAAAGAGAGAGAGAGAGGTACTTATATATATATATATATATATATATATATATATATATATATATATATATATACGAAATGTATCGAGAGAGAAAGAAAATCTAAATGAAAGAAGTAATAGAACTTTATTATACCGTCGCGATTATTATCGTCTAGAAGAGTTATCGTTAGAGGCGGTTCACGACCTGTTACTAACGAATCATGCTACGTCATCTTATTACACGTTGAGATATAAGTACTCGTTAATATTACGAACGCATGGCAAATTTCAAGCGGTTAGAGATAACGATCAATTCTTCGATCTCCGATATCTAAAATCGTCAGATCTTCTTCCATTCGTTATATTCGATAATCAATATCTAATGATCTAAATAATAATTATACTACAAAAGATTCTAAGATATAGAAACGATGAGACTATATTAACTCACTGTGAATTTATAGTATAATGATCTTTCTCCGACTTATTAAATCCAACTACTTTAAGATAATAATTAAGAGAAATGATTGAAATAACGTTTAAAATGATAATATATGAAAAAGTGACGTATGATAATTAATCGACTTTTACGTATTATTATGTTCCAACGCTTCTGTCGTATTTTAATTCGAAACTTCTCTCTCTCTCTCTCTCTCTCTGTCCGTCTGTCTGTCCCCTCTTCTTATTTCTTATGCCGAGAAATCTCACTACGAAATCTTACGGACGTTTCTGTCGATGACATTAGCCCGTTTTTTCGTCGACTATTGTCCGATCTTTTAAAAAGAATCTTCTGGACGGATTGACGTTCAAAAAATGAAGTTGGTTGCACTGTTTAGAATGGCAAGGTTGTCTCGTAGTCTTTCTCTCTCTCATTATTGTAGAGATCTCTTATCGGTGAGTGAAAGATTTACAAAAATATCAAGACGATTAACGCGCGACGAGGATTTTGAATCTTGAAATATTCTTCTCTCTCTCTCTCTCTCTCTCTCTCTCTCTCTCTCTCTCTCTTCCTCTCTCTCCCTCTCCCTTTCTTTCTCTTTCGCATTTAGTCGCGACAACGTATGAATATATGCATGTCCATGTGCAAAGAAAAATGAAGAGAACAATGTAAAAGGAAAAAGAGAAAAAAAAAGGAATAAGACAATAACGATAAAATAAATAACTAAATAAATAAATAAATAAATAAATAAATGAATGAATAAAATCGAGAAAAGAGCGAAATCGTTAGAAAACGAGTTATGATATAGGTACAATGTCCATTAGATAGAAGTAGTTTCTATTTCATATTTAGAAAAAGATGAACTATAGACGGATAATTAATTAGTAATCATGATCCAAGAAACGAGGCTATTTCGAGAATAATCGATCGGTAGATCGGATTTTCTGATAATAATAATAAGAAGAAAAAAAAAAGAAAAAAAGGGAGGAAAAAAAAAGAAATAAACGCGTTTTCTGTTTGCCGATAATAACAATGAATTTTCTGCGTAGATAAGAAAAACAAGAAGGAAAAAAAATGATGTCAATGACGACGACGATAACAAAGACGTCGACGATCATAAATTTTTCGACAGAGTGTCGCATTCGCATCGATTTTCGTTCCTATTTTCTCGTCCTTTCTGTCTTCTCTCTTTTCTTTCTTTCTTTCTTTTTTTTTTTTATTTATTTTCTTTTCTTTTTCTTCGGTTTTTTTTTATTTTTTATTTTTTTATTCTTTTTTTTTATCGATACAAAGAGCTTTCCTGTTACGGTTTTTACAAGAGTGACGTGTAAATCGAGTGGCGGTTCATCGGCGGTGTTTCGAGTACGGTAGCAACGAGAGTAACGCTATATAAAATCCACGAACGATGTCGTAAAATCTTTGAGCGTGGGCTTCTAGCGATGGTAAAATCTCGGGGAAAGTTATCGAATCGAAAAGAGGGGAAGAGAAGAGAGATAGATTGAGAGAAGGAGAATATTTGTGTGTGTGTGTGTGAGAGAGAGAGGGAAAAAAAGAGAAAGAGAAAGAGAGAAAATACTAAAAAGGGATAGAGAAAAAAATCGTAAAACACCTGAAGTATCTGCTTCTAGACGAACGACAGACAGTAGTTTCATTGACGAATAAAAAAAAAAAAGAAAATAAAAGAAGAAAGGAGAAAGGAGAAAGATTCGTTTCTTATTTTTTTCTTGATAGGAATTATCAAAACCTTCTTTCTTTCTGATATATATATATATATATATATATATATATATATATATATATTATTGTATAATATGTACATATATATATATAATAAATACAAATATTAATATCATCTTGATTATTATATATATATATATATAATAATATAATATCATTATATATCAGACACGTATATGAAATATATATTTATATATTTAATATTATATTATATATTTAATATTTATATTATAGATTTAATTTAATATTATAGAATAAACAATCTACAATATTATATATATATATATATAATATATAATAACATAGGAACAAAATAGATTTGAAGATACTGTTTGACGAGATTGAGAAAAAGAAAAAGAGAGAAAGAGAAAGAAAAAATGAGACAGGAGAAGCATATTACATTTCTGGTAAAAGACAGGATACTTTCGTACGTATCGTTCGGAGGCTTTTGCAGATCGTTTTAATTGGCAGTAAACTTTTGCTGCGTACGTCGCAAAAACGGTTGAAATACTGCTATCAGACGAGAGTAACTCTCAGCTCGAAACAGTCGCTCTCTCCTCTCTCTCTCCCTTTCCTTCTCGTTTGTGAATTCCGTTTCTCTCTTTCATTCACGCATTTCTAACACGCAGTATACACTACGTGCACGTGTATACGTACATACACGTTCGATAAAGACCGTCTCATCTCGTTGCTGCTCGTTCATACGGGCCGTCGCGTTCCTGGTGTTGCTCGAGTACAACAGGTGCATGAGTTTAATGCGCTGCCATCATCGTAGAACCGAGCGGTCTCTTTTGAGTCGAAATGTCGGTAGATCGTTTGTACCTACCTATATAGTCTATCTCTTTCTTTCTTTATCTTATAACTCCCTAAATGATTAAGTGACTTTAATCTTGAGTAAAATATCTACATATACATACCGTACATACATACATACATACGTATCTATTTATGTCGTATACCTATGTATATTCCTATATTTATTATCTCGATTTATTAATAATATTCTAATATATCCTGTTTATCCGTATTTTTGAGTTCCACGTTTTTTCTCTTCTTTCTCCTTTTCCATCTTATAAGCTCCATCTATACTTTCTGTTTTTTTTTTTTTTTTTTTTTTTTTTTTTTTTTTTTTTTTATTCATAATATTATTATATATAGTCCCTTATAAGTTTATTTATACTTTTAGGTCTCCTTTTTGTTTTTCTATTTGTTGAAATTCATCAAAATAAATTATGTCCTCTTTTTTTGTCTCTTTCCCTTTTCAGATTATAAGCTCTAATGATTATGCGATTTTTTATCTCGAATAAAGTATCTACGTATATATGCAGATAATTATGTTATATATATATATATATATATTCTTATCTTTATTATCTAATACTCTGTCTATTATTAATAATTTTCTAATATATCACGTTTATTTATATTTTCAGTTTTTCCTCTACTCGTTAAAATTATGCTTTTTTTCCATCTTATAAATGATCATGTGATCTAATGATCATGTGACTTCAATCTTGAGTAAAGCATCTACGCATACATACATATATATCTATTTATGCTGTTCATGTATATTCCTACCATTATTATTTAATATTCTATCTGTTAATAATAATATTTTAATATATCCTGTTTATCTATATCTTCCGGTTTCTTTTTTTTTTCTACTTGTTAAAATCCATCGAAATATATTATCCTTTTTTTCTCTCTTCTTCCTTCCATCTTATAAGCTCTAATGATCATGTGACTTTGATCTTGAGTAAAGTATCTGCGTATACATGTGGATATTTATGCCATATCCAATCTTTATTATGAGTATTTTTAATCTTTTTTTTTTACCTGTTGTAAATACCTGTTATTCATGTAAATAAATTATGTTTGTCTCGTCTCTCTGTCTCTCTCTCTCTCTCTCTCTCTCTCTCTCTCTCTCTCTCTCTCTCTTTATCCCGTTATCAAATACAAGGAGATAGTTAGCAAATAAAAATTCCGTGCGATTCGTATCGATCATAAAGAGAATATGCCTCGAATAACCGAGAAAATTTCAAGATAAAAAAACGAAAAGAAAAAGAAAAAAAAAAAAAATACTAAAATATGAAAAAATAAGAAATAAATAAATAAATGAAAAGAAAAATATCAAGAGCATTAATTTAACGAGCGAATACGATAATGGGACAAAGACCCAAGGTAGGCCTTCAGGGCCTTCTCAGTAGAAACGTTGGATCGTCTCACTCGTTGGCCAAAAATTTTGGAGTCATGCGATCCGTACATTAACGAATAGTCCGCCAAGAGCTTGATGAGTGCGTTGCGCAATTTCTACGTGTCGGTGAACATGCCGGAGGGTTATTCTTTGGGGATCTCATCGACGCGACGGTGAGGGGCCTTGGCAGGCCCAAAGTGCGAAACGTAGGCGCGTCGGTAAAAGAGAAATTGAGCACGCGATGCTATAATGATCGTTCGCGACCCTACCTTTCAAAATAAGGGAAAAATTGCTCTCTTCGTATCGTATTACTTAAAGCGTTTCACATCTTACATTTTCTATTTAGTTGAAATTTTTATTACAAATTGAAGATCGGATCTTTAAGGCACCTGCTATTACATGGTTCTATATTTTTTCTAAGAACGAATTTATATTTCTTAGAAATTGTAATACCACAGATAAACTCGACTATCAGTTTTCTAATCAGGAATCTTTTTTAAAAGTAATCAAAAATTATAACGATATAAATAATTTCTAAAATATCTATTAACATATGTTTCATCTGATAATAGTTATTATTGTTATGGAATTATTATCGTTGCGTAATAAGATTTGTAATAATATTTTTCATAGATGATTGTGTAACAATTATGATTGTACAATAATAATAATTATTATATACATGTAATTATTATTTTACTAATAACAGAATTATCATTCTTTTTTTTTTTTCCTTTTACAAAGATCACACCGATATGCAATATCTATCAATTTCAAATGAACACATATAAAACAAACGAAGCTATGTAATTAAATAACATACGACGTACATACATACGCCGTACTTGATTTCAAAACAAAACAAAAAAAAAAAAAAGAAAAAAAAAGAATCTTCCCAACGCGAATAAAATAACTTATATATCCACTTTTATACAGATGTCATTTGTAATAATAAAAATATTGATGAGATAAATTTGGCAACTCTCACCTTATACACGGACGAGATGAGTCTTCGCGCATTAAGGTTCAATAAAAAAAAGAAAGAAGAAAAAAGAAAAAATAACAAAAAATGAGGAAAAAAAAAGGAAGTAAAAAAAAAAAAAATACAGGAGAAGAAGGAGAAGAAAAAGAAAAACAAGAAGAAGAAAAAGGAGGAGGAGATGGAGAACGTAGGTTCAGCTCGTTCGCATCGTCGCGATAATGCGTATGCAAATATTTGTTCGGTTCTCCGTCTCCTCCTCCTCCTCCTCCTCCTTCTCCTTCTGAATGTTTCTTTTTTTTTTTTCTTTTTTAATCCTTCTTTTTTTTCCTTTTCTTTTCGTTTTTTTTCGTTTCTTTATCGAGCGCGCCACTGCCGTAAACGAGCCGACCTATGCGAGTAGAGGGAGCGCGTGCCATTGGCAGTGAAAAACGTTTATGGTAACGTGCCTTCACCTTTTACGAGCAAAGACATCGATTACTCAATCCCTTCGAAGAGCGAGGACGAACGACGAAGGAAAAAGAAGACCGATCAAATAATCGAGAACGGCGATGGCCTAAGACCTAGGTCATTGCCTACTACTTTTTGCGTTATAGACAAGAGACAATATTTTTAAGTTCGAATCGAATTACATAAATAAATTTCAATGGAATTTTTGTAAACCTACTTAATATCTGTTTTTTTTTTTTTTTTTTTTTTTTTTTAATATTAATAATGTATTTTCTTTTTCTTTTAATGCAATAGTTAATACCATCTGTTTCTTTTTATTTTAATATATCATAACTTTTGTAATATAACTATATCAAAACTCAAAGTTTCACACGAGAAAATTATCTTTATATGATAAAGAAAAAAAGAAAAAAAAAAAGAAAAACGAAATGAAAGAGGAAAATACTATTATAACTAAAATAATATTTACTGATTTTCAAAATATAACTTATATTCCATATGACTGCTTCATATCAATGGAATAATGCCATTTTATTTTAATAAATATCTTACTTATAACGGCATTTACTTTATGAATAGTAAATACTTCGCAAACATTAGCCTTGGGATACGAACTAACAATTAATTTTCTGACGAAATAATGAAATAAGATAGATATACGAGTATGTCGCTTGAAAAGTTATAATATAGGATTTGCATAAACGGATAAATTAATTCAATGCCTTTCATAACTTTATATACACAAAAGGCACATTAAAATTACATCACATTATTTTTTACGTCAGACTTTACCCTTACTAAAAAGTATATATATATACATACATACATACATATATGTATATATATATATATACACACATACGTAAATGTCAAGAAAGGAAGAATCTTAAAAAGTTCTTTAAATAATCTCATATAAATTATTAAATCAAAAGACTGGTGGGGATCTTAATTAACGAAAGGATAAATGCTTACTTTGAGATGATGGGGAAAAGAAAAAAAAGAAAAAAGAGAAAAGAAACACGAAAGGAAAGGAAAGGAAACGAATGGAAACGAAAGGAAACGAAAGAAAACGTAACCGCAACAGGTTAAAGTATAAAACTCGAAAGTAGGTGATAGAAGAAAGGTTTAGATGTGTTTTTGATTGCTATTCCTCCGGAATAGCCTAAACTCTAAATAATCAAGTCGAATATGGGAAAGGGTATATATATATATGTGTGTGTGTGTATGTTTATGTGTATGTATGTATTAAGATATCTTGGTATCGTCCGACTATAAATTCACGTTCGTACGTATTTCGGCTTTAAATTCTTTCTCTCTCTCTCTCTCTCTTTCTCCTTCTTCTAATCGATGATCTTACGTCACGGATGCAAAGTCACGACCGGTTTCGAAGAAGGAACTCGACTCGAATGAGCCTTCAAATTGAGAGTTCGATCGAGTGTTTACATTGCTTTACAACCGTGTATACAAGATCTCGAATCGTTCAAAGGTACAATCGCCGACTTTCAAAAAACGATTTTGAATTATCTATTAGAGATCGTGATGAGATGGAAGAAGGGGAATGAACGATGGTAGGATTAAAGGGAAAGAAATGAAAAATAAAAAAGAAGAGAAAGAAGGTAGGAAAGAAAAAAAAAGGAAAGCAATAAAAAAGAAAAAGGAGAAGAAGGGTAGAATGAGATTAGAAAATTAATTTGACTCACCTTTCTGCAATTGACCATGATCCGCGTTCATTTTTGCCTGTAACAGAAAGTGCTGCGCTTCACCAAGTAGAATTAGCACGAGGCCCGCATATATTCGAGCTATTCTACTTAAATATTTTCAAGTTGGCACGCTCACCTCGTAACCTTGTTTCGCACCACGTCCGCCGCCCCAATAATCGCTTTCCTTGTCGTGGGGATTGCATTGCTGAAACATTGAGAAGAACGACGTTTACATTTAATACAATATTACGAATAATCTTCGATGTATGATAAATCTGATCAGACAAAACAAAAAACAAAAAGAAAAGAAAAAAAGAATTATTTCAATATCACTGATTTCGTAATCAGATAAAAATATACATACAATAAAAACAAAACAAAAAAAAAAAGAAAGAAAGAAAGAAAGTGAAGAAAGAAATGGGATAACTTTTATCTCCCTCGTTTTTTTGTTTCGATCGAAAATATTTTCATCGGCTATATCAATCCGATACTTTTACAAATCGATAGGTATTATTAAGCGTCGTATATAGAAGTTTGAGAGGATAAAATATACAAAGTACATTTTTCTAATGATGTTCGTTTCACGAAAAACGAAGCTGAAAGTTTCTTTTGGTGTTTTGCCGATGGCGTAAACGAACGAAATGTGCACTGTCTCGAAAGAAAGAGAAAGACAGAAAGACAGAGAGAAAAAGAGAGTTAGAGAAAGAGAGAGAGAGAGAGAGAGAGAGAGAGAGAGAGAGAGAGAGAGAGCAGGGAGAAACTCGAGGAGGAATAATTGGCGCGAGTTAGAGACACGAACGAGGACGTCGAGTCGAGTCGGTGGTGGTAGGGTGGGAGGCGGTGAAGCGCGATGCGTCGGAGGTAGGGACGCCCCTGGTTGGGAGGCAGGGTGAGTCGGTCTAGACACAACACAGACGAGGGTGGCGGGCCTGTGACCTTGGGCATCACTCGGCCTTCTATAGAGATAAACGAGCCAACCCCGAACGAGTACCAACGAACGAGTCTCTCTCGTTCAGGAATATATACATAACATATAGTGGGTCAAAAAAATATTCAAATAATATATCTACGAATGGAATATATTTTTCTTTCTTTCTTTCTTTCTTTCTTTCTTTCTTTCTTTCTTTCTTTCTTTCTTTTATTTTCCTTTTCGTCCTATTTTTCTTTCTATTTTTTCTTTTCCTCCACCCCCTCCCTTTTTTTTCTTTTATTATGTAACCACTTAGGAAGATTGTTCTGAATTTGTTAATATATACGAAAACGAAATGAGAAGGAATAAAAAAGAAAATGTAAGGATTTTTTGATTCTATATATATATATATATATATTAAAGGATGATACAGGAGGAGCTTTCTTTCTTTCTTCTTCTTCTTCTTCTTTTTCCTCTTCTTTTATTTTTTTGAAATACCCTTCGATCGAACAGATCTTGCAAATAAATGCTAATATATCTGTAGGTATAGAGAAAAATTAACACGTTGTACGAATACTAGAAGTAAGAAATAAGAATTGATGGAGAAAAAAAAAAAAGAAGAAATAGACTTGATATTTCTCGTAAAAATAATGAAAGAATACAGAGGAGGAATATTTTTCCGAAAACAAATTTCTTAATCTACGAATCCCGTGAACAAATGTCATTAAGAGTCGTCGATATTTTTTCCCCTTCTTACCTCCTTTCTTTTCTTTCTTGTTTCTATCCTTTTTCTTATTCTCTTCTCCTTTCCTTTTATTTCTATTCTCACAAGAGCTGGAAGATATCTTTCTTTTTTCTTTTTTTCTTTTACAAAAATTCTCGAAGAACCTGTTAGGTTCTGTTAGGTGGAGAAAAGAAGACACAAATCTTTCTGTATTTGTCGGTGATAAATCACGATGTAAAAGAGCCAACTAATTGCTTTTTCTTTTTTTCTTCTCCATTTCTTTTTTTTCTTTTTTTTTTTTTAAATCGTCGCCCTTTCCTTTCAGAGCAAACTGACGGATCGGCATATTTGATATTATCGAATGTGTCCAATGGTGTAGTCGAAAGAGAGGGTGGTATCGAGTGTTAGAGGGAGGACCCTTTAAAGGGATTCCACGGCATAGCCATTTAAAGACGACCCTGTTTCCCTTCTCACGACCTCCTAAACCGCAGGCAACGCTCGAATGGAACGACCGAACGACCCTCCGTATCTCGCGGAACCTTGCGTGTGGTCATGTTACCTATATATATGTATATATATGTATGTATATGTATATATATATATATATCTGTCTCTCTCTCTATCTCTCTCTGTTGTATATTATCCACCTTTCGCGGTCAAGGAGCCGATAAACTAAAATTCGAAATGTCAGGACGAACGGCCGATGGAATATTATTTTTTTTTCTCTTTTTTTCTCCTTACGTCATCGCTACTTTATCATCGTAAATGTCATCTTAACGATGGAATTATAAACTCCGTCGAAATAAAATGTTTCATTCGGAACAAACAGGGAATTTAAATCGAGACGATCGTATGATAATTAATATAACTTGAAAAATTTCACGATATACGGACTTAAACGTTTTTTATTATACTAGGAATTATAAAGTCCTGTTGTAAGAAGAAGTTGAAATTGAAACGAAAACGTATAACTTCTTAGGACGTTTTAAAGGACAAGAGAAGGGTCCGGTGAGGCACTAGTAATCTTAAGTTCTTAACGCTACAGGTGGCCCTTCGTAACGATCCAATTCTTGTGAGAAAATTCTAAAAAGAAGGATATGCATTTTTGCTCGAGGGGTGGACAGTCTCTCTCTCTCTCTCTCTCTCTCTCTCTCTCTCTCTCTATCTATCTATCTCTCTCGTTCTCTCTATTCGATATTGCCAAAGAATCCCTCAAGAGGTTCTCACCGTGACGGGAAATCATGGATAGAAAAAATGTGGATAGAAGAGCTTCTATACGATGACTGAGAGGAAAGAGGGAGACGGTTTTTCCGGACAGTACCGGAAGTTAGCGTCGCGATCTATTTCTATTTTAAAAATGAAAAACGAGGGGAACGAAGAAGAAGAAGCAGAAGAAGAAGAAGAAGAAGAAGAAGAAGAACAAGAAGAAGAAGAACAAGAAAAAGAAGAAGATGCAGTAAGGTGGAGCCCTTGTAAGGAGACGCTTTTTAAATCCGACGGTGTGATGCCAGATGGTTCCTTTTGAATCGAACGTAAAATGTCTAAAATTGGATATCCGAAATAAATGTTGGCGAAGGTGACTTGAGGGTGGGGGGGGGGGGG
>NC_057685.1:7229841-7238200 GCF_014466175.1 Vespula pensylvanica | reverse complement strand
AGAAAAAAAAAAGAAAAAGAAAATGAAAAAAAAAAAATGAAGACAAAAAATAGAAAAAGAAAGTGAGAGTAGAAAAAAGATATAGAGAAAAAAAGTGAAAGAAGGAAATCGTCACTTTATTAAGAACTTCTTACAAATATATATCTTCTTAGAGATAAGTCGAGCTATAAAATTTTGTTTCTTAAGCTCACGATTTTTTGATAGACGTTATGTCTGATACAAATGAAAAAAATGAAAGAGGAAAAAGAAAAAAAAAACGAAGATAAAAGAAACATACACATACACGTATATATACAGGGAATAACTAATCGAATAGAATTTTATTCTTTCATCGCAAGACTTGTTTCCGTTTGATCGAATTCTATCGTATGGAATACTTTTAACCCGAGCGTCAGTTTTCTCCCGTACTCGTTTTTCTTTCTCGTTGATCGTCAAATGAAACATTGTCATGAAACGAAAAACGAAGAGCTACTTACTCAGCGAGACTCTATTTACCAAAACACAGCTCACAAAGTCAAAACGAAATGAAAGTTAAAGAGTTTTGGTTGATGATATTCCTGTATTCCTGTATTTGCGTGGTAGAAGAGTGTAAAAGCGAATAAGAGTTGCCGGCTATCGTTCAACGAGATTGTTTTTTGGTTTGTTTGCTGAACTCATATTTCGAAGAGAACGTTAGAAACAAATAAATTTTCTTCTATATCAAATGTAATTTAAAAACATTTTATTCACTAAAAAATATAAAAAATTTTATAAACCTATACGTATATATATATTCATTATACACATAATATAATATATATAATTATGTGTGTATATATATATATATATATATATATATATATGTTGTATGCGTATGTGTTACGGAACATGTGATTGATACAAGCATTAACAAATAATAACAAACATAATCGAGCGTTGTAACAAATTAGTGTTAGATTCCCTTTATTTCTTTTTTTATCTCTTTCTTTTCATGTAACAAATTTATTACAGTGTCCTGATTTATTCCGCCATTATTCGTAACGTCAGATAAAAATTCGAGTAGGAAGATTTTTCAATTTCCCGAATAGAGACGATTACATCCAAAAGATTCGACAAAATTGATCGACGTTAACGCGACCCGAAACAACATTATATAAATAGGTATAAAACAATATCAGGTTCGTACGAATTAGTAGGTAATTTACAATATTGAAGGAACTCATTCGTTATGGGTTTGAGATCCTTCTCAAAACTCGACCCAATAATTTTCATCTCGGCATCAACGCACAACGATATCCGCTTTAAAGTACTTTCCGTCGTTCTAACCGTATCGAGGCAGGAGCCTTGCTGGCGGTAACGACTACGGCAACAGCCCTTAGGCGCATCCACTGCGAGCTAGCATCTCTCTTTCTCTCTCTCTCTCTCTCTCTCTCTCTCTCTCTCTTTCTCTCTTTCTCTTTCTCTGGGGTTAAAAAAGAAAAGAAAGAAAGAAGGAGAACGAGGAGAGAAAAAGGGTGGAAGGGGGCGGGGTGTGAGGGAGTAGAAAAATAAAGGGAAGAAAAAAAGGAAAAATGTGGAAAGAACAGATAGAGGTAGAGATAGAGAGAGAAGGGAGAAACGGGCAAAAAAGAGTGAGAGAGAGAGAGAGAGAGAGAGAGAGAGAGAGAGAGAACACTCGGATTGGTAATCCAACCTACCGCGAGCAGCTCGAAGGGAAGATAAAGAAAGGAAAAAAATACATTTTAGCTCGCATCCAGGCACCGCAACGGCGCTCCACCATCCCTCTCTCTCTCTTTCTCTTTCTCTCTTTCTCTTTCATACTTCTCTTTTTCTCTTTGTCTCTCTCTCTCTCTTTCTGCCTTATCCTCTCTTCATCTCCTTCCTTTTTCCTCCGCAAGCGTAGGTGGTCGGACCCGATAGTCGAGAGAGCGTCCCGATAGCAAAAGGACGCCGACGCCCGGCGTCGGTGGGTGGTTGGGTGGGTAGGTAGGTAGGTAGGTAGGTAGGTAGGTAGGATGGCCGAAGCAGAAAAAAGAGGAAGGAGAGAGAATCAAAAAGATAGAAAGAACAGGGAGGGTGGAAAGTGCTGGGGGGGAGGAAAAAGAAAGGAGCTGTGGTAGGATGAGAGAAAAAGGGGGGACTGAGGGAGATGGGATGGAGAGGGATAAAGCAGGGGGGAGGGAAGAGGATGGTTGGAAGAGATGGGGGAATGATGGAAGGAGGAGGGAATGGAAGGGAAGCAACGTTCGCCGGCCCGGTGGAGGAGTACCGAAAGAGGTTAAAAAAAATGCGAGCCGAGAAAACGGGAGGAAAAAATCGGCCAGTCTCTTCTCCGAGAGAAAAGAGAGAGAGAGAGAGAGAGAGAGAGAGAGAGAGAAAGAGAGAAAGAGAGAGAGAGAGAGACAGAGAAAGAAAAAAGAGAAAGAGAGAGAGAGAGAGAGAGAGAGTGGTCACGGGAGCAGGACGGTAGACGTACGTATAAATAGCGTGGGCGAGAGAAAGAAAGAAAGAAAAAGAGAAAGACAAAAAGAAAGAGAGAGAGAGAGAGAAAGAAGAGAGGGTAGATGTGGAAGGAGGAAGAGGAGGAGGAGGAGGAGGAGGAGGAGGAGGAGGAGGAGGAGAGTAAAGGGAAGGAGAAGGTGGGGGATAAGAGGGTACATCGTGCACATGCGTGACCGTCCGTCCGCGTACGAGGCGGCGTGTATTGATCAGCCAAAGAGCGCCACGACGCCGGGCGTCCTTTCTGCGAGCCTTGCTTTTTTCGGCACGACGCGGCGGCGGTGGCGGCGGCGGCGGCGGCGGCGGCGGCGGCGGCGGCGGCGATAGTGATGGTGGTGGTGGTGGTGGTGGTGGTAGTGGTGGTGGTGGTGGCGGCGGCAACGGCTTGCACTACGAGCCTCGAGCTTCGAGAAAAAGACGGGCGGAGACGAAGGGTGCTCTCTCGCGAGGCTGCCTCTTGGGGGCGCCACGACCTAGCCCAACGGACGCCCAACGGACGCCCAGCGTGACGTCACTCTCTTACTCCTTTCTCTCTTTCTCTCTCTCTCTCTGTCGTTTCTTACGCTTTTCTCTTTCTCTCTCTTTTTCTATCTATCTCTATCTCTCGATTCAGTATCGTTTCTCTCTCGCTTACTTCTCTATCTCTTTCTCTCTCTCTCTCTCTCTCTCTCTCTCTCTCTTTCTTTCTCTTCCTTTCTCTTACGTTCCATTCTCTTCTCCACCCTCCTCTCACCCTTAGTCTCAACTCTCGACCACCGACGCGACCGGCGTCGCGACGACCTTACCACTCTGCTCGAAAGGATATAGGCGGATCCACAAGATTTTTTTTTTTTTTTTTTTTTTCTTACCGCCGTTCTTTTTTTCTTCGATGGCAAATAAAAAAACAGTCGTAAAAAAGAAAAGAAGAAGAAAACAATGGGAACACAATTTGACCCTTTCATTTCGTGCGAATTTCGTCTTCCCTGCTTTCTTTCTCTCGTCTTCGTCTTTTCTTTTTTCTCTCTTTTTTCTTTCTCCTTTCTTTGTATTTTTCGGTTCTTAATTCGTCCGATTCAAATTGAACCTATCCCTCGTACTCTGATTCGATGAATCTCTCTACTTTGAAAATGTTTCATTCGTTTCGAAAAGTTAACAGCCAAATATATCTTTATTGTCTACAAGGAATGAGAAAGTCTTTGCCTTTTTACTTTAACTTCTCTAGGATTGTTTTTCTTTTCGATAAATAGTCCGAACGTTTTTAAGTTTCTATTTTCTTCTTCTTCTTCTTCTTCTTCATTCTACTTCTTCATTTTTTTTGTTTTATTTTTCTGTAATTTACTTTTTCTGTCCTTTTTTTTTGCCGACCTACTCCCTCTACACTTTGTACTCTTCGAGAAAGGGCTCGAAACGAGACGCGGAGAGAGAGAGAGAGAGAGAGAGAGAGAGAGAGAGAGAGAGGAAGAGAAAGCCGTACCTTCGAACGTTCAGTCCTTGTTATTCCGCTCTCGAGCATTCGCAACGCGTCAAGGGTGCGCCTATTTCGCGATACTTTAATAATTTAAGTCAAAGTTACTATCGCGATTTTTCGTGGCTAACGATGAGACGTGGAAAATATTTCCTTATACGTAAACGTGCGAGCGAAATTAAAAAAAGAAAAGAAAAAGAAAAAAGCGAAAAAAGGAGAAAAAAATAACAAGAAAAAAAAATCAAGAAAAAATCAAAAATAAATAAAGAGAAAAGGATAAAGTAAGTTGTAATCGAGACCAAAGCCTAACGAGCGTTAAATCGTTTCGATCGAAGACGAATTAACTTTAAATACTTGCGGTTTTTCTTTAAGAAAAAAAGAGTGGGAAGAGGAGAGAGAGAGAGAGAGAGAGAGAGACAATGTCTCCAAGGAACATGATATTTTCAGAGAAAAGATTGGTTACGGAGCGAATAGCCAAGCGATCTGAAAAAACTTCTCGACCTCGAGTTTCTCGCGAGTATCGGCGATCTATCGTATAAAGTGGTGGTTGTGCATCAATGTTGGATGCGTGTAAGTACGATGGTTCGCTTGCTCGTCAGCCAGTCGACGAGAAGATCCAATGTTTGGAGAGGACTACTTAATTCCTAATACCTACTAAAGGGCGATGCACTAACGATCTCTTCTCTCGCTATCCACCTTTTAGCCCGATCATCTTTCGAGTGAGCTACGTAAGCAGATACATCTTGAGCATCTCAATTTCATCATTTTGTATATATACATATATATATATATATGTGTGTGTGTGTGTGTGTGTATAAAGTATAACGATTAATTCTATATTAAAACTCGTTGAACGATTCTTCTTTGATATTCTTTCTCTCGGCGATATTTTAATATCGCTGATATAAAAAGAAAGAGAAGAAAGAGAGAAAGAGAAAGAAACAAAAAGAGAGAGAGAGAGAGAGAGAGAGAGAGAGAGAGAGAGAGAGAGAGATGAAAAAGTCGATCAATATTCAAGAACGAAGGATTCCTTTAACGAGTTGCTTGATCCCACAAAAAGATTTTTGAAGAGTCGACGAAGTGAAAGAAGACTGGTGTCGAACTGCTCTTATTCTTTTTCTTGGTCTTCTTAGGCTATGGGAATCCGATCACGGAGTCGAATTTCGAGACTGACAGTGGAGAAGCGAAGATCGAAAGGGAACCACTACGAACACTTGGACGATCCCCCGGCACGGCTTCTGATAAATCGGCAGCAGCTGCCAAAACTAGGTTCTCAAGGGTTACAAGACGTAACACGTGGGGAGGAGGATGGTGGAAGAAGGAGAGAGGATAGTAAAGAAAAGGAATTAACTTAAGAATTATTTTGACTGTCGATCGACTCGGACAACGATAAAATTTTCTTTATATATCTTTACGATATCCAATATGCCGCGAAAGCTTATCTTCTCTTTTCTTTTCTTTTCTTTTCTTTTCTTTTCTTTTCTTTTCATTTCATTTCATTTCATTTCATTTCTTCTCTTTTTTTTCTGTTTTTTATTTTCTACTTCTACTTCTTCTTCTTCTTCTTCTTATTCTCTCTTCATAGATGATTTTTTTTTAAAGGACTCGCCGAGATCTTTCTCGATCTCGTTATATTACATCATCGTCACAAAGATTGAATTTAAATATTATAAAAATAAATATCAATCTAGGAAAAGTAGAAGAGCTTCGAGTAATTGAGAAAAATGATGCTGGTGAATCGGTAACTTGGAAAATAATTCTAAAAATAAGAAAGTTTAAGGTAGAAAGAAAAGGAACGTTCGGGAAAATCAATAAATTTGTCCGAGAACATTGACCAACCTTAGGATTCTTCCTTATCCTCCATATAATCTAAAATTAATATTTTCCTCTTTACGTTTCACTCGGTAAGTCTAACGTCGAAACATTTAGATGCTCTTAAGCTTTATCAGTTAAAAGACGCGTTCAAAGTAGATTATCTTTACACGAGAAATTCCATCCTTCCTTTCTATCCATTGAAGAATATACATGGAACACACATGTGTTCCCACAGGGTGTCGAGGACTGGGTATCGCTTTCGTAACTTCTTTTTTCTTTCTTTCTTTTTTTTTTTTTTTGAATTTAGAAACGCCTAAACGACGAGACACGAGAAGGGTGGCCAATGACGCACATGTGGTCTGTGTCACGTTCGTTCTCTCTCTCTCTTTCTCTTTCTATCTATCTATCTATCTACCAGGAGACAGACGAGAAGAGAAGAGAAGAGAAGAGAAGAGAAGAGAAGAGAAGAGAAGAGATGAGCGGTGAGGAGTGGAGAGGGGAGGAAAAGAGAAGGAACGAGAGAGAAAAGGGGGAATAGAGAGTGATAAAATTCAACAGTTGGCTCCGAATGGGGGCTTCTCTCTCTCTCTCTCTCTCTCTCTCTCTTTCTCTCTCTCTCTCTATCTATCTATCTATCTATATATATATCTATCTCTCTCTCCCTTCACGCTCTTGGAAAACTCGAATGCGGTGGCTTGATAGCTGATCGGGATTTACGTGCCAACGTTTGGCCTGTGGCCCTGCCAATGAACTATTTCAAATTACCGATTGTCCAAAATCCTTCAAAAACGTTAACGGAACGTCGAGTTATTCCAAAATACTATTCGCCTCAATAATTCACAATTCTAAAATCGTTATTCCCGAACGAAAATTTACGTTATATTTTATACGCCTCTCATTCAATCTTGTGATAATCGAAATAATTATTTTAATAACTATGATATTATATATAATAATGAATTGTTTTAATAATTATTGCATTACATGATAGAGATATTATTCTATCGGAAATAAATGTCGAATATGTACTACAATACGTAGAATATATTTATATTATGTTATAAAGTAATTCTGTTATAAACGATTTTATTTATATACCAAATATATAATAACAGATTACACTTATTATTTCAACGATTGGAATGTATGAATTTCAAAAGAAATAAATCGATTGCAAATGTGCAATCGATGAAAAAATTTACTCATGTACGTATATTTTTTAATTCTTTTCTTTCTTTTTTTTTTCAAATATGTTCGATTCTTTTGTTCTTATACCCTTCCTACACATTTCGTACACACGAATATACAAAACACATACACCATAATCATTATTGACACAAAATCAAAAAAAAAAAAAAAAAAAAAAAAAGAACACACCAATCAGTAATAATACAAAAGATTACTACAAAAAAGTGTCCACACAATTGCTAAGACTTTACGAAGACCAAACCAAAAATCTCTTCTCTCTCTCTCTCTCTCTCTCTCTCTCTCTCTCTCTATTTCTCTTAAGTGGCGCTCGCGCGGCACGATATGATCGTTGACCTAAAACCGAAGAGAAAGGTAGACGTGGCCGCGACGAGTTTAAGGGTTGCCAACGAGACCGTGCGCGGCAACGGGGGCAGCAAGAGATCTGACCCAGACGAGTTTTTCCGACGGTTTCCCGGGGGTTTCCTATTTTTCTCGCTCGTAACGTCGTAGTGTGCGGTGTGTGCACGGGGTTCTGCAGACAATTCGCAGTAAAATTTTTACAGCCGGCCCCTCTCAACCCCCTGGCCCGTGTCGTCCGCGACAGCGGCGAGCTAGACGACGAACGGAGGAGCGGTGTGGTACGAGGAGGAGAAAGAGGAGGAGAAAGAGGAGGGAGAGGAGGAACAAGAGGAAGAGGAGGAAGAGGAGGAGGGTGACGCATGGGAGGGAGGAGTGGAGAAAAGCGTCGAGCTTCAGACGAGCGGAATGGCCGCGGCCTGTTCGCGGAAACACATAAACCTATACGTTCTGCCTGTCTACCTACGATCTCCAATCTCCTCCTCCTCCTCCTCCTTCATCTTCTTTTTCTCTTTCTCTTTCTCCTCCTCTTCCTCCTCTTCCTCCTCCTCTTCCTCCTCCTCCTTCTCCTCCTCCTCTTTCTTCTCTTCATTCTCTCCAGACGCATTTCGCCGTCTCTACTTTATTCGACCTTTTTACCATTTTTCATATTATATTTATCTCTGGTTCACCTTCGAGTATCTCGTTATAGTTTTACGCGGAGAAACGAGAAATACTACTCTTTTCTCTCTTCCTCTTTCCTGACTTTTGCATTGGCCTTATATTGCGGCCTTGTTTTCTTTCGGTATAGATTGAGCCGTTTTTCCTTTTTACGTTTTCTTTTCTTTTTATTTCTCTCTCTCTCTCTCTCTTGCTTTATTTTCTTTTTTTTTTTTTTTTTTTTTTTTGATACATGTATCGTCCGCCTTCAATTGTAATTTTTAATATGTATTATAAATTAAAATGTTCGTTCTGTCTTTTTTTTTTTCTTTTCTTTCTTTTTCTTCTGCTCCCTTTCGTGTTTCGTACGCGTCATATCCTTCTATCTTTTTCCCTGTCTATCTATTTTATCGATTGATTGATTTAGTTATTTATTTA
>NC_057685.1:7224594-7227320 GCF_014466175.1 Vespula pensylvanica | reverse complement strand
GAGAGAGAGAGAGAGAGAGAGAGAGAGAGAGAGAGAGAGAGAGAGAGATAATTATTCGTGCGGAGTTTAATTCTAGTTGAAAAATATGCAGTTTTTTTAGTTCCTTAACCTTATCAATGAAAAAGAGAGAGGGAGAGAAAGAAGGAGAGAAAAAGAAATAGGTAATTATTCGTGCTTTTAATGTTTATTCTAGTAGGAAAATATGCACAGTTTTTCTAATTTCTTAAACTTGTCAATAAAAAAGACAGAAGTAGGTAAATAGATAGATAAATAAAGAGAGAGAGAGAGAGAGAAAGAGAAAATATCACTAGGTTCTCTAAAAGTAGCCATTCTTCGAGTCAACACGTGGTGGACCGTATTCTTAGGGATCCACGTTTACCCGACCACAATTGTCAGTGTTCTTAAAAATTTTTTCTTCCTTTCATTTTCTTCTTTTTTTTTTTTACAAACGACGCGTTTAAATTCGTAGGATAGATTTAAAGGGGAGGATCAAGAATCGAGAGGTTCACGTATTCGTGAAAATAATTTCAGGTTGGTAACGTTTTCGGTTAGTCCCGACGAGAAAGAACAAAGTTAAGTCTCGTAAGTTCGATAAAGCTTAGGGTATTTTCTGATAGAAGGAGAGTAGAAACTCGTTTGGCAAAAACGTGGAAAGGGCCGTACGAGACGAGAGGAGAGTACAGAGGAAGAGAATTATTTGAAAGAACCTCGGAGTTTTCTTTTTTCGACACTAACCACGGAGCCATCGAGTTCCAAGGACGAGTGGAAAGTGGAAGCTTTTCCGGATACGTCGGTGCGAGGAAAAAGTCCTTGTGCGGTGTGATGCGGTGCGGTACGGTACGGTACGGTACGGTACGGTACGGTATGGTGCTGAACGTCGACGAAAGGGTAGAACCGGCTGAAGGGTCTTTACTTGCTCGAGAAATAATTCCCGTGCTATTCCGGTAGGTACAGTCTACTTCAACGAAATAGCAAAGGGAAAGGTTGGCCCTCGGAAATCTCTTTGATTCTATTAATTCTACAAATCGAATATCGAATCGTTCGCAATTCCTCGATCTTAATCATTTTTCATAAAATACTATCGATCTATCGGTATTAAATGTTACAACCTTTTCGTAAACTCGATCCAAAAATAAGTAAGTTTCCTATTCCGTGTAACGTTGGAATTTTTAAGTAGGAAGTACGAAGGGCGAAATTTTCGTGTTTACGCTGAAACCCGGAGGGAAAGGGGAAAAAATATATATATATATATAACAGAAAAGGAAAAAAAAAAGAAAGAAAAGGAAGAAAGAACGAGGAAAAAAGGGAAAGAAAGAAAAAAAGAAAAGAAAAACCGTCGCAATTAACGTTAAAAGGTTCCTGGACACTTCAAACTCAAAACTCTCGTAAAACCCGTGAACCGCGAGCATGCTCGCTGCTAGTTTTCAAAAGGGCCACGTGATTCCCTTTACATCCAACTTTTCGTTTGACCGACTTTTCTGCTTCCACGACCTTAAAGGACTGAAATTTACCGACGTGGTCCTTATTTTTAGATCGGACGTTTCTACATTTTCGACTTGGAACGAGAGTGTGCGAACGAATGTTGAGAGAAAAGACAAAAAAAAAAAAAGGAAAAAAGAAAAAAAAAACAAGAAAAGAAAAATAAATAAAAAGAAAAGAAAAACTATAAATGTGTACAAAGTCGATAACGAGTTTTTTAAAAGAATATGAAGAAAAAGCAAGGAAAAGGAGAGAGAGAGAGAGAGAGAGAGAGAGAGAGAGAGAGAGGGGAAGAAAAAAGAATAAAAAAAAAATAAAAAAAAATAAAAAAAAACAGAAAGAAAAAATGAAACAAAAATAAAGAGAAATACGGTGCACTGATAAATTGACAACGACAGGTAGGTAGATACAAACGCGGACGAGCGTGCGCGCGCGCATAATTAAAAAAGATAACGAGGTAGCCTCGATGCTTCGTGAATTCTTTCGGCTAGAAAAGAAGAAAAGACGTGGGAGGTAAATAATGAAACAAAACAAAAAAAAAAAGAAAGAGAGAGAGAGAAAGAAAAGAAAAGAAAAAAGAAATGATACAAAAAATTAACAAAATGAGAAGAAGAAAAAGAGGAAGAGGAAGAGAAAGAGAAGAAGAAGAAGAAGAAGAAGAAGAAGAGGATGAAAAAGATGAAGAAAAAGAAGTAGTAGTAGTAGTAATAATAGTAGTAGTAGTAGTAGTAGTAGTAATAGTAGAATAGTAGTAGAAGAAGAAGAAGCGCGTTACGTGAAAGAATTCGAGAATAAAATGAAATTCCCTTTTTCCTTGGGAAAAAATATAGGTGATCGCTTTTCCAGCGACCACCCATTCTTGACTCCGATGCTCCGATAACATTTGGAAGGGATATACCTACATACCTATAGGTAGCTACGTACGTACGTAGGTACGTACGTAAGTACGTAAGTTGAGAGAAACGAATCGAGCGTCGTTCCTGAGACGCGTTGAAATGAAATTCTCCGAAGGTCTGCCACTACCCTTTCTTACGACTCTTCTTGTGCTTCCTAACCCTTTGCCCTAGTTCCAACATCCGTCAAACGTTATTTGGAATTAACAACGAAATATTTCATTCTCTGATAATTAAATCAATTACAATGAAACGATAATAACAACGATAATAACGGAGATGATGATGATGATGATGATGATGATGATGATGATGATGATGATGATGATGATGATGATGATGATGAAACATTAG
>NC_057685.1:7179594-7219594 GCF_014466175.1 Vespula pensylvanica | reverse complement strand
TTCTCTTTTTCTCTTTTTCCTTCCCTCTCCCTTCGCTCTCCTTCCTCCCTTTTCTCTCGGTTCAATATCGATCCTGGCCTATTTTCCTTTTTTCTTCCGCAAGTTCCACCCTTTTCTCCCTTTTTCTGTTTTCATCCAAGTACGAACAAGAACGTAATTCGCTTTCGCGTTGCCTCTCGCCGTCTTCTTGCCGCTCCGTCCGGTTTATATAAATATTCTTCTCTCGGCGTCCGCGAGAAACGAAAAATTACGGTGCGGAAAATTTTCGGTAAGGAAAGAAATAGTATATACGTACGTACGTACATACGTATGTATGTATGTATGTATGTATGTATGTATGTATGTATATATGTATGTATATATGTACTTACATACGTATGTACGTATCTATACGTATCTAGTTCTCTCTTAAAAAAGCTCTCTCTCTCTCTCTCTCTCTCTCTCCTTCCCTTCCTCTCTCTCTCTCTCTCTCTCTCTCTCTCTCTCTTTCTCTCACTTGTATGTAAGTACTAAGGTACATATCATCCCTTCATCATAGCAATATACTTTCTTTACTTTTCTTTACTTTACTTTACTTTTCTTTTCTTTTCCTTTCTTTTCTTTTCTTTTCTTTTCCTTTCTTTCTTCCTTCTTTTCTTTCGTCTTCTCTTCCTTTCATTTCATTTCATTTCATTTCATTTCATTTCATTCCTTTTTATTTCATCTTTTTTTCTCTTCTTCTCCTCCTCTTCTCTTTCCCTTCCTTTCTTTCGTATTCATTGTTTGATAAATTTAGGATCGATAAATAATTAAGAGAATTGTCGAGTTCCTTTGGCGAAACACGTTCGGACGGACGACGTGGATTTCGATCGTAGCTTTCGAAAGTGCATTTACCCTCGTTCGGTTAGTTTTCTTTCTTTCTTTCTTCTTTTTTATCTCTTTTTCTTTTTCTTTTTACCTTTACCTATATCGATCTTCATTATCGTCCATAGGCGACGTAGTAGTACTTACTTTCAACGTCGTCGTCATCGTCCTCCTCGTTCTCGTCGTTTTCGTCGTCCTCATCGTCGCCGTCGTCGTCTTCGTCTTCGTCTTCGTCTTCGTCTTCGCCTTCGTCTTCGTCTTCGTCTTCGTCTTCGTATTCGTCCTCGTTGTCTACGACGATACGCTCAAACTTTTCATCGACTTGCGTTCGTTGTCAACTATATTGGGCGAACGAACGAACGAACGAACGAACGAACGAACGAACGAAAGAACGAAAGAACGAACGAACGAACGAACATCGAAGGGAGAAAAAAGAAGAAGAAGAACGTACATACGACAAGGAAAAAAAAGAAAAGAAACAGAACGAAAAAGAGAGAGAGAGAGAGAACTTTATCGCCGAAGCTCTACCCCCGTTGCAAACGTCCGTTCCGTCGCGTCGTAACTAATTTTTTTTCAAAACTACGCAAAAACTTTTTCTTCGGATCGCGTGATTCCCCGTTTGAATGAGAAAAAAAAGGCGAAAAAAAAAAGGAAAGAAAAAAGCGAAGAAAGAGAGAAAGAAAGGAAGAAAGAAAAAGGAAAAAAGAAAAAAAAAAGGAAAAGAAAAAGAAAAAGTAGTGATTCGTTCTTCGTTCTTCCTCCTCCTTTTGCGCCCACCTCCAACCAACCCGATCCCCAACCATCCCTTATACCTCTTACGACACCCCATCCTACCCTCTCTCCCTTCTTCTCCACCCCCTTTGCCACTATATACACGTAACGTTTTATTATCGACCACGACGACTTTCTGCTCTCTCTCTCTCTCTTTTTCTTTCTCTCTCCAATCTATTTTTTCCAATAGTCTCGTCGAGCCTTCTTCCTTTTGCCATGTTCGATATAAAAGGGGTGGTAGTGGGGAAGATACGGGAGTGGGTGGAGTGTGGGTGGATGGGTGGGTGGTTGGTTGGTTGGTTGGTTGCTTGGTTGGGAGGGTGAGGTGAGAGGAGACTACGAATAGAAGGAACGTTCCTTTTGAAATCTATCAAATATCAGGAAAATGGCGGGGACATTGGCAACTATGGCTCCTCAAAGCGTCCAGCAAGCAGCGTTGCTCTCGTTTTCTTCTTTTGCTTTTCTTTCTCTTTCTCTTTTTCTCTCTCTCTCTCTCTCTCTCTCTCTCTCTCTTTCTTTCTCTACGTTCTCTCGCCTCATCCTTTTCCGGGGTCAAATATCGATTCTGATATTTCCAGGACCTTTTTCTGTTTCTTCGGACAGATGCTAGCTCTCTTCACCCTTCACTATTCCCTTTCCTTTCCATTCCTTTCCATTCCTTTCCTTTACTTTACTTTCCTTTACTTTCCTCCTTTTCTTATTCTCTTCTTCATCCTCGTCTAGAGGGAATTCGGTAAGAGAAAAGGAAACCTACGGTGGTCCGAAAAAGAAGACGCGAAAACATAGCTAAGCAGCTTTTAGTAACGAACTTTGGCTGAATTTTCTCCTACCACTTCTCTATCTCCCTCTCTCGCCCACTCTCTCTCTCTCTCTCTTTCTCTCTCTCTCTCTCTCTCTCTCTCTCTCTCTCTTTCGTAAAGTTGAAAGTCCTTGGAGAACTACTATGGAACTTGTTGGAGATCTAAACTGTGACGTAAGAAAGAATTGAAAAGTTTAATCGGCGAAGTTGTTCAAGTCGCGTTCGTCGAGCTTTCTCTGAATTTTCACTTATGCCAGCTTTCTCGTGCGGATAGAAATAAGATTCTCCTCTCGCGCGTACTCCACATACGATGGTAGGGTACATGGGTTGGTAGGTAGGTAGGTACGTAGGTAGATAGGTAGGTAGGTAGGTAGGTAGGTAGGTAGATGGGTAAGTAGGTACCTAGTTTCTCGAGAAAATCCTAGCACGATAAGCGGCCTCTTCGTTTGCTCTCTCTCTCTCTCTCTCTCTCTCTCTCTCTCTCCCTCTTTCTCCCTCTCTTTCTTTCTCTTTCACTCTCCTATATGCTCCTTTACTTCATCTTCAGTCAACATCTCTGATCTACACATCCTACGGCTTTGTTATATCAACTATTTATAAATTTGTTTTCCATTATCGATTGACATTAAATTAGAAAGAAAATAAAAAGGAAAGAAAAGGAAAACCGAACGACTCGATTATTTGTTGGATTTGAAATTTCGCTCTTGAAGTTACGGAATTCTTCTTTCTTCTTTTTAATAATTCACGTTAATAGATCTTGATCGATCTAATGGATTCGTATTGATATTATTACGAATAAAATTACGTATTAATATATCATTCCGATATTGCCTGGTGTCAATAAAAATAAATATCGACTACCGATCGATGTATTTAAGACCATGTCACCTACATATGTATATTTACCTATATAACGTTTAACTTTCATCATCGGTAAGATTGGTATAAAATTATTCGTCGAACGATTCGACGAAATGGTACGTTACTCTTTTTCCCACGAAATACGTTATGCTCGGTCTTCGATCGATCGATCTAACCACGGTAGCGTCTGCTACTCGTCATTCGAAAAACACGTGGCCCCACTAAAACACTGGCTCTACTGTTTCTCCGTTACGTTCTCTTCTATCCGCGAGCCTTTTAATGAGCCGACAACATCTACCCGAGGAGAACTAATTCGTTCCTTTGAACCGTGGACGCCTGCGCCTCTCCGAAAGGGGCGACCGTTCTTTACGACGTCTCCTTCGGATCTCGTAATGGCCGCTAATTAAAAAATTATCTTCTTTTGGTTCTTCTTCGTCTTCTTCTTCTTCTTCTTCTTCTTCTTCTTCTTCTTCTTCTTCTTCTTCTTCTTCTTCTTCTTTTACTACTTTCTCGCGACCACCGTATTCGTATTTAATTTACATGTTCCCTATACATGTTTATTATTTAGGATATTGATATATCTTTAAATCGTCTTAAGTGACACGTAGAATAATTGTTTATAATAAATTGATGAATATATTATATTCGATTGTACGTTAAAAATTTCTTTCAAGCGACGTGGAGAATACGAGTCTTTTTTATTTAATAATTGTTTATAATAAATTGATGAATATGTTGTATTCGATTGTATGTTAAAAATTTCTTTCAAGCGACGTGGAGAATACGAGTTCTTGTTTAATAATTGTTTATAATAAATTGATGAATATATCGTATTCGATTGTATGTTAAAAATTTCTTTCAAGTGGGATATAGAATTCGAATCTCACTATCTAAACAATTGTTTATAATAAAATTTAGAATGTATAAGAATGTAAACATATGTTAACATTGTCTTAAATGACATACGAAATACGCGCCTCGCTATCTAATAATTTTTTACAATTCAATATATCAAATATAGGTCTCTCATTATCTAATAAAATTACTTATCGAAATAATTGCTCGTAATAAAATTTAAAATATATTCGGAAGGAAGGAAGATGCGTTAAAAACAATATTATGATCAATAAAAATAAATACACAATTCTTTACGCTGTACTATTAGAAAACAAATAAATGTTTATAATGAAATTAAAAAAGGAAATTTCACGTGTGTGAAAAATCTCGAAAATTTCGAAGCGCGACTTAACTCTTAGAGGCTGTATCGACCTCTACCAACAAAGAAAAAAAAAAAGAAACCAAAAAGAAAAAGAAAATCGATTTCAGCTCACCTCGGATAGTGTCGGATAATTATGATCGATGACACACACATACACACACACACACACACACACACATATATATATATATAAAAGAAAAAAAAATAATAGAACTGGCTTAGAGAGTACTCTTTTTAAGCACGAACTTTTAGACGAAGCTCACGTACATATGTGTTTTACTATTGGTTCTCTTCTCTTTTCGAACGGTTCCCATATCACCGATGCAAAAATTCAAATTCGATGTCATTAATAAAAATTAAAGAGACATCACGGAGGGCCATGACGGTTTTCTTACTCTCTTTCTCTTTTCCTCTTTAAAATTCTACTACGAAGTAGGGCTAGAGAAAGAGGAAGAAGAAGGGCCACATCTCTCGAGGGCAAAAGTACCTTTATCTTACCTGCCGCGGTACAATAGCGTGAGACTATGGGCCCTTTGTATTTTACTTCCACGATGATCTGCATACGCACCCCTTCGAGCCTCTGATACGCACCCTAAGGCTACCATCATCTTATATAAACCCGATGTAGAAAAAAAAAGAAAGAAAAAAAAAATATATATATATATATAAGAAAAAAAAAGAACGATTGAAGGAAAAAAAAATGAAAAAGAAAAAGCCCCACGGAAGTTCGCATTTTTTTTTTTTTTATTCGCTCACTCGCTCTCGCTTCTTGTCTTCGTTTCTTTCTTTCTTTCTTTCCTTCTTTCTTTCTTCATAATTTTTATTCCTCGTTGTTTTCTTTTTTATTCCTTCCTTCTTCCTTCCCTTTCTTTTTCTTTTCTTTTCTTTTTTTTTTTTTTTGCTTTTTATTTCTTTATTTCGTTTATACATACTATTCGAAGGAAACGGATACGATGATCTTTTTTTTTTTTTTTTGAACCGCTAACGGTACGTTCGCGGGATAAATTACGCTCGGTCACGTTTCGAACGTGAGACACCCTGACTTTCTTTTACTAAGAAGAATCTCTAAACTCTGGGACCGTTATAACACGATCAGCATTTCTACGATTATCCTTGATAAATTATTTCTTCGTATATATAATTTGACTTATAATTTTAAATTTGCGAAAGCCTAATTTCACGGATTTATGATTTTATACTCAAAGTTAGAGAGATTATGATTATTATTTTTGTTTGTTCATTTATATTCGTTTTGATTAATATAATAATACGAGAAATCGCATTTTAATTTCTGTGATTAATCGTATGTAATCTTTAGAAACAATAAGTTGAGTAATCTGAAAGGAGAAAGAAAAAATTCAATCCTCGTTAGAAATAATAGTTTGAAACCTAGCAGTATTATAGTCAACCGAAGTTTCTTTTCTATCATATAAAAATTATCTTCCAAAGTTGCTTGACTCATATATGTTATATTTAATATTCTTGAAGCAATTAGAGTTACGTGCGTGTCGATATAGCGTACTTTAATAAAAATAAATAATATACGAAAATAAATGTTCGTAAATTTAGTTAGTAAAAATAATCTTAGCATCTAAACTGGTTGCAACATTAGGGTTGGTACTTTCACTTTGCTAGGATGTTAAAAAAGAAAAGGGAGAGAGAAAGAGGATAGAAACATCGGCCAAAGATATTTTCCACGTGAACGAACAGGGGGTGACGATGAACGTGAGGAACAACGACGATGTTAGAAAAGGGTTAGAATGGTCGAAAATTTTGTAAAAGGGTCCCATAACTCTGTCTTGGGGCCAAATGTTGTGACAACGTCGCCAGAAAAGGGCCTGAACGAACACGTTGTACGAATGCATTTCTTATATTGCTTCAGACAGCTCGAGAAAGATATGAAATGTTTAAAAAGTTCAATTGCAAACTGTAATTTCAAATGACAATCTTTCATTTGAGGTAATTGTTAAAAAAAGAAATCCTTTTTCGATGTGATTAAATTATGTTAAAGCATTAAAGTGACAGATTTAAATTTTATAGATAAATTAATTAAAAATAATAATGGATGAACTATTTTGATATATATATATAATATATATATATATAATATTTAAAAAAAAATTTATTTTTAATAAATGTATATTAATTATGTTGACGTATTGAAACGACAGATTTGGATTTTAAAGATAAATTATTTAAATATAATGATGAAGAATTCTTTTTTCTTTGTTTTTTATTGTACATGTTCTCTAATGTATTTCTTTTTATGAATCGTACTATTACGCTATAATGTACTATTTGTGACAATTATTTAAAGAATTTATTTTTCATCTGTTCATTAATGAATTTGTTCTTATATAATTTCTTTTAAAATAACTTTCAGAAAATACTTAATATTTGTTTTAAAGATTACTCTGTTTTTTATTTCCTTTTCTCTCTTATGTTTAATAAACGTGTTCCCCTATTCTCAACTCAGAAGTCGGCAATTTTAAATCACGAGAGCCATCGTTGTAATTTGAGACATGTGTATCTAGGGAGACTTATATTTCGTCCCTAAGTACAATATAACTTTATTTTTTAGTCTTATTTAGTGTTCTATAGGTTTAGGCTTTATGCCACGTAAAAAAAAAAAAAAAAAAAAAAAAATAACAAAAATTAAGATCAGATCTTTAATTTAATTTAACTCAATACACTTATTATTTATTTCAATTAATTTAATTTAGAGGAATGAAAATATTTTTTTATTAACTTTATAATAAATATTCCATGATTTATTCTCTAAACAGTAACAATAATGAGGATGATGACAACAAAATTATGATTTGTAATAATAACGATTTTGTACTTATAACTTAAATGATATTTCACGGAGGATGAATTATCAAAAAAAAAAAAAAAAAAAAAAAAAATTACTTTCGATTTCCATATTATTATAATAATTCGTCGAAACGGGATATCATTCTGAAGTTAAATAAATTTAAAGTAATAACTAATAAACTATATATCCTTTTTTCGTTTCTATTTTTTGTTTCTGTATCCCACAAATATATCTTTACACGAGCTAAGAATAAAAAAATCTAACAACCATATATTGCGATTAGGGTAGCAGTTTTTTTTTTGTCTTTTTTATAAACCACCTGGTATAAATTCGCGAATAAACAACTAACGTATAATTTAATTATTATTTCCAAACCGTTCGTATGAATTGTTTGAGCATGACTAAGAGATGGAAAATTTTTGAGACCAAAAAAAAAAGGAATGAAAAAAATATAACCGTTTCGACTTTAAGAAGAGAAAAAAAAGGAACGATGAAGAAAAGAAAAAAGGAAAAAAAAAAGGCAATGAGATTTCAACCCTTCCAACTATTTCTTTCTCTTTTCCTGTCAGCGAGATACGTTACTAAAAAAGAAAAAAGAAGAAAAAAAAGAAAGAAAAAATTCATTAACCTATTCGATCCATAGATGATACTCAAAAGCCAAAGGAAAAAAAGAAAAAAGAAAGAGAGAGAGAGAGAGAGAGAGAGAGAAATATCGCAACCCTCTTAACTAGCACGACTAGCTTCCCCATTCGCCAGAAATTTTTTTTTCTTCTCTGTTTCTCCGGTAGTAACGGGTAGCCGAAACGAGACAATGAACCGAACGCCTCTCTCTCTCTCTCTCTCTCTCTCTCTCTCTCTCTCTCTTTCTCTCTGTCTAACCTTTACTTCATTTTTTGTCTCACGTAGCTCAGAGACAAAAATGCCGTTGCACGAGATTTGCATTCTCGTCTCGGGCGGTGCTAGAAGTAGCGAGGGATGGCAGAAAAAAAAGTCGATCGGAAAGAGAAAGAAAGACAGAGAGAGAGAGAGAGAGAGAGAGAGAGAGAGAGAGAGAAGGAGAGTGAGTAGAAAAAAAAGTGGCTAAGAGGGGTCAGGTCTACCGTGAGCCATTATTTTAATTTTCTCCTACCGTAGCGAAGGGATGAGCGAATCGTGTACAAGAGAGAGAGAGAAAGAGAGTGAGAGAAAAATATATATATATATATATAGAGAGAGAGAGGGAGAGATTCTTCTTTTACATAATCTTCGTCAAGGGTGGTTTTTCACCACCGAAGGCCAAGGACTCTCACGGAAGAAAGAAAGAAAGAAAGAAAGAAAGAAAGAAAGAAAGAAAGAAAATGATTCCAGTTACCATACGAAGCAGAAGAAGAAAAAGAAGAAGAAGAAGAAGTAGAAGAAGAAGGACGGCTAAAGTGGTATTTTGCATCTCGACGAATAAAAAACGAGGAAAGGACGAGAAAGGGTGAGGTATGGTGGGATGGTGAAGGGATGATACTGGAAAAGGAGGAAGAAGAACAAGAAGAAACGGAAGAAGATAAAACGGTACCGCCACCCCGAGCAAAAATTACCCTAAAGAGCTCCTCTAAGCGTTTTAAGGGATTACGATCGGGCAGGCGTAAAGGCAGCCCAAGGAAAAAAGGGTTGACCACCCGCTGGGCGAAAGCGTCGACAGATTACAAGCTCGGAATACGTGTTTACAGGGTTCGCGCTCAGCCTCTTTCGATTCATTCGACTCTCCTGCCCTACTTTTCTTTCTCTCGATTCAACCCCTATCTTTTTCTATCGTTCTCTTTCTTTCTATCTTCCTTTCTTCCTTTCTTTCTTTCTTTCTTTCTCGTTTCTTTATATTTTTCCTGTTTCTCAATCTCTCGGAGATGAGGATTCCTTACGCGTCGTCGACCGATTTTTCAACGTTAAATGGAGCGTGTCGTATTCGTGAGTTCGATGCAAGCAACTTCTCGAAGAATGCAACTTATAAATTCACGAAAGCTATGAGCTAAGAGGTGGAAAACAAAACTGTAGTACGAATCGAAAGATACAGAGAGAATATTTAAAACACGATCGTATATTGATTTCGCGTAATTTAAGTAGCACAGAAAAGAAAAAAAGAAAAAGAGAAAAAGATTCGTAATGAAATTATTAAAAGGTTAAAGCTGCGCTTATTACGATACGAGAATGTAATATAATCGATCGGTCGTTAGATAACAATTGGAAATTATATCTCGTTGATCTCAACGAAATATCTAATGGAGAAAAGAGAGAAAAATTGGGGAGAGGGTAGGACGAAATGGTTCTTAATGTCTTTAGTTCGTGAACGCGACTACGAGATTTTCTTTTCTTGTGTGTGCGATAAGAGGGGTTACTTGGAAAATGTCGACGATTTCATCGAGGACCTAAAGTTCGAGGTTCGACCTCGTCATCCCCAAACGGGGTGAGTTTCTCTCGTTCTTATATTGATGCCCGTATGCGGTCTATGCAGATTGCTCGATTGTCTTCGAAGGAAATCTTTCTCTTTTTCTTTCTCTTCCTCTTTCTCTTTTTCATTCTGGCAAACGCATCGTCGCACCGTACCGGTACGCTACGGTACTTATGGGCTGTCCCCGTGAGAATCTTCATGCCTTGCATTTGCATGCCGCGGATTATTTAAATCGTCCCCGGTACGTATTGTCGTACCTCCTTGTTTTTTCCAGAAGGCCTGAGTAAGAAATATCCCATAGCTCTTCTACATGGCCCAGCGCCTACCGGCCCCGTGACGGACAAAAAACAGGGTGCTTCCTCGAGAGGGCCAAAGAAGTAGGGATAGAGAGAAAAAGACAGAAAGAAAGAGAGAAAGACAAAGAGAGAGAGAGAGAGAGAGAGAGAGAGAAATACATCTTTTAGCTCCTACAGGTTCTACACGACATGTTTCTCAAGAATCCCGTTGTGGTCCCGTCATTCCCATTCAAATACAAAACGCCCGATTCCGTTTCGCTCGAACTTAAATATATACTCAGTTCTTCGTATCGTCCCTTACGATTTTCCTATATTTTCATTCAATCGCGGCGACGAGATAGAAAAGGATTTTCATTTTCAAAGAAAAGGAGTATAACGATCGAATGTTTTTTATCGGACGAATGTCGAGAGAAAAAATTGAAGGGGAAAAAAAGAAAGGAGGAAAAAGGAGAGGATCCAGAGGAGGAAAAAAAGATCCGTCGTGTATCGGTTACGTCATTGGGGAAGAAAAAAAAACGATGAAATGGAAAGATTAAAAAAAGAAGAAGAAGAAGAAGAAGAAAACAAAAGAGAGAAAAGGAAAAAAAAACAGAGAGAGAGAGAGAAAGAGAGAGAGAGAGAAAGAAAACGAGAAAAAGCAAAATCTCAGCGTAGTCGATGGAAGAAACGTTGCAAACCGACGAATATCTACGCAAACGATCGTCTATCTCTCTCTCTCTCTCTCTCTGCCTTTTCCACCCTCCTCCACCCTCTTTAGCCACGTTCTATCTCATTTTCACTCGCACGTAAACTTTTTTACTTCGCCGTAACACTCCCGACTCTTTTTTCGCGCTTCCGTCTATTTGTTTTTTTTCTCTTCTCTTCTCTTCTCCTCTCTTTTCTTTTTACATTTTTTTTCTTTTCTCTTTTTCTTTTCTCTCTCTCTCTCTCTCTCTTTTCTTTTTTTTCTTTTTTTTTTTTTTTTTTATACCAACCTCGAGGCAGAGCGAGGCGAAAGAACGGTGCTATGCAAAGCGATCTTCAACCCTTTTTGACGCCCTTCTTCCATCCACTGTCCCTTTTTTCCTTCTGTCTCTTTACGCGTGTCTCTCTTTCACCCTCCTTTTCCACCCTTTGTCTCCCTCGGTCTCGCTCTTTTCTCTTCCCATCTCCCTCTCTCTTTCTATGTCTCTCGCTCTTTTTACCTCTCTATTTCTCTCTCTCTTTCTCTCTCTCTCTCTCTCTCTCTCTCTATCTATCTATCTATCTCTCAGTCTCTCTCTTTCTCTCTTTCTCCCTACCGCTCAAAGTTCCGTCCGTGTCTCTGTCGTCCTCTAATCCAGCCTCGTCTAAATTATGCAGGACTCTCGCCCGGAGACAGCGTAGAGGACTAGGAGTAGGGGATTGAGGCGAGAGCGGGGTAAAGGAAAAAAACAAAATCAAAACAGGGATAGTACAACTCGTTTCGCTCGAGAATGCCGTGCAAAAAAGAAAAGAAAGAAAGCTTCATTCTCTTTCTCTCTCTCTTTCTCTCTCTCTCTCTCTCTCTCTCTCTCTCTCTCTCTCTTTCTCGGTCCAGCTTTTCTCTTCCTCCTTTTCTTTCGCTCTTATTTCAACTTTCGATTCAACCAAACGAACGTCTTCTCTTCCGGCCATATCTAATTTAACGTCTCTCTCTCTCTCTCTCTCTCTCTCTCTCTCTCTCTCTCTCTCTCTCTCTCTCTCTCTCTCTCTCTCTCTCTCTCTCTCTCTCTCTCTCTCTTTCTTAAATAAAACACATGCTACGTATGGTAATAAGAAAACGAACAAAACAAAACAAAAATAGAAAAAAGGAAAGGAAAATAATAAAAAGTGACTTACGTCAGTGGAGAGACCGTTGTTCCACGGATAAGGTGGCTGAGGTGGCGACTGTTGTTGATGATGAATACCGGCTACTCCGCTTGCGGAATGCGGATTGTGAATGTGTTCCGCCATAACGCTAACCCAGTGGGCCAGGCCGCCACCCCCAGTTGCCGTGGGGCCCGTTCCTCCACTTCCGGTACCCCCACTACCGGCACCACCCCCACCTCCTCCTCCTCCACCGCCACCGCCTCCACCATCCTCGCCACCTTCCGACCACGCGAACGACGCTTTCTGTAAGCAACAAGATAAAAGAATTTTTAACGTAAGGATTCCGTTCAAAAAAAAAAATTTGATTATTAGTTTAATATTAATTCTCGTTTAACTTATCCGATTTGATCAGCTGCAAATTTTATCCATATATTTTTTTCTTTCTTATTTAGCTCCGCCATTTATTATTTTAAGCGAGTAAGAACTTATACAATTATTTCTTCAATCTCCGAGTTTAAATATGCAATGACTGAGATGCACTCGTCAGGAATATTCAAGTAGAAAGAAACTGAGGAAAATGAGGAAAATGATGTTAATCTAAATTTCTGTGTCACCTTGAACGAAATTTAAATAATGAAACGTTTTATCTATTAAAAATATATTACGGTAAAAGAAGAAAACAAAAAAGAAAAATTAGTCCATATTTTTCTGTGTCAATCAAAATGGAATATAAATAATGAAGCATCTTATATCTAATGAAAATATATAAAAAACGGAATCTTTCTCTGTCCCTCCCTCTGCCTCTCTCTCTCTCTCTCTCTCTCTCTCTCTCTCTCTCTCTATTTCTTTAAATTTCTAGGTCAATCGGAATGAAATATAAATAATGAAGTATTTTTTATTATATAAGAATATATTATAAAAAAAGTGGAAGTCTCTCTTTCTCTTTTTCTTTCTCAATCTCTCTCTCTCTCTCTCCACCTATCTATCTCTCTTTAAATTTCTATGTCAATCAGAATGAAACATAAATAATGAAGCAGATTTTACCCAATAAGAATATTTATAAGAAAATGATAAAAAAGATTACTCCAAGTTTACACCTGATAATAAACGTGTAAATAAACGGCAATGAACGGAATAAGAAACAAAAACAAACAAAAAAGAAAGAACAAGAGGAGACGAGTAATTAGACTTTTCAAATCGATCGAAAAAAAAAAGACTGAACTTGAGTAAGAAACTTTTCAATATTTTTCGTTTCCATAATCCAATACGGTCGAATACACTGCGATAAAAAATTCCTTTGACCATATATAATTATTATGATGAAACAAAGATTAACGGTTGCTATCTAAGCAATTGGCCATCGATCCTACGCGAAATTCATAAAGAATTCATGGTACCATAGAAAGCAGAGAAACGTCACCGGCAACGATAGGCAATCGATAAGTCGTCGTCGAACGTGAAAACAAGAAAAAAAAGAAAGAAAGAAAGAAAAGAAAAAGAAAGAAAAAAAAAAGAAAAGAGAAGAAAAGAAAAGCAAGAGAAAAAAAAATAAGAGAGAAAAAAAAACAAGAAAGAAAAAAATCGCTGAGCCTATTCCACGACGAAAAAATAAACTCTTCTGTCTTTTTCTTTTTCTTCCCTTTCCTACCCTTTTCTTTTCTTTTCTCGTTCGTCCTTTCCGTCGCCCTACTCTTTCCACCCCGTACCTCCTACCCCCTATCCACTGATTCCTCCCTCTCATACTTCTCTCACCCTCACCCAGAACCTCACCCACCACCCTCTACCTTTCTCTCTTCATTTTCCATTCGTAACACGCGTTTGATCATCGTTCCTTCAACAACGTCGATTAATTGGACGGATTTAATTAGCAGCCACGCAGATTTACTTGTTAATTGCTCGCCCAGCACGAATCGTGAGAAAGCTCGTTATAAATCGTTGCACCGATTATCGCAATTCCCCCGAAGGAAAGCAGCAACCAACCCCGCCTCTTTCGTACTCTCTCTCTCTCTCTCACTCTCTCTCTCTCTCTCACTCTCTCTCTCTCTCTCTCACTCTCTCTCTTTTTACTCTTTTTCTCGTGGGCTTTAACTACGAGCAAGGGTGTTATTCCTCGGACGAGCTCCACGCGTAGGGGATGATGCGTTTCATTATTGCCAGCCGGTACTTAATTACACGCTCCCAAAGGCGCGAAACGCCCTTGGTCCCCGCAATTTCTGTCCCTTCTCCCTCTCTACCTCCTTCTCTACCTTTCTCTCTCTCTCTCTCTCTCTTTTTTGCTTGCTTGCTTGCTGGCTTGCTTGCTTGCTTGCTTGCTTGCTTGCTTGCTTGCTTGCTTGCTTGCTTACTTGCTTACTTGCTTACTTGCTTACTTGCTTATGCTCGCTCGACACGAAGCTGTCCTTTCGCTCCGCTTACACCGTTTTATTATCGATAACGTCGTTTACTGGCACAGAAATGTCAGGAGGTAAGGGTAACAAGAGTAAAACAGTCCTTTCTTTAAATAAATAACGTTCCTAAACGATCGACAATGCCGTATATAAACCGGTATATATTCGCAAGTTAACCCCGTGTAATTTAGGAAAATCCTTTCGTGTCAAGAGGAACATATTTCTATTTTTCTCTTTTTCTTTTCTTTTTTCTTTTCTTTTTTTTTTGTTTTCTTTTTCGTTTGTTCCTCTCCTCTTGTTCTTTTTCTTCTTGTCCTTCTTCTTGTTCTTCTTCTTTTTCTTTCTTTTTTATTTCGCATGTATACATATCGATCGAATTCAAAAATAAATATTATCGATTTCAAAACTAAAACGACATCGAAATATTACTTTAATAGATATCCGTGTGATTTCATATTTTATGATCGTTTTAACTGATATAAATCAGTTGCGTTAGGTTTTTAATTTGTTTTTCTTTCTTTTTCTTTTTTCTTTGTCTTTCGTTTTATTTTTCTAAAGAAAAAAAAATAGAGAGAGAGAGAGAGAGAGAGAGAGAGAGAGAGAGAGAGAAAATGAAGAAGAAAGGTTATTACTTGTACTGGTTTTGTTGCGATATTTCGAAATATCAAAGGTACATTATAGATTTCAGTAGTCATTCTACCAGAACTAATATTAAAATCTCGCCAAGAAAAGTCTTTTTTTGTGTGTTCGAAAAAAGGAAAATGGAACAACAGAAAGATGACGTCGCGTTTGATGTCGCATTGTCGATATTTAACTTAATGAAACGGCACTTAAATTTAACAAAGCACAGCACAAAGATATGTAAAATGTTTTTTATTTTCTTTCAATTTATATCTTTTATCTTTTAATTAATTATTATCTTTAAAATAATAAGACGTCTTTTCTTTCAAAAATAAAATGAAATCACTCAAAATCTATTAAATAATGATTATAATAATAATAATAATAATAATAATAATAATAATAATAATAATAAATATAATTGTTTACATAATAATATCTGGAAAATAAATTTAAACCAATGAAGTCAATTTTATTGTAATTTATTAAATAATAATGATAATAATGATAACAATAATAACAATAACATTTGTTGAAAAAAAAAGGAAAAGAAAAGAAAATTGTAGACACTGGTTATAAACAAAAAATTACTGTCAAGATTTTTCCAGAGGTAAACAAAATTTATATCACCTCCGTCCCATTTTCTTTTTTACTATCTCGTCTTATGCTCTCGTTACTCGGAAAAACTCGTCGCCACTAACCACCCCCTAACTTTTTAATCGACGATGTATACATATAGTTATACACGTCAGCTTGTCCTTAACTTGTTGCCCTAATCGTTCAAGCGAATTTCTTTACTTTTTTCTTTTTCTTGTCTCTATTTTTTTCTTTGCTTTTCCCATATAGATAGATGCTCGTCTCGTTATTGTTTTAAAAAAATTGAAATTAAACGAAAATGGAACATCGAAGAGCTAGCGAGAAAGAGAGAGAGAGAGAGAGAGAGAGAGAGAGAGAGAGATAGAGAGAGAAAAAAGGAGAAAGAGAGAGAAAGAGTAAAACGCCTTGTTTAAATGTAAGATAAAAATGTAAGGAAAACCAGAAAAGAGAGAGAATAGGAATCGAAATCGGATGGACCGAAACTTCTTTCTGAATCTGGGTCAAACTCGCGAAGCACGCGATTGAAAGCCGAAGCACTCTCCCGCGCATCGTCTTGAAACGTTTCCCTTCTTTCCCAACGTCTATATGATTGCCCTTACGAAAAAGGGATTGCATATATATATATATGTACATACGTATATAAATGTATATGAATATATCGTATGTATGTATGTATGTATATACGTATCTATGTACGTGTAAATATAAACACCTTGACTTTATATATATATATATATATATATATATATATATATATATATAAGGGTTGAAATATAGGATGTCTCAAAATGAATAGGAAATATTTTAGGGATAGTTTCAGTGTATCGTCAAAAAAATAAAACAAAAAGTTCATATATATATATATATTATGTGCTATTTGACTTTGTTTTCAAGTTGCTTTTTAACGAACCCCGTTGGTTTACTTTCGTTAGAAGTAAAGAAATGTTCGAAATGACCTTCTTGCATTTGAATAAAATCCCATGGAAACGTCTTAACAATGATCGTCTTACTCTCTCTTTCTCTCTCTCTCTCTCTCTCTCTCTCTCTCTCTCTCTCTCTCTCGCTCTCGCTCTCTCTCACTCACTCTCTCTCTTTCTCTTTTCACATTTTTCAGATTTTTTGAAAACTTTGTTCAATATTTTCGTTTCATCGAGTTTCATTAATACAAGGAAATAATTATTTCTATAAAAACAAAAATTTCGCTATAACTCGAAAAAGAAAGTCTAATGGGACGTGAGTTTGCACGGGTTTCATTTCTTTTTTTATCGTTTGAACGTAAATCAAATTAGCCTATAAAATATTTCCCACTTATTTCGGGACATCTTGCACGTAAAAGAGATATTTGTGTTCATGCGTGTGTCTGTGTGTGTGTTTATGACGCAAGAATTAAAAGGAGGAATTAAAGTGGTGTAATAGATGATAATTTTGACGAGATATGTAAAATGCTAACCTCGTCGTGATCTTCCCGATGAAGGGCGAGATTCCTCGGGAAAGCAGGGACACTACTAACGGTGAGTCCCTTCAAATCCTTCAAATCTTTAAGAGCACCAAGAGCGTTCAAGTTGTCCTTCAAGTTGGCCAAATTAAAATTGATACCTTGCTCCTTTAAATTGAGATGCCTATTCAGCACCGTCTTGCCTAACGCGCTCGCTAAAAGGCTGTTGTAGAGCTCGTTTCTTAGGATAAACTTTTGCTCGGTTGGAGCCTCGTCCTTACTCGACAAATCGTTCGATGAGTCCGAGTCGACTTCGACGGATGAATTCGACACGACGCTCATCGTGGACATCTTGCTGTCGCTTCTTTCACGAATAATTAAATATTTGTCGACTTTTTCTTCTTCTTTCTTTCTTTTTCTTTATATGTATATATATATATTATTTTTCTTCTTTTTCTTTCCACCGTGTCAACTACCCTTCTTTTCTTTCTCTCTCTCTTTCTCACTCTTATAACTTTTATTTTATATAATTTTTAAATTCGTCAAGGAAAGAAAAAAAGAAAAATTCTTTTTCGCAGAAAGTCGAACGTTCGGTATCAAAGATTACAGCGAGAGCTTAACAAAATACCTGTACACGTGTATATGTATAGGAATGTATATTTAAATACGCTTTTAAAATGTATGCGTGTATATATATATATATATCTTATTTATTCATTTATTTATTTATTCATTTATTTATTTATTTAATTATTTGTTTCTTCATTTGTTTATCTTCGAATCGATTAAGAGTTTAAAAAGATCGAGACGCGGATTATAAGTGATAGATTGCTTGTACGAGTCCACGGCGGCGAAGGTCCGAGTTCAGGATTAACAAATTTTCATTTTTTCTATTGGAACACGATGAAAATCATTTGGCTCCGACGGTGACGTACGGTTACCGTTCACAAACAACAACGTTATAACATTTATACCAATCCAAAATTTTCTTCTTCTATATCGGAATAGAAATGAAATAAGTGTATACGAGTGATGAGTAGTAACGAAAGATGATGACGTTGTCGTTAACGTTAACGTTGACGTTGACGTTGACGATGACGATGACGATGATAAAGAAGAAAAACAATTCTACGGAAATCCTTTTCACCGCTTTGGGGGGATAGTAGTAGCCTCTTCTTGTTCTTTATTGCCTAGAGGAATTAGAAGCCATAAGACACAGTACGTTGCTTATTTATTTCTCTTGTCCTTTTCTTTCTAGGATCTCTCTCTTTATCTCTCTCTCTCTCTCTCTCTCTCTTCCTTTCTCTCTCTCTTTCTCTCTATCTGTTTGTCTGTCTGTTTCTCTCTATTTATCTATCTATTTCTTTCTCTTTCTTTCTCTCTTGTTGTCCATAGAAATTCGTCCTCGTATCGCAAGACAATTTACAGCTAATCGTATTATTACTATCGCTATGATTGTTAAGGGACTTAATAAGACATTTTCTTTTTCGTCCTTCCTTCACTTTCTCTCGTTTTCTCGTTCACTCTCTCTCTTTCTCTCTCTCTCTCTCTCTCTCTCTCTCTCTCTCTCTCTCTCTTTTATTTTCGTTCGTTGATCGAACTAACTAATAATCACTATCGTAATAATCGGCGAGTGGTTTCTCGCCAAATTCAAAACGCTTTATCCTTCTTAAATCCTATCTTATCGATAATAATTGTTATATTTAATATCATTATGCTTCCGAGCATTACGCCCCGACGACTTGAGAGCTTCTTCGAGAAAGGAAGGAAAAAAAAAACAGAAAAAATAGAAAAAAGAGAAAAAGAACCCAAATATAAAGAGAGAAAAAAAAAGCTTTGCGTTGCTTTAGGAACTTTTGCGCGCGCAGCTTGTTACGCATGGCCGCGAGCTTTCTAATTGGCTGGCTAATTAGCGCGGGAGAAGTCGCCTCGTTTCTCCAATCTCGAGTAGGAACACGAGGTTTCGGCGTGTCTTCGTTTTCTTTCTCTCTCTCTCTCTCTTTCTCTCTCTCCCTGTCTCTCTTTATTTCTCTTTCTCTCTTCTTAACCTCTAAACTTGTCGCTAAAACACGTGAAAAATAGGAACTTTGGTTGATCGCAGTCGAGATTATAATCCTCGACATGGACTCTTTCTTCTTCTCTTCTCTCCTCTCTTCTCCTCTCTTTCTCTCTCTCTCTCTTTCTTTCTCTTTCCCTCCCACCCCCTCTCTCTCTCTCTCTCTCTCTCTCTTCGTTCAATCTTCGTTCTTCATCGTTACGACTTTTCTTTGTGCGAAAATTTGGAACTTCTCCTCCAACGTGGTCCTCCTCCGCCTGGTCGGATATCTCCGGCGGCAGGAAGAAGAAACACAGGAAGAAGAGGAAGCACAGGAATAAGAGGACGTAACATCGTCACTCGGTCGAAGCATCGAAGCTTCTTTAATCCCTTTCTCTCTCTCTTTCTCTTTTTCTCTTTCTCTCTCTCTCTCTCTCTCTCTCTCTCTCTCTCTCTCTCTGTCTCTCTCTTTCTCTCTATATATCTCTTTAAATCTTCTTCTTGTCAGGTTATTTCGATGAGATATTCCTGAAGAAAACGACAGAGTTTCCGAATTTAACGGAACTAACGACGATCGCTGCTCGTTCCATGATGATTTTTTCTCTTTCTTTTTTTTTCTTTTTTTTTCGTTTATTTTCCTTTTTCTTTTTTTCGCTAAAGGGTGTCGGAGAAAGAAGAGAGTAGGAGAGGGGGCGCGGGCCACAAGGCCTCTCGGCCGTTTCCGTGAACGTTCGAGTGTCGTTCGTGTGCTTCCCTTTGAGCGCGCTCGTTGAGCTATCGCTCTTTGCTATGTAAGTATTAGCGGTGTGGGGAGGGGTAATGTCGGCGGTCAGTCTCAGCGGGGACTTCGTTAAGCGCGTATCTTCGAACGTGCGAGCGAGCGAGCGAGCGAACGAGCGAACGCGCGCGCGAGATTTTCCCTTTTCGTGAATACGAAGACGAAGACGAAGACGAAGAAGAAGAAGATGACGATGATAACGATAACGATGACGACGATGAATATAATAATAATAAGAAGAAGAAGAATAATAACAATAATAATAATAATAATGATGATGATGATGATGATGATGATGATGATGATAATGATGACGATGATGATGATAATAACAACAACAACAATAATAATAATAATAATAATAATAATAATAATAATAATATATGAAGGTTATAACTGGGGATAAGAATAAAAAGGATATAAGAAGAATATATACATATATATATAAAAAAGGGGAAAAAAATAAGAAGAAGAGGAAACGGATAGCACCCGAAAAGGGAAGAAAAGAAAACAAAGAGACACGCGATTATCGCGAATCACTTCGCGATTAGGAAGAGAACTCGCGCGGTTTCTTTTCTCTTTCTTTTTTTTTTTTGTAAATCCGAATTTCGAAAATGTATCCCCGAGATAACCGAGATGCCCGAGAGGGGGTTCCTTCCTCTCGGCCCTGGCCTCTCGAATCCTAGTTTCTTATGTGAGCGCGACCGCGCGACTGGTTGATGCAGTCCGCGGCGGAGCATAAGGAAGCGGAAGCTCGACGTTCTCTCTCTCTTACTCTCTCTCTCTCTCTTTCTCTCTCTCTCTCTCTCGAACTCTCGTACTCTCTCTCTATCTATCTATCTCTCCCTTTCGGTCTTTCTCTCTTTCCTACTCCTACCCGACGTCTCCTTCTCTCTCGATCGCCCCCCTCGTCCTCTCTCTGTCTCTCTCTCTCGCTTTCTCTTTCTCTCTCTCTCTCTCTCTCTCTTACTCGGAGCCAAGGAAAGGCGCGCACGCTTCGCCGCGGCCGCCGGCGTCGTCGACGTCGTCGTCGTCGTCGTCGTCGTGGTGCCCTCCGTCTCTTACTTCCTTTTTCTTTCTCTCTCACTCTCTCTCTTTCTTTTTCTATGTGTATATATATATATATCTGTCTATCTCTCTTTCTCTCTCTCTCTCTCTCTCTCGCTCGCTCGCTCACTCGCTTTCTTCTTCTCCTCCTTTCAGTAGTACCGCTGTCTTTCTCGATCCTACTCTCGGAGAAGGTAGTGGGTGGCCGTGAGAAGAGGAGAGAAAGAAGTTGGAAGAGGTGGAGGTAAGGAGGAGAGAGAGAGAGTCTCGAAGGCGGTGGAGCCGGAGAAGGAAGGTGGGAAAAAAGAAGTAGAAGAGAAGGCTAGACGGAGAGGGTGGCTTGGAAAGGAAAGGAGTGGAGAGGGTACGTGTATGTACGAGAGAAAGAAAGAAAGAGAAAAAGAGAGCGAGCGAGCGAGCAAGAGAGAGAGAGAGAGAGAGGGAGAGACGGCCGACGAAGAAACAGATAAATATAGATATTTTTCCTTCGGCCGAGCGGCTAAAGGGTGGGGGATGCCAGAGGCAAGAAAAGAGTAAGAGGTAAGAGATGGGCGGGGGTAGGTGGGTGGTTGGGAGAAAGGAAGGGTGGTAAGGAGTAGGAAGGGGAAGGGTAGAACGCGGCCGCTACCCGCCCTACGACCGAATTGGAAAAATGGAAATAATAAGAGTCGCCTCGTAGGGGGTTGCATGGCGGGCTCGCACGAGCTTCGAACGAGGGATGTGGGAGGAGAGGAGGATGAAGGAAGAGGAGGAGGAGGAGGAGGAGAAGGGGTGGTAAGGCAAGGGTACGAGTTGCCGACGGATGGGGAGCGGGAACTCTGCGCAGTGCAGCATGCGCTTTGAAGCTACACTCGGAGTGAGAAACGAGAGAGAGAGATAGAGAGAGAGAGAGAAAGAGAGAGAGAGAGAGAGAGAGACAGAGACAGAGAGAGAGAGAGAACGTGCACACATCGATTGGGGTATGTGTGTTAGTCTCACGTGTGTTCGAAGGCGAAATGTGCTGAAGAGGTTGTAGAGAGAGAGAGAGAGAGTCGATGGGTGGGTGGCTGGGTGGAAGGGAGGGAGGGATAGACGCTAGATCGTAGTCGTCGTTGTCGCGCGTTGTTCGTGTACGCGAAAAGGGGAAATGCCTTGATGGGTACGTCGAAACCAACATGGCTACCACACATACGAGTTAAAGACTTTCGCACAATCTTCGCATAAATTAACTCCCCCTAAATGTTAAACGTGTGTACGTAGGACGACTGTGCTATGGTATATGAGTAACGTGGGGACTCTATTCTCCCCTGGTAAGATCGTCGCTCTACTGCTTAGAAAAGTGTAACATAGTTACACTCGACAACTTGTACAAGAACAACAACAACAACAACAACAACAAGAACAACATCGACGGTAACGACAACAACAACAATAACAACTACAGCGACGACGAAGATGACAACGACGTCCACAGTTTAATATACATTTTTATTCATTCGTTCATCCTTTCGTTTCACGTAGGAATAAGGGACGAAAGGGATTACGATAAAAGCATTATCGAGTGGGAGAGAGAAAGAAACTTGGTTCCATTGTTCGTCCTTTACTCAATACTAGAAGCCGACAACTTGTTTTCTCTTCTTGCGCTAGAATAAATGGATCGTCTCTCGTGGAGAAAGAGGAGACACGCATACAACACTCGAGAGAGCAGGTGTTACCGATTATGTTATACACCAGACGCAACTCCACGGTAGAAGAAAACGTGACTCCCCTAAACTCGCTAAGGCTTGTCTCTTTCTCGTAAAGAAAGAGGGAGAGACGGAGGGACGGAAAGAGACGGACGAATAGAGACAGAGATAGATAGAGAGAGAGAGAGAGAGAGAGAGAGAGAGAGAGAGAGAGAGAGAGAAAGGGAGAATCCTAGAAAGAAGAAGGGTACACTTTTCATCCTTTATAACGGTGCGCACCCTCAATTACCATTATATCCCATTGATATGCAGATACTTTAACACTCCTAAAATAATCTTAGGAAAAAGCTTCGAATAGCCAACCTTATATCTCTTGTTTCTCTCTCTCTCTCTCTCTTTTTTTTTTGCGGTATACCGTTCCAATACTCGGTATCATTTGTGTTTTGGTTTTTCGGGGCGGTGCATCGTCCCCCGGAAGTAGAGTTTTTCGTTTCCTCGTACGATTGGCCCTATTACCGAGGGTATTTCGATTCACCAAATAGACTACTACGACTACGACGACTACGACTACCCTTTTCTTTTTCTTCTTCCTCTATTTCTCTCTTTTCTTACGTCCTCTCTTTTACTCGAGTTTCAATACGTTCCTTTCCATTCCCTTCGAAACCATCACTAGTACATCTAGTCTATTACCGTTATTACGGTTTCAGTTGTGGAATGAACGCGTGTCTTCTAGTTCCTCGCGTGAAAAGTCACCTTTCTTAGTTCGTTCGATACCAACGTCTCGTCTCATCTCGTCTCGTCTCGTCTCGTCTCGTCTCGTCTCGTCTGGACTAGTCTGGTCTGGTCTGGTCTAGTTTGGTCCAGTCTAGTCTGGTCTAGTCTGCTTTGGTCTGGTCTTGCCTCGTCTCGTCTCGTCTCGTTTCGTTTCGTTTCGTTTCCCACCACCCCATCTTTCGTCTTCTTCTTCTTCTTCTTCTTTTTATTCTTCTTTTCTCTCCTTATTTCACCAAAACTCTCCTTCGTTTTAGCTTTATCATCCCATGAACTTTCGTTAGCACGATGTCCGGGATTTTCACGAAAGTACCTACGCCGTCGCTCCTTTCCTTTGGAACATGGCCAAGTGCTGACAACTCTGGGTCTTTTAATGTTCTCTATTCTGATTGAATGAAACGTAATCAAAGAAATTGAACTTCTCTTGAGGTATCTAAACATCTATTCGTTTAACGTAGGAAGAAGAAGAAACGTCCGGTGTTATATAACATTTAGCTAATTCTCAAGATATAATTTATCATAATGAAAAGAGATAAAAGAAAAATGAAATTACGAAAAGGAACATTCGAGTTTGGGGAAAAAATTTTTCGAACTTTTCAAAACGGGTATTGAAAGAGAAAGATAATTTATTGTTATTTGTTTGGAACGTAGCCATTTTGAAAAATCTTTTCGAAAGTTTGAACGTTTCGAACGACGATTACGAGTATACGATCCGTGTTACGAGTATACTGGAAAGAGATAAAAAATATTCGTGATAGAACAAAGCGACTACATCGTAAAGAATAAAGATTAGAAGGAGTATTATAACAAGGGGGAAATAACGAAGTGCCTTCGTTGGTAAAAATTAAAGAAGCGCTAAGCCCGGCGCTAAACCGAAGAACCACTTGTTGATCAAGTTGCACGAAGCGGCACGTTGGTTAGAGGTGGTAGCGGCACGCTGTGTGGTTGGTCGGAAAAGCAACGAAGGGGGATGCTTGCTCGGGGGAAAAAAGGAGCGCGGATATGCAGATGAGGGGTGGCCGCCCTCGTGTAACTAACTCCTAACTTTCTCCTAACGGGCAACACTCTGTGGTCGTACGCTCGGGACTGTCGCGTAATATACTCGAATACCGCAAAATTTCTCGATTGGATCAATCTATAATACTTCTGACCACTGACTGTTCTATTATATTTATTTCGTAGAAAAATATTATCGATTAAAAATAAAATCTCTCGTTAAACTTTCTTCGTTCAAACACTATATAGAAAATTATGTAATTAATTCGTCCCGTTCTGACGAATTAACCGTGTTGCGATAATATCATTAATTAAGTTACCATTTATATTATTTTTATTTTGGTTTTCTTTTTTTACTTTTTCTTTTTTTACTTTCGGGTCATCTCAGACTAGACATTTCATTTATTTATTGATTTATTAATATTATATTGATAGTTATTTATTGATCAATAATGTTTTCAGAAAGTAATCGATAGAGTTTTATAATTCAGCGGGATACAGTTCTATTCATAAATTGTTTTACTCGAATACAGAATATAAAGTAATTAGAGTTTATCAAAAATAAAATGAAGAAACAATTATTGCATTAGGAAGGATTGATATACATAATTAAATAGCACAGTAAAAAAGCAAGATATCTATTTGAAAAAGTATCGAAGAAAAGTAACAAATGATTCAAAACTGAATTAATATCTATGATTTCTAAATTCATACTGACTTCGACGACGAGTTAAACGTTCTAAGAGTCAACAAAAACGAGATACCGAAAAGATATACTACAATCGTATCGACCAAAATCTCGCCCTATTTATTACATACCTCTACTTTGTATTTAATAACAACTACTTAAAAATCTCTTCGTTTCAACCAATAAAAGTCTACCATAACCAAAGACGTTTCTTCGAAGTGAATGTTCTCGGTGAGTGCCATTCTAACGTAAAAATGTTTTTCTAAGCTTCAAGAAAATTTCATTCGGTCATCCCCCCTTATCGAGTGATTTTCTTTTAAACAAAGTTGCATTACATATATATACATACATACATACATACATACATACATACATACATACATACATACATACATACATACATACATACATACATACATACATACATACATACATATATATATATATACATATATATATATTAGGTACGTTTTATAGTTCCACAACGATTCGAATGAAGAAAAACGAATGAAATTCTTCGTAGGTATCTGATTCGATTGTTGCCGACGAGGAAAAAAAGAAAAAGAGAGAGAAATAGAGAAAGAGAGTGGGAGGATCGGTGGGTGATCGAAAGAGAGAGAGAGAGAGAGAGAGAGAGAGAGAGAGAGAGAGAGAGAGAGAGAGAGAGACTAAGAACAAAAAAAATAAAGAACAAAAAAAGAAAGAAAGAAAGAAAGAAAGAAAGAAAGAAAGAAACGGGGAGGAAAAAGTTAGGAAGATAAAACCACGAAAGACTCGGGAGACCCGGCCAGAGCTTTCGACTTTTCTTCTTCTTTCAACGTTTTTTCCCCTTCTCCGTACCCCTTCCCTTTACCTAGCCAGCATGCGCGCCAAAAAAAGGAAAGAAACGGACGCCTGGCGCCGGGACGTCGGCGACGAGGAGTCTCGACCCAGATATCCCGTCGTCTTCGTCGTCGTCGTCGTCGTCGTCGTCGTCGTCGTCGTCGTCGTCGTCGTCTTCGTCGTCTTCGTCGTCGACGACGTCGTTGCTCCGACTTTTCTTATTTCTCTTTCTCTCTCTCTCTCTCTCTCTCTCTCTCTCTCTCTCTCTCTCTCTCTCTCTCTCTCTATCTCTCTCTATCTTTCTGTCTCTGTCTATATCTCTCTGTCTCTGTATCTCTCTGTCTCTCTCTATCTCTCTCTATCACTCCTTCTCTCTCTCTCTCTCTCTCTCTCTCTCCCTCTCTTTCTATCTATCTTTTATCCCACACTGTTGGAAAAGCACAGCCCCGGTTACATTGGGGTAGGTTTTTCCACCCCCGATCGTCCAATACTTTTGCGTTACATTTACCGAATGCCGTTCTCTCGTGCGCATACACCAACCCATCCCACCCCTTTCCACCCCCATTTCGAGAACTTTCTTACGCGTTCCCATGGAAAATAGCCGCGCGCGATTTTAGCGACATACTTTCGGTCGGATTCTTTTATCCTTCTGCTTTTTTTTTTCTTTTCTATTTGTATTTTCCCCCTTTTTCTTTTTTCGTTTTGTATTCTTTCTATCTTTCTCCTCTTTATTATTTTTCTTTTTTCTCTTTTTCTTTTTTCTTCTCGTTATTTCCTTCTTTTTCTTCTTCTTCTTCTTTTTCTTTTTCCTCGGACTATCTAGAAAAATAAATGTCTGTATCTCTTATGCGTTATCGTGGAAAGTAGTAGAGCACGATTTTGGCGACATACTTTTGCTATGGATTCTTTCATCGTTTTGCATTTTTTGTAATTTTTTTTCTTGCTTTCCTCTTTGTTATTATTCTTATTTTCTTTTTCTTTTCTTTTCTTTTCTTTTCTTTTTCTTGTTTTCTTTTTTCTTTTTCTTTTTATTTTCCTTCTTTTCTTGTCGATCTAGAAAAATAAATGTCTGCCATACGAGCCGGACTTTGTGATTTTTATTTGCTTTTGATGTATAATAAAAATAAACTCGTCTTCTATTCTTTTTAATCCAAATAAAGTGTCATGTAACGACAAAAATTACGCGACCTTTCTCTCCGTCTCTCTCTCTCTCTCTCTCTCTCTCTCTCTCTCTCTTTCTCTATCTCTTTCTCTTTTTCCGTGTAATTCATAGGCGAACGCGCCGAGTAATAAATTAAGTCGGATATGATCGAAAGCCTTTGCGATTGGTTGAGAGAGCCCCCATTTATTTTTTTTTATCGCACCAAGCAAATCTTTACGCTGACGGCCATGAAGTGGTTTTTGTGGATACGGCCATTTTGAATATGTTGGAAAACACGCGTGCGACGCGTCTACGAGGGACTCGAAAAATATTAAATATTAATCATAACGTTCTATATCTACGTGGGTACATAAATATACACGCGATTAAATGAATGAACATTTCGTTCGTAATAGATTATCATATATTTCGAACAAATTAATCTATAAAAATGCCTTAAGTAATATAACTGTTTCTCTCGATGAATGGATCACCGGTTTAACCTCGAACAAAATGATAGTACATTTAAACAGCGTAAACGAAAAGGAAGAAGGAAAAGTCGGCAAAGATTAAAGAACCTTGTTCCAGAAAATATTTAACGAGATCCACGCGAAGAGCTACTTAATCGTAAGGTAGAACACGAAGAAGAGAGAAACGGTGTAGGGTAGAAAGAAACGGAGAGAGAGAGAGAGAGAGAGAGAGAGAGAGAGAGAGAGAGAGAGAGAGAGAGAGAGATAGCGCACGCGAGTGAGAAAGGGAGAGAAAGAGAGGGAGGAGATGAAAACGTTGGGGTGATTTCGCGCGGGTCGAGAAGAGGATGACGTCAGCAGAAGGATCTTGGCGGGCGAAAATACGACGACGACGGTGGTATGCAGAGTAAAGTGTTTAAAGGGTCGGAACGTCCTCGAGGTAAGGCAAAAGGTTGTCTGGGGCGGCGTCTAGCCGTGTCTATCGATTATCCTCCGTCTTTGTCCAGCTCGACCGATCTTTCGACTCTCTTGCTCTTTCTTTCGAGTTCCTTGCCCACCTTCTTTCTCTGTCTTTCTCTCTTTCTTTCTTTCTTTCTTTCTTTCTCTCTCTCTCTCTCTCTCTCTCTCTCTCTCTCTCTCACTCTTTCTCTCCTTTTTCTCCATTTCTTTCTTTTTTCTTTCTCTTATTCTGTTGTGTGTGTGTGTGTATATATATATATATATATATATATATATATATATATAATTTTCGTGTGTATGTATACATACACATATATACATGCAAATTTATGTATGCATAGATCTATACACACACACATATATTTGCACAAATTTATATATATATATATATATCATATCATATCATATAATATGTGTATAGTATGTATACAAATCTACATGTGTAGAGATCTACATATACGCGAATCTATATGTAAACGAATTACGTACATATACAAATTTATAAATTCACAAATCTATATAAAAATTTATACGCATTAATTTATATAAAGATTTATATATTTAAATACATAACTACATATAATACATACATACATATATATATATATATAAAATGTAGTATCACTATCTTACGTTTTTCCCTTTAACTCTGTCCTTCTTACTACAAGATGAAGGCGCAACCCCTTTCTAAAAGACGACGTAAAGGACGAGGACTTTCACCCTTTGCCAGTTAGCTGCGCTCGCGCGAACTCTTTCGCTCCTGACCTGTCGCAAGTGGTTCACGCGGCAAGGACTTTGGCCCTTCTTCTCCCTTCTCCCTTCTCCCTTCTCCTCTTTTCGCTCTCCTCTCTCATCTTTCCTCTTATTCTTCTTCTCTTTCTCTTGGTTTTGCTTTCCCGCTTGAAAGCGACCCTTTTATACGGGAACCTTCGAATACTTAAGTATACATAGGCTTTTATAAGTGCCTACGAGTAGTGAGATCTTTATAAATTATTAGAAAACGATCTTTTCCTTGTACTAGAGATAGCAAAAGTCAGTTATTTCCTTATTAGTCTATAGATAATGGATTTCTTTATCTATAGACGCAAACTTTTTTCACTTCTTTTTATCTTTTTCTCTCTATCGCAGGACATTATTAACTTTGAATCGATCGATATCGCGTATTATTGTCAACGAAATAAAAAAAGAAGAAGAAGAAAGAAATAAATAAAGAAAAAAAAAGAAAGAAAGAAAGAAAGAAAGAAAGAAAGAAAGAAAGAAGAACGAAGGAAATAAGAAAACCATAAAAGATCGTTCTGCGAAAAATGTTATTGCGTTTCAGTTTTAATATCGATTATGTCTAACGTTCTATTGGGAATCTTTCCCAGAAAAAAAAAGAAGAGAGATTGAAATGAAGCAAAAAAAAAAAAATAATAATAAATAAATAAATAAATAAAAAAGAAAATAAAAAAAAAAAGCGATCCGTCATCCTCAACGAAAGACATGTTTTTCGTATAACCTTTTCAGCCTATTCCCTTTGAACTTTGAACTTTTCCAGGAAAATGGAAGTATTATCGGATCTCTGTGTACATTAAAGTCGATTAATTAATCATGTCGATTAGAAAAAGAGAAAAAGAGAGAGACAAAAAGAAACATAGACAGACAGACAGACAGACAGACAGACAGACAGACAGAGAGAGAGAGAGGGAGAGAGAGAGAGAGAGAAAGCCTGTTGCATCGCGTTCCGATCGGATTAACCCTTGATTCGATTCCATTCCGTTCTTTTCTTGGAAAAAAGGAAGGAGAGAGAGAGAGAGAGAGAAAAAGAGAGAGAGAAAGAAATAAAAAGAAAAATTATCTAGATTCGAGATGAGATCGAAGCCAGCGAGACATTTCGTGGGCGTGTATGACGAACCGGTCGTGACCTAGGCCGTCTTGAAGGGCAGACATTTTTTAATCGATAACTCATCCCCTAACTCCAGCGGCTTCTATGGATCGAAGGGTGGCCGAAGGGTGAGGAGGTCGGTGACTAAACGGGCGTTTCGACGAAGTCCGAAGAGGATAGTGGAGGCGTATAGACGACAGTGTACTTGGACGCTCTCATGCCAGCAGCCTAAATAAAGGCCCATCCCTTAAAGGGGATCGTCTCGAAAACATTGTTAAAGGGGATGTAACCACCCTCGACACTATCCGGTTAAACGAAACTCTTTCGTGATATTCTTCAAAATAATGAACACCTACAAAAGTATAATCTATATTCATAGTATGTATATTTCAATCCTATTGTTTGCATTAAACTTGTAACTTACATGATACATACATATTCCAATATTACACGAGATTCTACGGTTTGTTTCTTTTTCTTTCGCGAAAAGTTAAACATTTTTTTTTTTTCTTCGAAATTTACATGATCCTTGCAAAGCAATGAACAACTGCGAAAGTATATCTATGTATATACGGATGTATATTTCAATCCTATTGCTTTGTAATGTAAAAATTACATGTGCGATGTATATTTCAGTGTTACGTAACGTTCTACGTTTCTTTCTTTTTTTTTTCTTTGTTTCGTGCGAAAATTATACTTTTTCTTTTTTTTTTCTTTTTTTTTTTTTTTTTCTTTCAACTCTCTATAATTTTCGTAAAAGAGTATATTATTTATATATTTTAACCCAATTGCTCGTTTTTCGTAAATTATGTAAATGTGATGTATCATATCTCGATGTTACGTAAGAGTCTACAGTTTACTTTTTTCATTCGAAAATTAAACGTTCTTTTTTTTCAAAATCTACATGATCTTCTTAAAACAATGAAAACTTCAGGGAATATAACTATGTACGTAAATTTCAACACTTTACTTATGTACTGTGTTCTGTGAATTACAATGATACATATTTCAGTATTACGTTAAAGTTTACACTCATCTTTATCTCGTATGAAAATCAAACTTCTTTATTTGTCAAACTCTTCATGATTTTTATAAAACAATGAACACCTACGAGAGTATATCTACGTAAGTACATATATATCAATCCTTTTTCTATCAGACTTTACACTATTTTATCTTGTATGAAAATCGAAGCATTTTTTTCTATCATTATTAATTACCATTATTACTATTACATTACTAGAAGATATAATTTATACCATAACTTTATATCATAATAAATATATGCGTTAACCTGTTGGGCAGACAAGTAAAAAAATTGAAACTAGATCCATCAGAAAACTGCTACTATCGAAAAATCGATCGAACGTTAAAAAGCGTCGTCATCGTTATAAAACAAATAAAAAAAAAATCCACACACACACACACACACACACACACAAACGCATGCATGCACGCAATAGAAAAGAAGGAAAAAAGGAGGAATAAGATGAAAAAAAAAAAAAAAGAAAAGAAAAGAAAAGAAAAAAGGAAAAAGTTAGCAGGGTCGATAGAAGGTACGGCAAATTCCCGACGAAACGTCAAAATATTGTTTTTCCATTCTTTCGACGAGCAACGATGGCGAGACTAGATGGCACGAATGTTTAGAGAAAAAATACTCTTCCTACGCCCATCGGTGTGCCGCGATCTGTATTTTTTCCCCCACCATCTCTACATCTACGTAGAAGGATAGCAGATAGCAGGCCATCCTGCTTGCAAATTTCGAAAAGAAAACATTTGCCAAAAACGAGAAAGCACGAGGTCCGACGATTTCTAGTACGTTTCGAAGGTACTTTGAACTTTGAACTTTGAACTTTAAAAACGGTTCGATATGAACGACAAAAACGAGACGTATCGATACAAACGATACGGAATACCGTTCTTATTTCCATTACCTTACGTTTTATTATTCATTTATTATTATAATTGATTATATTAATATAGTTGATCCTTCGAAACGTTATAAGAGATCCCTCTAGTAATAATTATCGAACGTTGATAATATCGTAATTAATAAGAGAGTATCAAAATTAATAATTCTGATTCGACGCGATCTTCTTTCTTTTTTTCTAAAAAATCGAAATAGTCCCGAAACGCGATGATGTCGGTGAGGAAGAGAGAAAAGAAGAATTTAAAGGAAAAGAAGAAAAAAGATTAGAGAGAAAATTTGAAGAAAATTATTTTCATATAGAATTTCTACTCAATATTAATAGATTATTAGATTAATTTGTTAAAAATGATCATCGTGTTGTTAACGAAACACGTAAGTAAGTATAATAATAATGAAACATACTTTGCTAGTGTAGCAAGGAGCATGTTCGAAAGAGAAAGGAAAAGAGGGTAAAGGTGTCGCGGAATGAAAGAGCATAAAATAAAAATATCACTTTCTCTCTTCTCTATTCGCTACGGTACGGGCCTGATTTTGTTAACGTTCCTCCGCATAATGCCGAGGGGTTCACCTGTTGCTTGACAGCCGAGACTGCACAGACGCACTTCTGACATTTTAAGTGGGTACTTGGACCGTCGGAAAAATACAAGTACGTACTAGACAATGTAATTATTTTTCAACGTTAACCCGCGAACACCCGAGAAACAGTCGTTTTATCAGGTTTTTCCTTTTCCTCCATTTTTTCCATTTTTTTTCCCAATTCCTCCAATTCCCTTCATGTTTTTTAATAATATAATAAATATATATATATATACTTAAGTATTTATAAATTATATATATATTTATTATATATATTATTATTATTTATTATATATATATATATATATATACATGTACGTACGTGTATGTGAAGATAAATTGATAAAGATTCTTTGCAATTAAAATTTCTACGTATTAAACGATAAAAGCTCTCTTGAAATAAATTAATAGGTAAAAAATTTGAAGGATCGTCGATGGATCGTCGAGGACGATCAACGAACAATTTTATTTTTTCTCGATGGGAGAAATAATGTAAAAATAAAGAAAAATAAAAAAAAAAACAAAAACAAAATGAAAGAAAAAAAATGTGAAATGTTTCTTATCAAGGTCGACTACCTGTTGCAACGAACGAAAACGACGCAGGAGAGAGAGAGAGAGAAAGAGAGAGAGAGTGAGAGAGTGAGAGAGAGAGAGAGAGAGAGAGAGAGAGAGAGAGAGAGAGGAAAAAAACAGCCAGAACTTTAAATATTCTAAATAAAAATAATTGAAGCTCCGCGGTGCATCGAAACTGTCATGGGAAATGGCTGGGGGATGTTGTTTAAAGAAGAAAAGAATGATTATATTGTGAGCACTACCTGTTGCGAGTTGGCGTGGTTCGATAGGTACAAGTGAGGTGGGATAGGATGGGGTGGTGGTTGAGCAGCGGGATCGTCAATTAAACAAACGAGTGAAAAAATATACGAGCCGTTTAAAAAGCTTTCCAATTTTCGTCTGATATCAAACCTTAATGCTTTCAACGTGAAACCTTGATATGATCGACGAAAAAAAAGATATTATATATATATATATATATATATATATATATATATGTATGTATGTATGTATGTATGTATGTATGTATGAATGTATATACATATATATATATGTGTGTATATATATATATATATAAATCTAAATAGAAAATTTCCAATAGATAGATTGGTCCATTCGTAGTAAAACAGATTCTTTCGTTTAAAGAAAAACTCTGAAGGAAAAGTTCCGAGTAGAATAACTGTCTTATCCGACATCGTTATTGAACGGAATGCTTGTTCTCCTTAGCAATGAAAGGTTTTCGATGGTCCAACCCTTAGTTTTAAGGGTTGGTAAATCGAAGCTTGCCATCGAGTTAACTAGTTAGAAGCGGTAGCTTGGTAGCTCTCTGTTTTATCCACCGTGGATAAGGGTGGCCAACCGTCGTCAAATCCTTAAGGGATAAAATGGTACGTCGGAAACTACCCCACCGTGTGCTGGTAAATAGTATTACGAAACACTAACAACCCTTCGATATCTATCTAAAGATCGATTTATACATACGTATATACATACACAGATAGACACATACACGCATATATATATATATATATATATATATATATATAACGATGATCCTCCGATAAGAATTTCGAATCATTTTTACAAAGATAATAACATAATGAACTATCGTAAAAGACAATGGGACTTTGTTAGGATAATGTAAACGAAAGCATCGTTGATCATTACTTACGCGTTAAAACATTTCATAACATCGCATTGATCAAAATGATATTCAAAGTTGTTTCGAACGAAAGCGCATTCTTTGACCGATGAATATATTGAAAGATACACATACAATCTATCTATCTATCTATCTATCTTTCTATCTATCTGTCTGTCTATCTCTCTGTCTATCAATTTATCTATTTATCTATCTCTTGTGACGGTCTTAAACGTAAATTTGCATATTGATTGCGGTCAAAAGTGCATCCACTGGTATAGAGAGACTATCTTTACTGGATGACTTATCCTAGAATGCAATGTGTCTTAAAAACATGCTGATGCCTTCTATGCCCATTGACATATGCACCCGATGCCGTAATTTGCAACAATTTGCGATGCAAACCGAGGTTACGACGTGTCGATAATCAATCATAGTTCGGCATTGAACCATTCCTCGTAACCCGAAGAGCCTTCTTTATATTCGAACATCGTAATGACAACGTGCACACGTGCGAAGTACGATAATAGTAAAGACCTCGTATTACGATATAATCGACGCGATGCGAAATTTCTTTTTTCCTTTTTTCTTGTTTTTCTCCTTTGTTTTTGTTTTTTCCTTTCTTTTTCTTCTCTTTTTTCTTTCTTTTCCTTTTCTTTTTCTTTTTTTTTTTTTTCTTTCTTTATGCATTCGCTTTTACACGCTCCAAGTTTGCTACGACATTCTTTCGATTTTGCTTATTATATTTGGATTATTGGATTACATAATAAAGAAAAAATGATATACAATCATCTTATAGAAGCGAAACGAATAAATTGATTTTATCCTTATCAACTTTGATATTTGATTTTTATAATAATTATTTGAGGGGTTTTATAATAATTATTTTTTTATAATGATTATTGGATAAGCACTTGTTCTTTTTTCTTATAAAATTTGCTTATTTATATATAACAACGCTAATAATTTTTACAAAAAATTTCAGCATTACTTATTGATGTATTCAATAGATATATCTATTATGTAATCTGTTTAAAAAAGAAGGTTATAATATTTTTGACATCTCAAAATATTTATTATCTATTTTAATTAAAGTAATTAAGCTTTCAACTACCTGTTATCTATCCTATAGCATTAATCATATATCCATTATCCGGTCAATAATATTAATAAAATACCTATTATATAGCCTGTAATAAAAATTTTCGATTATCTATTATCTATCCCGATAAAAAGGATATAACACGCTTCACTCGTTATTCTATTAATTTAGCTCATTAGAAAAAGATATAATATCTTAAAAATTTTAAAATATCTGCTATCAGATCTATAACATTACAAAAATATCTATTATCTTATTACACCCTATCGCTATGTCCTTACCTAATAATGATCGTTTTAAAATATGATATATCTATTACTAACCCGTAGTTAAAATTTTCAAATATCCATTATCTATCCTATAATATTCACGAAAGATCTATTATTTAGCTCCTTCAAAAGAAATTTATAACACAAATCTTAAAATTTCCATATAAATCTATAGACCTATATAAAATATTAATAAAAAAATGTATAAAAATTTATAAAATATTAATAAAACATCTGTTATTTAGCCTACGATATTAATCAAAAATATTTATTTATCCGTTAAAAGAAAAAAAAAAAAAGAAAAAAGAAAATTGATATAGATGTGATATATGATATTCTTCAAAGAAAGAAAAAAAAAAAAAAAAAAAGAAAAACGGGAAAAGTTGAAAAAAAAAATTTGGATAACGTTAGTATGGTGACTGTCCCGTTACTCTAGAATTACTTAGAATAAAAGACGGTATCATAAACACGTTTGATGTTTAAAGGAAAATCATTTTTGATGTCTATGGTATTTAAGTACAAGGCGATAAATCTAAACGAACGACGATCGTCGGACGTTGTCGAGCGTGAATCACGCGTGCCCATATCGTGTATGGTATTCGAAGAAATATTGAGATAAGAAGGAGAGAGAGAGAAAGAAAGACGTATAGAGATAGATAAATAGATAGATAAAAATGTAAAAGATTCGCTAACGTGCCTTTGGTAAAATACTCTCTACATGTCGATCGGCATTCTCTCTTGGTATTCTTTCTAATCAAATACTCAACTCTAAGGTATTAAAGAAACGCTTTTAAACTCACATCAGAACTGGCCTAACCGGACATTGAAGAATTCTTTCCTCTCGTCGATCGAACATACCGACCAACGTCGCTCATCTTCCCGCGAAGAGAATGATAGGCATTAAAAATAATTTTACTCTTGTAGGCTTACGCTCGAGTTCTTGAGAAATCGACGCGAATAAGTCTATTACACGTAAGTAGTGAAACGACGATATAAAAGGAAGAAGAAGAAGAAGAAGAAGAAGAAGAAGAAGAAGTAAAAAAAGAAAAGAGAAAGAAGAAGAGTTGAAGAGAAAAAAGAAAAATGAAAGACAAAAGAAAAAAAAGGGAAAAGAAAAAAAAAAAGACAAGAAAGAAAAAGAAAAGAAAACAAAGTCGATTCGTTCTCCTTCGATAGAGTTTCTCGATGGATCGATCCGTTTTATAACGTGGCACGCTCGTATACGTGATAGCCACTAGGCTATCGAGTATCGATATCGAGCTATCGTTGCTTAGATCCAAACGATCGATCAATTCAAAGAGGTTGGAAAGATCGTGAGCGAGTTACAGGAGGAGGATGTTGAAGGAATCTGTTTATGTAGTAATAATAAAAAATTTGTAAATGCGTAGTAAATTTAGTTATTATCTCTCTCTCTCTCTCTCTCTCTCTCTCTCTCTCTCTCTCTCTCTCTCTCTCTCTCTCTCTCTCTCTTTTTCTTTCTCTCTTTCTCTCTACCTATCTCTATCTTTATCTCTACCCCTTCTTCTTTTTTGATTTTTCAAAATCGAAACCAGCTAGGTCGTTTAAAGATTACCTATTAATATTTTTGTAATCGTAAATGCATCTGGTCAAGAAAAAAAAATCTATAAATGTATAATAAATTTATTTATTAGATACTATCTCTCTTTCTTCCTTTCTTCTTTCTTCCCTTTGTCAATCTCTCGAAATTAACCAATTAATTTCTTTCAATAGTGATAATGAAGATTCAACGAAAAAACAATATAAGGGAAAAGAAAGAGAAAAAATATAACTGACTAACTAACTAACTAACTAACTAACTAACTTATTATGGTAAATTAATTTTAATGTAGTGTTTAAATAATTTCTACGTTTAGTAGCATCGATTATTTTTATACGTTTAGAATGACTGATCATATCTAAGTATAATAAACTTTTTATTCTCTTGCTCTTTTTCTTTGTAGACACACACGCGTCTTTAAGTCGCGCCAAGTTCCGGTTTCCGGAGAAGAAAGAAAAAGAAAGAGACAGAAACAGAGAGAGAGAGAGAGAGAGAGAGAGAGAGAAAGTCCAGTAGCTTTCTTCTTTCCTCTAAGCTGCTGTGTCGTTTTTTTTCTTTTTCTTTCCTTTTTCTTTTTTTTTTTTTTTTTGTCAAGGAATCTCGACCACCCCAGATGGAAACACGTTCGATGTCTCCAGTAGCACGCGGCGAACAAGATTTAGGGGAGAATCGTCGGATTAATGGCATCCCCTATGGCCTACGGCGACTAAGGACAGTAAGGCAGCTTTTCCTAAGAGTCACGAGATCTAAGATCGAACGGACGATAAATTCGTCCCAATAGCTTCGCGGATTCTCTTCTCCGCGGACGCACGAAAACAAAAATAAAAAACAGATTTCTCCTCTCGAACGAGAAACGACAATTTTTTTTCTTTAAACGAAACTTAGAAAGTTATGAAAATTAATTTTTTCTTCGTTCGTTTTTATTTCTTTTCTTTTCTTTTCTTTTATAACTCACCCGTCAAAATGGCGGATCGTAAATTTCTTCTTTAACGATCGTATCGTAAACTTCGACGATAATTATCAAAATTATGATTACTTTTTTTAACAATTAACATTAATCAAAAGCTATATTTTCGATTGTTTATCATTGTTAGATTAAATAAAACGTATAAAGAATATTTCTTTTTTAATAAGATGTTACGCAAAAACCCTTTAACCTTGTTGTTCTCCCCATCTTTCTCCCCCAATCTCCGGCCAAACCCATACACAAATACACATATAGACACACAGAGAGAAAGAGAAAGAGAGAGAGAGAGAGAGAGAGAGAGAGAGAGAGAGAGAAAGACACACGAACAAAAATATGCAGCTGACAACATCGTTACTGCCGATTTAGGGTTAAAAGTTATTATACAATGAGTACAAAACTAGACGAGATCGAACAAGGGACACGATCGTACGACCAAAACGAACTCGAGATTGCCCTATAAGAAATTAATAATTAATCGAGATGAGAGATAAAAAGAGAAACGGAGAGGAAGAGAGAGAGAGAGAGAGAGAGTGAGAGATAGGAGGATAGGTCCTTAAGAGGGACGCATTCCATGGACCGGAAAGAAGGGGTTGACCGAAGGGGAATCGCCGATCGAAAAGAGGAAGAAGAAGAAGAAGAAGAAGATGAAGAAGAAGACGAAGAAGACGAAGAAGAAGAAGAAGAAGAAGAAGAAGGAAGAAGAAAGAAGAGGGAAGAGATCTCACCAAAGTGGAAGCCGGTGGTCCATTTCTGGAGGAGGGAAAATATTTTCGGTTTTTACGTGGCCGCCGACCCCTCTCACCCTCTTTCTCTCTTTCTCTCTCTCTCTCTCTCTCTCTCTCTCTCTCTCTCTCTTTCTCTGTTCTTCGTTCGCGCACGCGCTACGTCCAAGTAGAACGTTAAAGGAGACCGAAGCCGACGCTCAAAATTCCAGTGGCGGTACCTTTTGTCCTCGCGAGTCTTCGTCTCCTCTCTTTTTGCCACGGTTAGAGAGAGAAGAAAGAAAGAGGGAGAGGGAGGGAGAGAGAGAGAGAGAGAGAGAGAGAAAGGAAAAAGGAGAAAGAGAGAGAGAGAGAGAGAGAGAGAGAAGCGCTTACCAGCGGTCTACCCTTTCTTCTTCTTCTTCTACTTCTTCCTTTTCGTTCCACCTTTACCTCCCCCCTCTCTCTCTCTCTCTCTCTTTCTACTCTTTCTTTCTACTCTTTCTTTCTTTCTTTCTTTCTTTCTTTCTATCTTTCTTTCTTTCTTTCTCTTCGTCGCACGCGCTGATTCGCCTTGAAACGAACTGCAGGCATCAATCTCTCGTCAAAGCTGGACTAGTCGTAGAAATGCCAATGCAACGAGAGAAAGAAGCGTCCGCTGTGTTGTTTCAAGCACAATGACGAAGAAAGGACAGATAGAATGAGACAGAGACAGAGATAGAGACAGAGAGAGAGAGAGAGAGAGACAGAGAGAGAGAGAGAGAGAGAGAGAGAACGATGATCGTTCCGCTTCTATTCTATCCTCTTTTCGCGAAGGTCGCTATTCGCCGCCTGTCCCCCTTCTTCTCCCTCTACTTCTCATCCTTCTACTCAAGAACAGCCCTTTACCATCGACCGACAGAACTAATCGAATCTTGGAATATTTCTCTAACGCTCAGATTGAAAACTATCGACTCACGAAGGAGATCAAAGGAATGGGTATCTTAGGTACTACTTGTAAAAAAGTTTTACAGATATTACGCGCTTCGCGTATATAACACTAATGTACGGACGAATGGACGGACGGGTGGTAGCGTTCGTCTCGATCGGCTCGAAAATAGTTTTTATCTTAAGACAAAGGATAAATACGGAAGAACTCTTGAAACGTCGATTATAATGCAAGCGTCGCGCAACCAACGTACTACGTTGCGTCATGAAGAAACGACGGCAATGAACGCAGTGTCCCTCTAAGAGATATACGTGTATGTAAGTGAGTGAGTACTTACTTAGTTACGACTTACGTCTTTTCATGAAATTTTTATCGAGGGAACAAGAAAATTGGGAGAAAACTGTGTCGCGTAAAAAATGTTAGAAGTGATGGGTAAAATGTAAAGGAGAAGAGAGAAAAGAAGTATTTAGAAATAATTACAACGTTATGGAAATGAAAAAAAAATGTTTGGAGATTATGAGAAAAATATGAGACGAGAAAAAAGTCTTAGGGCTAATGAGAAAAATGAAGAAAAGAAAAAGCAGAAGAAATTGGAAACGATGAGTAAAATGTAAAAGAGAGAGAGAGAGAGAGAGAGAGAGAGAGAGAGAGAGAGAAGAGAAAAAAAAT
>NC_057685.1:7161589-7169089 GCF_014466175.1 Vespula pensylvanica | reverse complement strand
AAGTTCCCAGGTGGTTTTAAATATCAACTACTCTTGTCCGTGACCATTTAAGCGTGCAATTAGCTATGCGGTTTTACGAGCTAAACTTGTAGTTTCGTAATATGAATAAAAAAAAAAAAAAAATTTTTTTTGGCCTAAAATATCTTATTAAATCGTAATTAAAATAACCTAGAAATTTCTGGCCCGATTAAAAATTTTTAATCCGTTTCAATACGTTTTACATATTAATTTCATTTTAAATGATTTTATTTATTAATAATTAGTCAATCGATTTTTCAAACGTGTACGATTTTTTAAATACGTAGTTAGATTAAAAATCTACAAATATTAGGTGGATCAAAAGTTTCTATCATTTTGAAAATCAAATCTTTAAAAGAAAAATAAAAAAAATTAAAGGTAAAAAAATAATTAATCTTTCAAAATAACCTGGAAACATATATATTAATATTATATACGTCATACATGTTAATTTCATTTTAAATAACTTAATTCATACATAATACGTGTACGACATATTCTAAGTCGCTTCGAAAATCAACTACTCCTTTCCGTGACTATTTAACCGTGCAATTAGCCATGTGGTTTTACAAGCTAAACTTGTAATTTTACAGTCCGAGAAAAAAGAATCGTAAAAGAGTCTCGTAAAAGAGTAATCGATATTTTAAAATCTCAACCTGTACGTCGTGTATGTTAATTTTATTTGAACGTATAATCCGTTAATGATATTAATTAATTAATTTTTGTCAAAATTATTCTACTTATAATGTCGAACGTTATAATCGATTGAGATTCAATATTTAAACGTTTTCGAATTCGACATAGAATCGTTAGACTTGTAAGATAGTTGATAATAAAAATATTCTATGATATATATATATATACATATATTTATATAATATAAGTTGTACATAGACTATGTATAAGTATATATAATATGGATATATACGCGAATGACCGATTTATCCTTCGAAGATACGGTCACCTGTTGCTCCTTCCAACGAGTCGAGTTCTCTTAGTCGTGTTTAATGCGGAGAATGCTGCGATCGATAATGGAGCAGCAACGTGATTTAGCATAAATTAATTATACATCGCGGACAAGATAGATGCGTGAACGCATATGTCTAATTATTCTCGCACGCATCTTGATATCTCCTGATCGAAAATAATCCAATAAGAATCTAAGAGTAGCCACGAAAACGATTAAGTATATTTCTATTAATTCGAATAATAAGAAAAATATCTTTTAATGGATTTTTTTTCTTTCTCTTTTTTTTTTTTAATGTAATCCAGTCCCCCTCCCATACCTCGTTAATGGAAAGGGTAGTAAAAAAAAGTTTATAAGAAAATATAAAAAGAAAAGAAAAAAGTATCTTCTGCAGTAATGGTACTGAGATTAAATTATTACGATATTAAATAAAATGTAAAAAATAAATGTAATATTAGATTGATGTAAAGAGAGAGAGAGAGAGCAGGAGAGAGAGTTGATTGGTGCGAAAGTATTATTAAAAAGCGATAAAAAGAAATTATCAAAAAAAAAAAAAAAATATATATATATATATATACATATATATATTTAAAAGAAAAAGATAAAAAGTCACAATGATGTAACGCTAATAATAAAATATTATAATGCTAAATAAGACGTACAAATAAAAGAAAGAAATAAAAAAGGAAAGAGATAAATGAGTTATTAATATATTATTAGATATACATAAAGAAAAATAAAGAGAGAGAGAGAGAGAGAGAGAGAGAGAGAGAGAGAGAGATGTGACTGGTAGATAAACGACATTGAAAAGAGATAGAGACACTTGAAAGAAAATAAAAAGAAAAAAAAAATCGATCAAAAATGATGTAACGCTAATAAGAAAATATTATAATATTAAATACAAAAAAAAAAAATAAAAAGAGAAGAAAGAAAAAGAAAAAGATAATAAAAGATAGATTATATAAAATAATAACAGACACAAAAGGACGGAGAAAGGGTAAAAGAAAAAGATGACCGGGGCAAAAGTGACCGAATTTCGATATCGACAATCTTATAATGACGATTGTCCTCGATCTTCGAGCTTCGGGAAGATTAACTTTGCATGACGGAAAGTTTCTACGGTTCCTTAAAATATCATCATTCACATAGTAAGCAGTGATAGATAAATACGTCGCACGTACCGCGACCTTCTCTTGCCGTTTTTACTTAGATAACCACAATAATTACGATCTTCTCGTATTTACGTCCGTCTATCGTATACATTTACGTAATTCGATACGCCTCTATGCAAAATCTTATTACGGGCAACGTACGTTCGTAGCACGATTAAAAAGAAATAGAAATGATAAGACATTATACAACCAATTAGATTGTAATATCGAAATCTCTCTATCTGTTATTAAACAAAAAAATTATTATTAATTACGATTTAAACAACAAATTTGTTATAGGTACTTGATTATCCAATTTCTTTCTTTTTTCTTTCTTGTTTTTTTCTTTCTTTCCTTTTTTTTTTGTCGATGTAATCGATAATTCTCTCTCTCTCTCTCTCTTTCTCTTTCTCTTTCTTTCTCTTTATCTCTCTCTCTCTCTCTCTCTCTCTCTCTCTCTCTCTCTCTCTCTCTCTCTCTCTCTCTCTCTCTCTCTCTCTCTCTCTCTCTCTCTCTCGTATATACTAAATATAAATTGTTGCGCTAGTTCGTCAACGCTGCGTTTTCAATATTAATCTCCTGAAATAAAAGATAAGCGATGGTTTCCTTCAAGGGCCGAGCGCAAAGGTCAGAGTTCATTGACGATAAAAAAGCAAAAACGATAATATAACCCTTAGTATAGTTCGTTGACTGTCAAAAAAATTTCCGATAAATGTTCGATTTTTCTATTCGTGATATCTACTTTCTTGTCAACGTATGTACGTATGAACGCATAATGAACGATTTAAGAGAATTAACGAGTCGCTCTAGACGAGTTTCGGTATTTGTTTATCTTTTTTCTTAGACATCGCGTTACGCAACTAATTATCGTCTTCGCGAACAGTTAGTCGCAGGAATGTTTTACGTTTTTTTTTCTTTGGCAATACCAATTACGAGAAACTGCCAAAACTATTTTCGTGTAATATATTCGTTATATCACGAAAACAGGGTTTAGAAAAATAATTTTTTTTGTTCTATCTGATTATCTAACGAGCGAGCTATCGAAATGATTATAGAAGGAACTTCAATCAAATTTAATTATAATGGTCACGAGTATAAAAAGTAATTTATTATTGTTGGCTACTTTTTCCTTTTCTTCTTTTTGCTTTTCTTTTTCTTTCTTTCTTTTTTTTTTTTTTTTTTTTTTTTTCATTGAAAATACTCATCGGTCGACTAAAAAGTATCGAGCAAATTAATTTGTATCTACTTACGAGCTATTCAAATTTTCGATCGATGAACTACGATATTAATTGTAAATACCATATCGTTTTGATCGATATAAAAATTAATTGATCATTGTTAACAACTTTTTTTTCCTTCATCGAAAATATTCATAGGATCGAATAAAATGTAAAATAATTCTTCTGTTCCATCTAATTACGCATCTAACATTACCAGCTATCGGAATCTTTTTTCAACGCATTACGAAATTAATTACAACCATGTCGTATCGTTCTGTATTAGATATCGAATATCGAATTAATTATCTTTGAAATTACACGAAGAAACAACATCGGACATTTGATTATAACCGAACGTTTGAATGCAACAAAAATAAATTAGATAGAGGAAAAGATTCGTGTCGCGATCTCTTCGATTTATAGATCTTTGATCCTAGGGGAAAAAAAAAAGAAAAAGAAAAAAAAGTTGAAAAAACAAATTCATGGCGTTCCGTGTACGACGCAGGGTAAAACCAATGGATTGCCGAAATACGACGATAAAAGTCACCTAAAAACTTTTACAATGGAAATTGAGTCATTCGTCGAAGACAAATAAGTGGCCTGCTATCGAAATTTGTTATCGATGAACTACAAAATTAATTGTAACTTACATCATGCTGTATTAAAAAGTATACGAATATCAAATTAATCAACATTGAAACAAAGTATCGAGACGATATCAAATATTTCATTAGAATCGAAAGTTCGAATGCAAGATAGATAAATTAAACGGAGTTTTAGATTCTCTTACGATCTCCTCGACTTACAGATCTTCGATCTTAAAACAAAAAAAAAAAAGAAAAGAAAAGAAAAGAAAAGAAAAGAAAAGAAAGGAAAAAAAAAACAGAAGAAGAAAAAAAAAGAGAAGTTTAAAAAAAAAATTCATGGCGTTCCATGCACGACGTAGGGTAAAACCAATGGGTCGCCGAAATACGGCAATAAAAGTCTCCTGCAAGCTTTTACAATTGAGATTAAGTCATCCGTCAGAGACGAATGAGAGGCGTGAAAAGGCAATGACAATAATAACGAAGCTGTTGGCTAAGGGAAGAGGAAGTAAAGAGTAAAGAAGAAGAGGAAGAAGAAGAAGAAGAAGAAGAAGAAGGAGAAGAAGAGAGGAGGAAGAAGAGTAAGGAGGAGGAAAAGAAGAAGAAGGAGAAGTCTAAGAAGAAAAAAAAAAAAGAAAAAAGGAAGAAAAAAGAAGACGAAGAAAAAAAATAAAAGAGAGAAAGAGAGATCGGTGCACGCGCCTGTGGCGAACACGATGATTGGCTCCCGAAAAGCGAACAGGTAGACATTAGAGAAGCCGAGGCCTCCAGGTGTGCAGATCGAGCCGGATAAAGCCCGGGGGTCGATTAACCTTTCGCGCTCACGGAAAGAAAAATACAACTGGATGAAATTGCAGGGCCCTCCGACCCGAATATTCGTCGTCGTTGTTCCAAGGAAAACTATCGTGAGAACACCCACAAGAGAATCGATAAGAATATTTTCGATAAATGAGATTCACGTTCAAGATATTAATTTCACGTTCAAGAGATTATCGTTTCTATATCGATTGACATTCGTCTTCTTTACTGTTTTTTTCTTTTTATATTTATAACAAATCAAAAATAGAATTTACAAATATTTGTTGTATTGCATCGGTATACGAAAAAAAGAAAAGAAAAGATCGTACTCCAATATGATACTAGAATCGTAGATAACTGGGTATTAGATTTATTTATTACTAATTTCTGTTTCGTTCAAAATGCAAAGTTGTTTGTTTTCGTTGTTTATTATCGTTAAGTTTTCTTATTTCGTTCCTAAACAATTGTATTTCTATAAGATTTATTTCATTAGTTGTTGATAAACGTAATCGAGTTAATTTTCCTTTCAATTCTTACAAAATAATATAATTTCTTTTTTAATTTAATGTTTTCTTTATCTCTTAAAAAATAAATAAGAAAAACTATCGCGAGAACATGTACAAGAAAATCGATAAGAATACGTTCGATAAGTGCAATTCATGTTCAGAGTATTAATTAACGAGATTATTAACTTTTTTTCGTATTAGGGGATAAAAAAGGACTAGTATTTATTAATGATATTAGAACACAAAAAGAAATAATACGGAATATCGTATTCCAATGCGATACTAAAACAGTATACAAACGAATATTAAATTGACTCATAATTGATTTTGTTTTATTGTTAAAAAAATTATTACTGTTCAACGAGGAATAAAATAATTTTTTGGCTCATTCCTAAACAATCGTATCTTTATAATATTTGTTTTGATTAATGTTTTTAATAAATATAATCGATTCAATTCTTTCTATCACTAAGACAATATAATTTTTTGTTAATTTAATCTTTCTTCTTTTCTTACAAAACTTACAAAACAATGAAATTAAAGAAAATTATTGCGAGAACGTTTATAAGAAAATCGATAAAAGTATATTCGATAGAAGAAATTCACGTTCAACATCTTAATTAATGAAATAATTACCTTTTTTTTTTTTTTCGTATCAGAATACAATAAAAAAGGACGATATAGAACATCGCATTAAAATACGATACTGAAGTAGTACACAACTTCATGTATATTGGATTGATTCATAAATAAGTTTTCTTTTATTGTTACGTAAAGTCATTGTTAAAAGGAGAACTATCCTGAATTAAAACGAAATCAATATAATAATTAATTTACTATAAATAATTATTATTATAATATTACTATAGAATTATAATATTAATTTTTTTTTCTATTACAATAGTAATACCTAACTAGCTATCGCTTTGTGTAATATAGCTAATTTATTGTCCTATGGCAAGATAATTACAAGAAAAACAAAATTGCATATATACATGATACGTAGGTAAGAACAACGGAAAGTAAATTCTTTTTTATTTTAATTATAAATCAACTCGATACAATCCAACGGATATCTTTTTCTCATTGATAAAAATATTATAAAAAGAGTTATAGATACATGCTAGATAAGAAGAACGAATAAAAAAAAAAAAAATTACCTTATTTATCAATCAACACACATATATAATCCAGTGGATTATCTTGTTCTCGTTGAAAAGAAAATTATGAAAAAATTACATAAATACGGGATAGATAGGAACAACGAAAAAGATGGAAAAAAGAAAGAAAAAAAGAATTATCCTATTTATCAATCATCTCACACGCGCACACATATAAATCCAGTTAATTTCTTTTCCTAATTTCCATCAATAAAATAATAAAAAGAGACCAATAGATAGATTACGCCATAGATAATAACGACACAAAATAAATGAAGAAAAGAACGAAATAATTTAGATGACAGACAAGACCAATATACGTAAATAAAGATAACAACAATCTCGAGAATGAAAATGATTACCGAAATTATAGCGTTTGAAAAGATTCAAAGATACTTTAGGCTTCGAAGGGAAAAGAAGAAGGACGAGAGGGATCCATTCACCGAAGGTAATGAGGTCCTCGCCACCAGGAGGCATGAATGAACTCTGGAAAGAGCCGACTGTGAGGAAGCAAAGATAGAAGAGAAAGAGAAAGACGAAGGAGAAGAAAAACGAAGAGAAGAAGAAGGAGAAGAAGAAGAAGAAGAAGGAGAAGGAGAAGAAGAAGAAGAAGAAGAAGAAGAAGAAGAAGAAGAAGAAGAGCGGTAAATCGAGATTGTAGAGACAAAGAGAGACCGCGCGTAACTGCATGCGTGCGTGAGAGATAGACGAACAGAGAAAGAGAAAGAGAGAAAGAAAGAAAGAGAGAGAGAGAGAGAAAGAGATAGATAAAGGAGTAGAAGAAAAAGGTAAGGAAGATGAATCTCCTCTGCAGGATATTGGAAATACTTGAGGGCTGTTCAACACGAGGCCATTTAGGGGCCACGGCACTATTATAATCGACTTCGACACGAAGCGTATGCAATAAAACGAGCGTTACGGAGGCCTACTAGTCTCTCTCTCTCTCACACACACACACTCTCTCTCTCTCTCTCTCTCTCTCTCTCTCTCTCTCTCTCTCTCTCTCTTTCTTTCTCTCTATATATCTATCTCTTTTTCTCTCGTTTCTCTCGTTTTCTCTGACGCGCGCGCGCCCTGTTCGTCGATGCGCTTCTCT
>NC_057685.1:7129089-7156589 GCF_014466175.1 Vespula pensylvanica | reverse complement strand
CAAGTGTAACATTTACTTAAAAAAAAAAAAAAAAAAAGGAAAGAAAAAAGGGAAAAAGACCTGGGAAATTAGATACGAAATAACGGCCGAGTTCGTGCCGATAAAATGTAATATTACTGAAAAGAAAGGAAAAAGGAAAAAAAAAAAAAGAAATAATTAAAAAATATAATAACCCATGCGTTACGACTTTAAACAATTAAATCCCAAGTTATAGGCTACTTAAAATAATTATAAATTATTCTTTAAAGTTGAGATAGTAATACGTTATTCGTAAAAAAAAAAATGTAATTGCGTACATAACTTACGTATACATACATACATACATACATACATACATACATACATACATACATACATACATACATACATACATACATACACTTTTACGTACATACAACATATATATATATATATATATATATATATATATATATATACGCATCATATAAAACATACATACATACATACATACACAGAACTCGATCATTGATATTAAAATTCTAACGAGGACAAGAAAAAGAGAGACAAAAGCAGAGAAAAAGATAGAAATAAGTAGAAACAAGAGGACGAGTCAGTCGGTCGGAGGTGAGGTCGTAGGAAGACGAAGAAGAAGAAGAAGAAGAACTCGACAGAAGAAGAAGAGAGAAAGAAAGAAAGAAAGAAAGAAAGAAAGAAAGAAAGAGAGAGAAAGAGAGAGAAAGGGAGACGAGATAAAGAAGAGAGTAGGGGAAGATGGTCGAGGGGGTCCATTGCATTAGTATAGCACGGTGGAATAATTGGGTACAGTCTGGCTGGCTACCGTACGCAGCGTCGGCTCCTTTCAAGCGAGAGAAGCCTCCTCCTTCGTTTCTATCCTTCTCTTCCTCTCACCCTGTCTCACCCTTTCTCTCTCTCACTCTCTCTCTCTCTCTCTCTCTCTCTCTCTCTCTTTCTTTCTCTCCTTCCTCTTTTTTCTTTCTTTCTTTCTTTCTTTCTTTCTTTCTTTCTCTCTCTAGCTCACTCTCCGACGATGCTTCGGCGCGCCGGCAAAAGGATGAAGAAGTCGCTAAAAAGAGAGCAGAATGAGACACACGACGACTACCGGACGATGAGACAGAGAAAGAGAGAGAAAAAGAGAGAGAGAGAGAGAGAGAGAGAAGACAAGGATGAGACGATGGGCCGAAGTGGAAACAGGAGCAAAGGATAGACCGCGCTACCACCACTACCATCACTACCACCATACTACCATACACACTTCAACTCATGAACACACTACACTCATGAACACACTACCGATGTATGTCCGCTGTAAAAGACGCGGAGAATAACAAAAGCAAAGAGTAGCCCGCAAAACAACTGACGAGTCCGAGAAGGGGCAGAGTCATAACTGTCTCGATGACCAGTGGCGCGGATGTCCTGCAAATATACAAGGCTCCTTCTTATTTTATCTATCCATCTATCTATCTATTTATCTATCTATTTATCTATCTATTTATTTATCTATCTATCTATCTATTTATTTGGATCTTGTAAGGATGTAAGATTCTCGAATAGATAAGATGCATGCGAACAGACATTAAGATCAAATTAATATCTTTTTTTTTTTTTTGGTTCCTGTTTTCTTTTCTCTCTCTCTCTCTCTCTCTCTCTCTTTTTTTGTCTCTTTTTTTTCTTCTTCCTTTTTCCGTTTTTGCAATCTCTAAGATAACATCGTTGTTATAATATCATATGGTCGTATATTCGAAGTTTCGTTTTACTTACATTGTTACTTTTTTTTTTCATTTTATTTATTATTTATTATTTAAAGAAAAAATAAATAGATGTCTGTGTGTGTGTGTATGTATATATATATATATTATTTTATTTCATAATTATCTCTGATACTTTCCTCCTTTCTTTTTTATTATCTAATTAAATACCTCGATATACAGTTACTCGATATATACTTTGATCAGATTTCTAAGTATAACTTCTTTTACTTATTATTATCGTCGTTAGACGATTCTACCATCTATCTAAGATCGTTAGTTAGAAAAACAAAAGTGTAGTTAAATATACCAGGTCTCTCGTACTAATAAAAGAAAAAAGAAAAGAAAAAGAAGCCTATACGCCGAGATGACCGAATGACCGACTGGACGAACCAGTATTAAAAAACAAAAAAGAGAAGAAAGGAAAAAAAAGAAAAAAGAACTAACAAAGGGGAGAAAAAATAGAAAAGAAAAAAAGAAACAAAATAGGGAAAGCTCGAAGAGTAAGAGAAGAGAGGAGAAGAGAAAAGAGAGGAGAGCTATTTAGTTTCGTTGTTCCTCAACCCCCTTAACGCGCAAAAGTGGGTAATGAAGCTGATGCGCACTACCTGAAGCACGGGTTACGCCCTTGCATTTTAAACAGCTCGTTTTATGCGACCCGAAATGAACTCGAAAAAATCAGCAGAGCTCCTCTTAATGGAGTCGTAACTCCCGGGACGCAGCGCCGGCACCAGCAAAATCATCTCGGTTCTATATAACCGAGTCCTACCGTCCTGCAATGTCGAACCTTGTCCATGAAGGATCTCATTCTTCTAACATATAAGTACATACATATAAATATATATAAATATATTCATTTTTTTGTATTATTTTTTTATAAATAATACGAGTAGCAGGTATGTGCCAATAATTACGACGATGGACTCAAGTCCATGAAAAAAAAAGATCGAACAAAAGAAATCGATTTATCTTAGATATTGCGATTATTTATATTTTTAATCATTTAATTTAGAAGATCTTGCTAGGAAAAAAAGACAGTTTGACCAATGTATTGTTCGATGAGTTTATCAAATTGATCGGTAAATATCATTCTATTTTTCGTTTATTTTTATAGTGGAGTATGTCACTTCATTTTCGGTATACTTTGTTCTTTCTTTTTTCTTTTTTTTTTTTTTTTGTTTTCTTAGAAAAACTTCACGCGAGTGTCCGAACATAAATAAAATTTCCTTACAAAGGATAAACATTAGGATAGGATCGATCGATCTGTTATCGTATAATTCGCTAATTTTCTGTGACTATTTTTGTACTCTTAAAAATATCACAAAGAGAAAATATTCGAGGAGAAAGAGACGAAATCTTCAATATTATTCCAGATCAAATTAATGTGATTATAACAAAAAAATCTAAATGAATATACCGTTCTCGATAACTTCCTTTATCGAATAGAACTGAAATGTTATTTATCTATAAATCATTTATAAGATGTTCGTTTATAAATCATTCAAAAATAGTCCGAAGTAAAAAGTCCAAGTATGAAATACCAAAAAAAAAAAGAAAAGAAAGAATATATTTTCACATGATCACTCGAAAAAAAATTCATCGAGTTACACCGAAAGATTTACGTTATAATTGTAATTACTTTGAAAAATATTTTCTTACATAATGAAAAAATATTTTTCTACTACACCCACACAGCAAAGGCACGAATATTTCAATACAAAAAATATATGACTCAGTCCATTGTCGTAATTATCACAAACATGCATATGTATACGAGAAAACCTGTACACTTACGTAGGTATGTAATATTGAAAAAAAAAAAAAAGAAAAGGAAAAAAAAGAAGAAAAAAAAAGAACAAAAAAGGCAGAATCTTTTTTTGGAATCTAGTTGTTTCTTTTTTTTTTCTTTTCTATACAATTTATACGCATTTTCCAGTTTATTATATCCAGAAACGATTTGTAGGAACTTCGAGTAAACTAGGAAGAGAGATCGGCCAAAAATAAAGATTACAGAATTCACAAAATTCCAAATACATAGTTAGGTCATCCATTAAGTGGAAGATGAACAACGTCGTTTCTCGTAAGAGAAAGAAAGAGAGAGAGAGAGAGAGAGAGAGAGAGAGAGAGAGAGAGAGAGAGAGAGAGATTCTCTTTCGTCGAGAAACCGATCGTAGACCTTGTACGAACATAATGGAAAACTGGTTTGCTCTTAACTCGACCTTTCGCCACCTGCCGTGCTCAAGGATATCGCGGATTATTAATCGTGTCTTTTGTTGTACCTCCTAAACGTCCAAGTCTAAACGTCCGAGCGAGCGTTCCTTTTTTTCTCTTTCCTTTTTTTCCCAATTTTTTTTTTTTTTTTCTTCATTTTTTTCTCCCGACTAGCTAGAACTCTATGTAAATAAGAGAAGAGTACAAGAGACATCACATAAAAAGAGTCTTTTAACACGTTCGACGACTTGCACATAAGCGACTTTTTCTCACCTTTTATTCAATTCTAATAGTCCTAATAAACCCTTCGACTAATCCGTAGAAACTCTTCGTCGATTTTCTCAATCGATAATCACCACCACTACCCTTTTTCCCATCCCTCTTCAGTTTCACGTCACGTCTCGTCAATCTCTCGTTCTATCTATCTCTAAAATTATAACATCGAGGTTGTATAGCACGCCGAGTCGTCAAGGTGTGTTAAGCCGTCGTTTTACACGGTAGATCTAGGGAAAGAAAATTAAAAAAAAAAAAGAAAAAAAGAAAAAAGACGACAAAAAAGGGAAATAAACGAAAAAAAAAAAAGAAAAAGCAAAAGAAATGTAGCAAAAAAAGAAGGAACTTGCGAGAGTAGCTTTTAAAGATGGAGAAAAAACGACAGGAAAGAAACCGAAAAAAAAAAAATAAAAACAAAAAGAGAGAAAGAAATCAAAAAAAAAAAAAAAATAAAAAAATAAAAAGAAAAAGAAAAACAAAAAGCAACTACTGGATGAACTACTGGCGTGCCAAGAAGGTCGCCGAACGATCGCTTTCCGTGAGCCGTGCGATCTCGTACAACACTTAAGTACCTTCCACGTAGATACGTAAGTATTCGTGTATTGTCATGTGTATTCGTACGATCGCGTACGTGTGCGTCGCGTGCGCGTGCTCGTATATATATAAGTGTGTGTGTACGTCGCCGACCTTAATATTCTTTTACCATGTAAATCGAAGATCTAGCAATGTAATAAAAAGAAAAAAGAAGGAAAAAAAAAAGAAAGAAAAAAATGGAAAAGGAAAAAAGAAAGAGAGAAAAAAAAAAGCGAGAAATAGTTTCACCGACGAGGAGAAATATATCGGTGTGTGCACGCGTATGCGTGTTCGTGTATATGTAACTCTAGCAAGGGTTGATATACTCGAATTTCTTCGAATGAATATCGAGAGATCGATTTTCGCGATAACGCCGACGCGTTCTTTCATAAATCTTTCATTATCCGAGCGCAAAAAGCGTGGCGGCGACGCGACGAAGGCAGGTTCGGTATAAAAATCGAAGTATCAGGAACGAGAGCGACAGAGATAGACTGAGAAAAGGGGAGGGGGGAGATTGCGCGCGGTGTTTTCTCATTGGCGCGACGAGAGTAGCACCGAGTAGCGCCGCGTAGCGGTGAAACTCCGAACCGTTTTGACATCGCCCGCCGAAGAGAGAGCTTTGATGGTACACTCATTCAAACTTTTGAAATTTTCCCGGCTTATCGAACTCGTTATTTTTCGATATATTCGATTAATTCTTTTGTAAATTCGAACGATGATAACTGTTGATCCTTTAAGTCTTTTCATCGAAACTAATTAGATATGTATCGTAAATCGTTTATTCGTTAATTTCTTAGCCCGATATCAATTTAATCTTCGGACGTTTATATGTAGATTATTTATTTATTTATTTATTTTATTTATTTATTTTATTTATTTTACTTGGATAACCGTCAGGAGATATTAAAAAAAAAGTCTCATGTCCAGTGAATCGAAAGAATTCTCTGACAATGCTAATCGAATAGGCGGCAGCCAGGAGAGGTATCGTTGTAAAAATTTTCAAAAAGGCGCAGCAGTTATGATCCAAGAAAAGTTACGATCGAGAGAAATTATATACGTGTTCGAGCGTGCTCCGTAATTATACGTCCAACGAGAGATTCCTTCATCCTTGAATGAGCTATTTTACGGTGCTCCTGGTATTCCGTAGGTGAACCAAGAAAGAACAGAGAACAAAAAAAAAGGAGGAAAAAAAAAGAAAAGAATTAGAAGAAAAAAAAAAAAAAGAACGGAAAAAATTAAAAAAAAAAAAAAAGCGAAAAGAAAAAGAAAAAACTGAAAGAAAAGTGAGGAAAAAAAAAAGTAAAAGAACGGAAGGAGGGATGCAAAAAAGAGTAGGTGGGTTGTGGCCGATCTGTAGCATGTGCAAACGCAAAAATTCGATTAGATTCTTACAGTGTAAATAAATAACTCGGTCCCGTTTACGGTCAAGCAATTGGTAGTAGCGCTCGGCTCTAAGACTCGGCATAGCTCGATAATAACCACTGTATAGAGGATAATTAATTAAAGTCCTTTTACTGCGAGTCTCCATCGAAGCGTAACGTCGTAACCCCGTCCAACTAATTTTTCTCATTCTTTACTTTTTACAATTAGCTGCGACACCTATCTTGAATCGATCGCGCGAAAATTCGTTACGAAACAAGCCGCCCTTTACCGTACCCGAAGACTCTTTACTCTTTATGTTAATTATATATCTTATTTATATAGTTTTTTTTAGATATATTACGATGACTTGTTTAAGAATTTACATTTGTTTTACCTACGTATTACTAATTTCATTTTTATAAAATATAGTAGTACTAATTTTACTATTATCAGATATATATATATATATATATATATATATATATATACATACATACATACATATATATTTTGACATAAATAAAGAAATAAATGGATATTCTATTCTATTCTGTCTTTTTTTTTCTAATTTTTTATTTAATATAATTGATCTTTTTGAAAAATCTAATGTTCCTAGAGTAAAAATCCTCCATTTTTGTCTCTCTCTCTCTCTCTCTCTCTCTCTCTCTCTCTCTCTCTCTTTCTCTCTCTATACAATCACAACACTTTCATCTGCCTTTTTGAAAAATCCACAAAAATAAAAGGGTTATTCGAAATTATTGTTGGACCTGTTCGGTAACGAACCAAACTCGATACCCAAAGATAAAGGAAAAACAAAAAAAAAGAAGTAAGAAGAAAAATAAAAAGAAACAAGAAAAGAATAAGAAAAAGAAGAAAAAGGAGAAGAAACAGAAGGAAACAAGATAAGAAGAGAACGGTATCGTATCTCCGTTTACAAGTGCGCTGCATGCTCGCTTATCAGCCGCTATCGGATCTGCTAAATCTCAGCGTCCTTATCTATAATCTTAACGACTTCGCGGCGAACGAAGGGCCCTGATCTTTCCCTTTCCTCGAGCACGTACATATGTATCTATCTATCTATGTATATATACATATACATATATATATATATATGTATGTATGTATGTATACCTGCCGGTTTTACCTGGAGTCGACACGCCGCGCGCGCGAGAGAGATGTACCTGCCCCGAAGCTCTACGACGCCACCAACGACTTCACAATGAAAGAGAAAGAAAGAAAGAAAGAAAGAAAGAAAGAGAGAGAGAGAGAGAGAGAGAGAGAGAGAAAGAAAGAGAGAGAAAGAGATAGTAAATCCTATCTTCCATATACTTACACGCGCCTATGTAGGTAAAGCAGATGCCAAGACGAAGATTACGCCCGGGAAGCTCGCTGACACTTAACAGGGCCCAATTAAAGCCATTACACGATTAATTATCTAATTAATTTATACCTAACCGTCCACGGAATTATAGGTACGTGCATCGAATCCAACGCGAGAAACCACCTACTACTCCTCTCTCTCTCTCTCTCTCTCTCTCTCTCTCTCTCTCTCTCTCTCTCTCTCTCTCTCTCTCTCTTTCTCTGTTTGTTAAGTAAAAAATTTCACGAAACATTTCAACCAAAAACAATTGTATTCTATGACATTTGAAAAAGGAAAGATCTTTAGAAAGATAATTATATGATTAGTATCCGCCATACTACTATTTCATTCTATATCAGTTAATTATTACGATCTCGAAAAAGAAGAAAAACGGAAAGAAAAAAGATAAAACAGTAAAATAGTGTCAGAGTTATCGGGGTTGTCTTGTCGAAGCTCTATCATTTTTTTTTTTTTTTATCTCCAGTTGGGTATATAAAAATTTGATTGGAAAAAGGGATACAAGAGAACGTCCTGTTCGTTTCAGTTTTTCTTTTTTTCTTTTTTTCTTTGCAAAATCCCACAAATCAAACGAGTAGGTAGAATCGTTGTAGGTATTCTGTAGTTGGCTCGAATACACGCATCTCTCTCTCTCTCTCCCTCATCCTCTCTCTCTCTCTCTCTCTCTCTCTCTCTCTCGTTCATTCACTCTAATCTATTAGTCAGTTTTTTTCTTTAATTTTCTTCGTCGTGTTGTTGTGTAGAATCTTTCCAGTCGGAAGGTAAGCACATTTTATTCACCATTGTTATATTCATGGTTCCACCTAAGATATCCCACGATGCGATCATCCGGTGTAACTCGATCGTCTCGTCTCGTCCGGCTCGTCTGGTTTCGTTTCGTTTCGTTTCGTTTCGTTTCGTTTCGTCGAGGTTGTTTGTTAACGAAGAGCCGACAGCTTTTCTCATTTCTTAAAGAATAACACGGACTACTCCATGGCACTTCAAGGTAGCTTACGCCTTCCCGTAAAGGGTTGGCCGTCCCATTGTTTCCCCCTTCTTTCTCTCTCTCTCTCTCTCTCTCTCTCTCTTTCTCTCTAACGCATTAAACCGTGATCGTGGGTTATCTCGAATCATCGCTGAGGAATCACAACGACGATGACGACGATGACGACGACGACTAAGACGTACGATGAAGACGTGCCGGCTCCAGTACTCCCTCGCGATAATTTGCAAATTATCCGCGAATTCATAATTAGGCAAGAATTAATTGACGTAATGGATATAATGGCGATTTGACGGTTACGTATCATGGTGGTTTTTTTTCGATGAGTATCGATGACACGCATAATTCTGAATTATTATCATACATAATTTTAATGGCTTCTAGTCTCACATCGTGATAAGAAAGGCACGTTATTGCTGAATATAATTAAAACAACATCTCTCTTTTTCTTTTTCCTTCTTTTTTTTTCTCTCTCTTTTTCTTTTTCTTTTTTTTTTTTCGTACGACACATCATTTTAATTATCTCTAACGAAAGATAAAAATGCTAAAACTTTTATCGAGATTATAAAAGAAGTATTTGCTAATATTAATGGAAATTATATTTTTAATGAAATGTTTAATGAATATGTATCATTTTCTTTTACTTACTTGAAAGAAAACATGGTAGTCAGAATTGAAAAAGAGAAAAAAGGACAAATATTTCTCAAGTTTCTATCCCGAGATTACAAAAAGCAGTTAAGTATTAAAATAGAAAATTAAATTTGCAATCTGATTAATTAATAAATATGTATTATTTACATTTCATTTAAATTAAAGAAACAGCGAAAGAAAAGCAAGCAAAAAAAAAAAGAAAAAGGAAAAAGAAACGGAGACACGCAACTGATAGATCTGACAATTAACAATGCTTAATTCTCATTGAGATGCATGCACAAAGAAAAGATATATTTTCGCACAGGCAACAATAAGACTCCCCCTAAGAAATAAGGACAACGTCGACTCGACTGCCATTCTTCTCGCGTTTCCTGCGTTTCCGTCCATCAATCCTGAAAGCCAGCCGCCGGTAGGTAAGTACTACTACGTAAGTACGTACAATGTAGATAGTAGGCGAACGTAAGAAACCTACGGAAAAGATAACGCTTCGTCTGCTTGTCCTTTTCCACATAATACCTAATTACGCAAACTCCTCTTCTCTTCTCTTCTCTTTCATTTTTTCCTATCTTTGCACCCTTCGAAACGAGTCAACTGTGTGTACTCGTGAACAAACACGATCGAACGCGACACTTGCTTGCACGCCCACGCGAACTGCGACGAACTATCGATCGACTCTTAACGAGCATCCTGCGGAAAGTGCAAATAGCTTTTGTAAACGTGCAATGACGCGAGCACTATAATTTCTTCATACTTTTCAACCGGACTATTTAATCGATATAATTACGTATATAAATAGGAAAGATTTTTTAATTGGAGAAGAACGAAATAGAGAATGAGAGACAAAGATCTAAGACGATTAAAGCCTTAACGTGTAATGTATAGAAAAGGTTAGAGAATTCTAGAGATAATGGTATAAGCGAAGGAAGTCAGTCAGAAGCAGCAACAGTAGCAGCGGTAACATCAACAGCAGTAGCATCAAGAGCAAGAGCAATAGCAATAGCGATAGTAGCAATAACAGCAGAAGGAGAAACAGAAACAGAAGGAGAAGCAGAAGCAGAAGCAGAAGCAGAAGCAGAAGCAGAAGCAGAAGCAGTAGCAAGCAGCGCAGTAGCAGCCCTGAAGGTAAAGGCGAAATGCCACCTGGCAGCTTTTTGCAGCGTCTCACGCGAGAGACGCGATATATCGTTTTTGCTAGCGGTCGAGAAAGAGGGAGAGAGAAAGAGAGAGAGAGAGAGCAAGAGAGAGAGAGAGAGAAAAAGAGAAAGAGAGAAAGACGACGACGACGACGACAACGACGAGGTGGGTGCGCCCTCTCTGCGTCGAGGTTCTTCGCGGCCCTCCTCGCGACCCTCTTCGAAGCCCTCCTGGCACCCCACTTCCGGTCTGCCTGGGGCCAATCGGACGCGGTCACCACGCCTCCCCCACCCACGCGCACCTGCTACCTCCGTTCACGCCCACTGAGAACGTTTCTCCTCTCTCGTTCGAAGCTCGGCAACGAGCTTCTCCTACCTGAACAACAAGGCAACGCGCAACTCGCGAGTCTCTCTTTCTCTCTCTCTCCTTCTCCTTCTCCTCCTCCCCCTCCCCCTCCCCCGTTCACCCTCTCGCCGTTGGCGCATCTTCCGTCGCAGCCCCCAAAAGAGCCCACCCATTCCCCTCCTCGTCTCCTCTTCTCCTCCTCTTTTCCTCTCATCTTTCTACCCAAGCAACTCCTTCGATAGGCTACCTTTTACCTTCCCTCTCGTCTCTTTTAATCCTTCTGGTTTCTTCTTCTTCTTCTTCTTTTTCTTTTTCTTTTTCTTCGTTTTCTTTTTCTTCTTCTTTTTATTCTCCTTCTTCTTATTCTTCTTCTTATTGTCTACCATTCGACCAAGCCAACCTTTCTACTACCAAACTGTCTACCACCAACGCTATTACGATACTTGTAGCAAGTAGTTTTCTCTCTTTATTATAAGATTTAAAATATGTATTTGCGAGAATGGCTTCTACGGTGACACGAGATTTAGTTGAGAATTTGTTCGATGGGAAGGAAGTCGAATAATTTTTTGTATCTTCTTTTTTTTCGTTCCCTTTTTATTTCTTTTTATTGTTGTTGCTTTGGTAAACCACCTTTTAGTCCGTTCTCTCTCGTCTTTTTTAATTCTTCTTGCTTCTTCTTCTTTTTCTTCCATTCGTCTTCCTTTTGACCAAACCGAACTTTTTACCAAGCCCTCTAACACAAACCCTATTACGATACTTGTAAATAGTTTCTTCTTTTTATCATGACTCAAAATATTCTTGGAAATGTCTTTTTTGATTGAATGGAATTTCGTTCGAGAATTTCTTCGATTCGCGAAGTCGAATGATCTTTCTCAATTTTCTTTTCTTTTTTCTGCTAATCAGTTTCTAGTAAGAGCGTTGTGTTTCTAATTAAGAATTTGTTGAATTACGTGTAGACTCGTTGTTTAGAAATTATGGATATAAAAATTTTGTCACGATCTTGTAAAAGATTCATTCGATTTGATTTTTAATAATTCTTCATTTTTCCAATTAGATAATATCAAGTCTTTCTATACGAAAGTCTGTTATAATTTATTTAAAGTTAATTTAATTCCTGCTTAGAAATTATTTAGCAATAATATTCAAAAAAATCTTGTAGAAATCCGTATTATAATTTTCAATAACCTTTCCTTTTTAATTTCTTCCTTTATTATATAAATTAACAAATAAATTTGTATTACATTTCTATTTAAAAGTTTGTTAAATTCTTTAGAAATATTCCGTTTAAAAATTATTCATACAAAATCCGTCACAATTTTGCAAAAATTCAGATTAAAATTTTTCATAACTTTTCCTTTGCATAAATTAATAAATAAATTTTTATTACGTTCTTATTTAAAAATTTGTTGAATTCCTCGAAAATATTCCGACTATTAGTAATTATTCATTAAAAAAAAAAAAAAAAAAAAAACCCCAAAAAAAAACAAAAAAAAAACAAAAAAACAAAAAAGAGAAAGAGAGAGAGAGAAACGTAAGAATGTAAAAAAAAAAAAACGAAAAGAAAGAAGAAAATATAATCCGTGATTCGTAATAATTCTTTTTCTTAACTTTTCGTAGATTTAAATGAATCTTCTTCAACATCGAAACTATTTTATTTATACGAATTCATTATCATTTTTGGCTGGAAGGTAAAAGCTGTACGATTCAATTCGTTTCCTTTCTTTTTCCGTGGTCGGTGCATGGCGTTAAGAGAGGAGGAGCATGTATCGTGCACCGCAACGGCCATTTTTCCTAAGAACCCTGGCAAAAAGATTCTCCGTGCGTGTGCCAAATTTGGAAGGCCGGCTGCTGGGCCCCGAAGAACGGCCTCTTACGGTGGGCCCCCACAAGGCCCACGAGCAATGGCCGCGCCTTCGTGGTACCAAATTTTAACGGTGACTTTTACGACGAGCCAATCGAAACATTTCCCCTTTTTATTTTATTATCGGTAAACCCATGAATTTCGTCGAAAATTTATACGACTCGGATTACATATCTATAATAGAATTTTCTTTCTTTTTTTTTTTTTTTTTTTTTTTTTTTGTTTTTTAAGAAAGAGTAACAGTAAATCATTCAACGTAGATCCTCGATCGAGTGCGTCGTGTATGTAGGTAAAATTGTTTTCTTTTTTAGAATCAAAACTAAGGAAGAAACGAGGGAAGAAATACCCAATAGGGGAGCTTTTTCAAGCGGAAAAATCAACACGGTCAGTTAATTTCATTCAGATTTATGACTTGAATTAATATATTATCATACCGACGGCAGACATTTTCCTCATCTTTCGCTTTTTGTCTATTCCATTAATAATAGAGAAGCCACGAATAAATATTACCGTTAATTCGAAATCAATGTGACATTACGATTTTTTTTCTATCATGTAGCAAACACAATAAGAAGAAAAAAGAAAGAAAAAAAAAAAAGAAAAGAGGAAGAATAAGAAAAAGAAAAAGAAAAAGAAAGAAAGAAAGAAAGAAAGAAAGGAAGAAAAAAAAACTCGAACGTCGAGTTTTCCGCATGGTACACAACGAACGTTTATGGTTGTCGCCGAGTGGAAAAGTGGTGGGACAAGACGAAGGGGAAATTGGTTACAACGTTGCACTTTCAGATACTTTTTATACTTGCCTACTCTTTGCGAAGAGACCGACTAACTTCTCTTTCCTTGGCGTTTAACTGACGATGAGAAATTGTAAGAACCTATATATACTTTTACATAATAGATAAGTTGCTGGATAATAGATTTGATTGAAGAGAAAAGACCGATCTAAAGATTTCATATATATATATATATTACACAATTTATATATATATATATACATATACATAAAATAATATTATATATCTATATATCTATGCATCTACTTAATAAACCATTATATGTATATATATATATATATAAAATGTTTTATTAGATAGATATCCCTAAATGAGGATCAGTCGACAAGTACGGCAATTAGTCACGGTGTTCTGCCTTCCCCTTGTTATCACGTCTCACAATTATTTTCATAATCCCCTGTCATCACCTTTTCCTTGTTAATCGTTCTCGTTAAATTGATCTCTTTCGTGATAGATATATAGTATAAAAATAGATAAGGGAAGAGAGTGAGTGAGAGAGTGAGAGAGAAAGAAAGAGAGAGAGAGAGAGAGAGAAGAACGATAAAAGACATTTATCCAAAGATTTATAATTTTTCACATATAACCTATTTGCCTATTAGCTCTCTATCTATCTGTCTTGAATCAAATTAAAAAGATACGTACCATAAGAAACATGCAATTATGCTTTATATACATTATTACATTATTTCAAGGAGGTTATTAATTCGACGTACCAAGGTTCGTGCCTTTTCTATTCTTTTCTTTTCTTTTTTTTTTTTCTTTTATAGGCAATTAAATTACTCAATTAAACTGGTAGGTCCTTCTGTCTTTATACTATTACTTCCATATGATTATGAATACACATTTTTGTCGAATCTATTCTACTAGATATTTCAATAGTTCGCTATAAATCAACTTTTATCAACGAATATTTCTACTTCGACTCAATATAAATTGAGTCATTTATTTTCCAATTACTTTGCTCGTTTATGTGTGTGTGTGTGTGTGTGTGTGTGTGTGTGTACACGCGATTTTCTTTAATAATATACTCGATTTCTTGTTATAGATATTCTACACCAGAAACGTTCTAGTAATTACGGCTAAATTTATTTTGATATTATCGAAAATTAATGAATTAACCTTTTTCCACGAATTTGAAGTAAGAAATTCTTTTTATTGTGTGTGTGTGTGTGTGTGTGTATCTTTTTATAGTATATGTTAATAATTAATAATGTGCTTATCAGTGAAATTTTTAAAAATTAAAAAAAAAAAAAAAAGAATTAATCGCCTTTCTTATTAAATTTCTATGATAGTATTAAAAGTTAAATCAATTTTTTTTCTGATGATTTCATTAATACTAATTTAATTGTATTGTTTAATTATTATTATTATTATTATATATTTATTAAAAATAGTAAATAAAATTTTTCTTCAATTATTGTATAAAAAATGATACGAACTTTTTCATCAACGCTATATTAATGCTATATATATTATATATATATATAATATATATATGTGTGTATGTATATATACATATATATGTATGTAAGATCGTTTTATTATCTTACAATGTATAAAATAAATACGACAGGTTTGACATTGTACATAAGTAATTTATTACTTACGTTCAACCTTCGGCACGATACGCTCAACTAGTCATTATCGCGTCTTACGGAAAAAATTCTTGAGTCCTTAGCGATCGAAAGGGAGGATCATTACCGGTTCGAGATTACGATCGAATCTAATTCTTAATGAGCCGTTAACGAATGCACGCGCGCACGAAGCTACTTAATCATCGCAGTTGCGAGCGATCCTGTTACGTAGTCGTTAACCTTTTCTCTGATCCTCATTAAACGTCACAATGTCGGATAACGACCAGTGACCGATGGATGGTCGGTGGGATCTATCGATCTACAACGACTTTCTCCAACTACTACATTGTATCGATCCAAACAACATATAAATATACTATCGTTAAATTAAATTTTACATTATTGCGAGAAGAGAGAGAGGAGGGAAAAAAAAGGAAAAAGAAAAATCTTTCGAAAAATTTTCAAAAAAATAAATAAATAAATAAATAAATAAAATGATTACGATTCATACGAAAAATATTATATTTCGATCTCGTCAAGACAGAAAAACAAAAAATAGACACTCCGTTACGTCTATGAAAAGACATTTTCGTTTATATATATATATATATATATATATATATATATATATATATATATATGAAGAAAAAAAAGAATAAGGATCGATCGAAAAAGATGTATCTACGAAAGACCAGTGAATACATTATGAATCGTCAACTGATGTATGTAGTCATGAACGTTTTCAACTTTTTAGCCGGAGAGTCGTTTTCACAGCTTCTGACACGGCGGATTATTTTCTTGTCTCGTTTGCCGGCGAGCTGGCACGAGCGTTTTCTCGTAGAACCTTACAAAAACCGATCGAAAGTTCTCACTGTTTCAACATTTCCAAGGTTCCGTTCAGGAGTTTCGTCATTTTTTTTTTTTTTTTGTTGATAATATACATATGTATAACACAACACACACACACACACACACATATCGTAGTAAATGACACCGTTTGGAACTGGATGAACTGGATGAGACCGTACAGGTAAGGGCTATAAATTCGCATGTATTAAAAAAAGAAAAAAGAGAGAGAGAAAGAAAGAAAAAGAGAGATAGAGAGAGAGAGAGAGAGGAAGAAAGAGAGAGAGAGAGTGAGAGAGTCTATGATTAAATCCCAATTAAATCGTCCAAGGCGTTCCTTATAGATTCCTTCCTACATAGCGACCTGTCGCGCGAGGCAAATAGAAAAAAAAAAAAAGAAAAAAAAAAGGAAAAAAAAAGGGGGGAAGTAATTTATCGAACAACGATCGTAGCACGAAACTAGGAGTTATCGAGACTCTCTACGAAACATTTTTCCCATATAAAGACGTATGTACGATTGACTATACGATTAGGAAATAATTGCCATTTTCGTGAGCACTTATTTTACTCGTCTTGTTTTAGTAGAAACTTGAGAACGCAAGGCGAAGCGATTAAGCCGTCAAAGATTGCCAAGTTCATCCACGTTCACATGAGAATAATAATTATATGTATATGATATATATATATAAAAAAAAAAAAAAAAGAAAACAACAATTATTAATCAATGATTATTCTTAATTTAAATATGACTATACGTAGATATATATTATATAAATTATGTCAATCTTCTGATTCTAATTATATATATTTAATAATATATAATTCAATATATATACATATAGATCTTCAAATTATTGTTTCCTAATTAATAAAATTTCTTTGACTTATTTTTTCTCAATTATCCGTAATATATTTCGGGGAAAAAAAAAAAAAAAAAAAAAAAAGGAAGCGAAACAAACGTATATACATAGGTAAGTACTCACTTATGTAAGTTGTATGTCAAACGTATCGCTTCAGGTCATTGACCTGCAAAAACCAGTTCGATACGAAAAATTCTCCATCCTTTTTGACTTAATTCTAATGCATTTTTTTTTCTCCACATTTTAGTTATATCCTATATATTATTAAAGTATACTTAAGCTCTGGGAATCTTGACTCAATTATATCGCCATTAAGAGGATAATTCGTTGCTGATAAAAAGTGTTTCGGAATATATCCTAACTTACACACTTCTCTCTCTCTCTCTCTCTCTCTCTCTCTCTCTCTCTCTCTCTCTCTCTCTCTCTTTCTCTTTCTCCTATAAATACCATAAAAAGAAAAATTTCGATGCGTTATGGGCTGGGATTACACGCTTTTTAAAGATGAGAGAACATCTTGATAATTCTTAAGATGCAAGTTGAATGTTAATCCTACTAAATCATTAATGACGTCGAATCGGACATGCTCGATCTACTGCTCGTAAATAGATGTATATATTGATGTATATACATACATACATATACATATATATTGTACATATATATATATACATACTTATATATATATATGTATATACATATATACATATATCAATTACTTTGTCTCGCTTACTTGACCGCGATGACCGCGAGTCATCTTTTTTCTTTTTTCTTCATTTTCTTGACGCTATACAAAATAATATATGTACCTATGCAAAACGCTACACGTGTTAAACGAAGTTTTTGCTATCGACGTAAGTACGCACACTGCCAATCTTTACAAATAAGAATACGTATATACGGACGCATATGTGTATTTCTTTCTCTTCAAAGAAAGGATATGCAAGTCTTCTTTTTATTTTTTTTTTGTTTGTTTTTTTTCTGATAGGAAATTTACAAATATACGAGTTCGAGCGATTTAATTGTTACAGATTTATATAATATCCTTTAGCTCGTAATTTTTTTCTGTATTTTCTTGATAGATATCGATGTGATGTTTAATGAGTTTCGTTTTAATGCGACGGATAGAGAAAAAAAAAAAAGAAAAAAAAAGAAAGAAAAATATTAATATATATAACACTTATAATTAAGTCAGATTATTATAAATATATACATCTAATGATAAGTATAAGTCTAAAGGAAATACGAGATGAATTACTAAAAACTAATAATTCCATTTTGTTTGATTAATTAAATATAAATATCTAACATAATCTGTACTATATAATCATAATTTAAAAAGATTACTATCAATTAATAATCCCACTTTGTCCGACATATTAAATATAAATATCTAACATAATCTAGACGATATAATCGCGATTAAAAAACTTGCCATTAATTAATAATCCTGTTTTCTTCTTGCGAATTAAATATAAATAGCTAACATAACCTATATGATATTATCGTGATTTAATTATTAATTCTATTTTGTTCAATGAATTAAATATAATTAACTAACGTAACCTATACGATATAATCGTGATTTAAAAAGATTGCTATCTATTAGTAATTCTATTATGTTCCACGAATTAAATATAAATAACTTATATAACCTAATCGCGATTTAAGAAGATTATTACCAATTAGTAATTCTATTTCGTTCGACGAATTAAATATAAGTAACTAACATAACCTTTACGATATAATAGTGATTTAAAAAGATTACGATTAATAAGTAATTCTATTTTGTTCGACGAATTGAATACAAGTAACTAACGTAACCTATACGATATAATCGTGATTTAAAAACGTTGCTATCAATTAGTAATTCTATTATGTTCGACGAATTAAATACAAGTAACTAACATAACCTATACGATATAATCGTGATTTAAAAAGATTACGATTAATTAGTAATCCTATTTTGTCCGACAAATTAAATCCAAGTATAACTAACGTAACCTATACGATATAATCCTGATTTAAAAACATTGCTATCAATTATTCATTCTATTTTGTTCGACGAATTAAATACAAGTAACTAACGTAACCTTTACGATATAATCGTGATTTAAGAAGATTACTATGAATTAGTAATTCTATTTTGTTCGACGAATTAAATATAAGTAACTAACATAACCTATGCGATATAATCGTGATTTAAGAAGATTACTATTAATTAGTAATTCTATTTTGTTCGACGAATTAAATATAAGTAACTAACATAACCTATGCGATATAATCGTGATTTAAAAAGATTGCGATTAATTAATAATTCTATTTTATTCGACGAATTAAATATAAGTAACCTATACGAAAATCGTGATAAAACAAAATATATAAAGATATAATATATCCCTATTGCGTTCAATTTTAAACTAATACTGACGATTTCACTACGCTTACCTTCCGACGATTTAACAACTATCTGCTAACGATAAGTAAGTAAGAATGTTTAGACGTAAATTTTCCTGGATGTCCGCTTTGCTTTGTTTTCAAACAAAGTAATTGGGAATTAGCGAAAGGACGATCGAAAGGTGATCGAAAGTAAATAAGAAAAGCAATAATACTTATACAACCTCGATTTGTATGCTTTTGTGTCATCTCTCTCTTTCTTTATCTAAACATATATATATATATATATATATATATATATATATATATATATATATTTCTATTCTACTCTTATTAGCATTTTACAATTTCAAGAAACGACTGGGTCTCAACTATCGTTAAACGTTGTTGTATGTAAACATAAAACTTAAGACTTCACCTTCTTGTAGTCTTCTCAAATTTTCCAAGAAAAAAGAAACAAAGAAAGAAAGGAAAGAAAAGAAAAGAAAAGAAAAGAAAAGAAAAGAAAAGAAAAGAAAAGGAAAGAAAAGAGAGAAAAAGAAAAAAGAAAGAAGGGGAAAAAAAGAACAACACTCGCGTAAAATTCCATCGACGGACGGGAAACTTTTTACGATAGAATTAATAATTAAGTCATTCTTAGAAACATAATTCTAGTCTGGTGTATAAGAGGTTATAAACATACTGATAAGTTGTTTATTAGATATTTGCTTAGATAATGCTATGATTATAGGTGTATCTATATCATAGAAGTTCTTGAACAACTTTAGATATATAGGAATACTTTTACATGGGATAAATAGATTTTCGAATCGGTTACGATCGTCCTTGAAATATATTAAAGGATTTTAATACTAATCGGTATTAGTCACATATTATGGATATCAATCAATTCATACGACAAATTAAAATAAATGATTATACCTATATATAAATATATATATATATACATATATACATATATATATATATTATATATATAGTTTTTGCTAGATAAACTAACCTTGTTCTGGACGTAATCGAGAGCTAGCATGCAGTCGGAATATCCACTCTCCGTTTTTATTGTCGTAGCACCTTGTCCCGGTCCACTCGAACAGAATCCTGAACCGACGACTCCGACGGGCCCACCGAGGCCCGCCGCTGCCGCTGCTGCGACACTGTCTCTGTACCACGGATACATTTCCTTTTTTTTCCCTTCTTTGCTGGTTTCTTTTCTTTTTTCTTTTATATTCTTTTATCTTCCTTTCAAAAGATCGTTTCCAATATAAGAAATTGACTTTCTTTCTTCTCTTCCTCTTTCTCTTCCACTTTCTTTTCCTCTTCCTTTTTTATAGATATATTTAACTTTTCCACGAAAAAAAGAAAAAAAAGAAAAAGAAAAACCGCACTCGATCGAAGTCACACACTTCGAATAAGCGCACACTCGTCCGTTCCGAGACGAAAATATCAATAGGAAAATGAACGACGATAACAATTATAATGATAATAATAATTATAATTATAATTATAATAATTATAATAAAGATAATATCGTGATTCTTAAAAAAAAAAAAAAAAAAAAAAAAAGAGAGAGAAAGAAAGAAAAATGCGAGATAACTACGAAGAATTGCCACCAAAATTTCGGGCCGGGCACCGCTGCCCCTCCGCGAAATCCTTGATACGTCACTGCAATCAATTAACTTCCGGCGTTAGGGCGGGCGTTTAGAACTCGCGAAGAAATAATATATTGTTATCTATCGATGATCGAACGGCAATTACGTATAAATATATATATATATATATATATATATATGTATATATCTATATAATTAATATGTATACATATATATACACACACATATATATATATACTAAAGCGAATACACGCCGAATAATTGCTTTGATTTCTTGGAATATCGTATACACGTTTTCGTACGTACGTACATAGGATACGTTTTTACCAATTCGAAAACGTACGTAACACCAAACCAACACAGTTCGCGTTATAACGTCGTCGCACGACCGGCGCAACAACGACGAACGAATAAACGAACGTACGAACGAACGAACGAACGAACGAACGAACGAACGAACGAACGAAAATTATTGTACTCCTTATTACGAGGACGCGTTTATTAGTTAGTTCCACAGAGAAGAATAATAAATCTTCTCACTCTTCTTCGCTGCGTGCATCCTCCCCCTTTCTTCTCTCGTTCGACGATGCTTACGACGCGATGAACACACACATAGACACAACATGCGCGCGCGCACGCACGCACGCACGCACCGGTAAACTGTCCCGTTCGGTGGAACGATCGCGACTTCCGAGAATTCGATTCGATACGAAAGGAAATAAGAGAGAGCGAGAGGGAGAGACGAAGACAGAGATAGAGACAGAGACAGGAGAGAGAGAGAGAGAGAGAGAGAGTGTAAGCGAGCGAGCGAGCGTGTACGTATGGGAGAGAGAGAGAGAGAGACACACACTAGGAAGATGTAAACACGTGCGAGAAGCTTTGCTTTAGCTTATAACCGCGTGTCTCTTTTGTTTACGCCCTCGCTACCGACGCAAGGTGACTCCTTTGCTTTCGAAATAATCTTCTCTCTCTCTATATATGTATGTATATATTTATATATATATATATATATATATATACGTGTACTTTTATTTTTCTTCTCTCTCTCGTTCTCTCGGTACCAAAGTCGCGCGTCCTTGCTTCTCCGTCGTTCGTCTTCTTCGATTCTCTTTCTTCTTCTTTCTTCTTTCTTCTTCTTCTTCGTCGTCTCCTCCTCCTTCTTCTTCTTCTTCTTCGTCGTCTTCTTCTTTATCTTCTACTTCTACTTCTTCTTCTTCTTCTTCTTCTTCTTCTTCTTCTTCTTCTTCTTCTTTATCTTCCTCTTCCTCTTCGCTTTACTTTCTCTCCTCGTCTTCCTCCTCCTCGCTCTCTCTCCCCCTTTTGACTAGATTCTTCCTCCTCGCGCGACTTCGAGCTAGCCGCTCGCGCATTGGTCGAAAGACTAAAACGTCGTTTGATCGAGCACCTTTGCTTTTCGCGCGTCGATCTCTAACGAACGCGTAACGCGAATAATATTGCACCTTGGGGTTTTGCGAAGAGGTCGAGAAAGAGAACGATTATGTTGAACGATTATGCGGAAAAGTGTGTGTATATATGTTGAGTAAGAGAGAGAGAGAGAGAGAGAGAGAGAGATAGAGAGGAAAAGGGAGGGAGAGAGAGACAGATAGACGGACAGACAGACAGACAGATAGACAATGGACAGGACAAAATGACGGACACACACGAAGACAGAGAGAGAGAGAGAGAGAGAGAGAGAGAGAAAGAGAAAGAGAGAGAGGATTTACTCAAGGGTAGGTAGGAGGGAGAGAGAGAGAGACACAAACACACACCGGTAAACCGAACGTAGATCCTACATAATAATGTATCGTTCGAAACCTCTTCTCTCGTCGATGATTTTCTCTTCTTCTTCTTCTTCGTCTCTCTCTCTTTTTTTCTTTCTTTTTCTCTCTCTCCCTCTCTCTGTATCTCTCTCTCCCCCTTCTTCCGTGGACTTTCGTATTCGGCAATAGTAACGACGACGACGACGACGACGACGACGACGACGATGACGACGACGACGACGACGACGGCGACAACAACAACAACAATAATACTCTCGCATTAATGTTCGTCGACCGGCGACGACGTCGAGGCATACCGTCGACGCGCCGCCGCCATTTTCCGCTCCAGCTCGAAATCTAAATGCAATCACCACTTCTTTCTCCTCCTTCTTCTTCTCCTCCTTCTCTTCTTTCTCCTCTCCTTCTCTCAAAACTGCCAGTAGCTAACGTTGCTAACCAAAAAGCTCGGAGCACCGAGCAAACGTCGTATTAAATCGCGAGCCCGCTCAATTCGCGATCAAACGAAATCTTTTTTCTTTCTTTTCGTTTCGTTATTTACTTATTTGTTTGTTCGTTTGTTTGTTTGTTTATTTATTTATTTATTTATTTAATTATTGTCTTGGTTTTTTTTTTCTTTTTACTTCCTCCGAGTAGAAGCACGAAATTTTGCTGAACAGGTTACCCGCCACGTAAATTCATGTTAACGATAACGTATACTTATTACGTACGCGCGAGTTCGTATCGCTACGACACCTTCAATAGTCTATCTATCTCTTTCCGTCTTTTATCCTTTACTTTCAACGGTCCGTAAGTCCTGCTCTCACTTTCGAGCGACAGAGACAGAAGTTAACCTATCCTTTTCGCTCTATTACTCTTCTCCCTCTACCACCCTCTCCATCTCTCTCTCTCTCTCTCTCTCTATATATATATATATCTCTTTCTCTCTCTTTCTTTCTTTCTCTTTTTTCTTTCTCTTTCTCTCTCTTTTTCTCTTTCCTTTTTTCCTTTCTTCTTTCTTTCTTTACTTCTTTCTTTCTTTCTTTCTTCCTTTCTTCCTTCCTGTCGTCTGTCTCTCTTGCACAGTACGTCGAACTTGGTGGAACACACAGAACGACTTACTGGCAACCGATCGGTAGCAATTTACAAGGACGCAAAGTTGAGCTCACCGATCGATTGATCGATCGATCGGCACATATGTATCTCGTAATACGTCTGTGTAAAACGCTAGTTGAGAAATCGCGAAGGACGATGTCGGAAATGGATTTGTCCGGAAAAGCGAGAGGTTATAAAAGAGTCACGAGTATTGCCCGTAGGCAAACGCGCACGCCGCACGCACGAACGACGCACGAACGCACACACACCCCCCCCTCCTCTCCACTTTCTTACCCTCTCTTCTTTCCGTGCTCCTCTTTCTTTCTTTCTTTCTTTCTTTCTTTCTTTTTTCTTTCCTTCCTTCCTTCCTTCTTTATTTATTTATTTATTTATATCTTTATTTACCGCGTTTGTCCGCGGCTCGTGCTTACTAACGAACGTATAACCTTAAACGTGCGCGCGCGAGCGCGACGTCAGTAACTACGGCGGTCTGACCAAAAAAAAGCACGGGAGAACCAGCGAGACCCGGAAATCGTGAACCGTGGACCGCGAACGCGGTTTCAGCACTGACGCGGGAGCCGCGATTCGAACGACCGTTCGGCCGTGCTCGGCCGTCTTCGTTAATTCTCGGGTCTACCCCTCGCGCGAGTCCACGCCACTCGCTCTACCGAGCCACGATGCCGCTCGGTTCTGTCGGAGTGGGGGGCCCAGAGCACGGTCACCGGTATAGTGGGAGGACGCGTGTACTCGCGTGGGGGGATCGACCATCTCTCTCTTTCTCTCTCCCTCTCTTTCTATCGCACGCTCGCACTTTTATACTCTCGTTCTCTCTTTCTTTATTCCATTCGCGCGCCGTCTCTCTCTCTCTCTCTCTCTCTCTCCCTCTGTTTCTTTCTTCTTTTTCTTATTATTCGTTTCTGCCTCTCTTATGCCTCCATCTCTATCTCTTCTTTTTCTCTCTTTTTCTACCTACGTCTTTTCTTTCTTTTTCTCTCTGTCTCTCTCTTTCTATATCTATCTAGCAACCTATCTCGTAACGGCTACCGTGCTACGCACCTTTCCTCTCTCTCTCTGTCTCTCTTACTCTATCTATCTGACTCTTTAGCATTGCTGCTACCTTCGCTGGTCGTTTTTTTCGACTTCTCGGAAAAACGATGTAGGTACTTACCTACCTACCTACCTACCAACGATTTTCCACGACTACAATTGCAATATTTTTACTGAGAAATTTCTTACGAGTTCTTAAGTTTCGAATATGTATTTAATCGAAAAAAAAAAAAAAAAAAAAAAAAAAATAAGTAAATAATATAGGATGAACTTTTACCGAATTTTACGAACACCATTCTCTTACCTCGTGCGGATGCAGATCTTGAAAGAAGAAGTGAAGAACTTCTCCATCATATACTTCGACACGAATATCCGTTAAAAGTATCTAAGTAAGTAGGTATGAGGTTTTATAAGAACTGTAAGACTCGTAAAAGGAACGAACGGAGAAACATTGGAAAGAAAGAGAAAGAAAGAGAGAAAGAGGGAGAGTATCCATCATTAAAAATCGAATTCTCAACATACATGTACATACGTAAAAAGATATCCGTGTCCTTGCGAATAAGAGGTATCTTGAGGTTGACCTCAATCGACCTAATTCCAACGTATCTATCGTATCCTCTCTTCTTCGGTGAACGACCAAGAAGAGAGATTGGGAGAGGTCGTGATCATCGGCATGCAAAAAGCAGCCCCTCGAAACGATCCTGCGTGAATTCCTAGGTCATTTCTTCGTAGCGAACTAAAAGAGAGAAAGAGAGAAAGAGAGAGAGAGAGAGAGAGAGAGAGAGAGAGAGAGAGAGAGAGAGAGAAATCAAAAGGAACTACATAGTGGAAAAAGTTACCCTATCTAGATGACGAGGGATCGTCGAGAACGAGATATCTTTGACGTTCTAGGAAGTTAAACGCTTACTTTTTTTTTCGCCTAGGAACGTACTTTACTCCGACGACGACAATGATGACGACAATGACGACGAGCAACAGAACGTTGACGTAACAATGATATATTTCCGTCTTGGTCGATTTGATATCTATCAGATATGTATCTACATACGTTCGATGCAAATCTCTTTTTTTTTTTTCTTAGAGTAGCTCCACAAACATCTTACGCACGTATATACAATATACAATACATTTATATATATATATATATATATATACACATACATACACACGTCGTTTGTTTATTACATACGTCGATCCTCTATTAACTCCGACCTTGAACTTCAATACGTCGACCAAGCAGCCAAGAAAGAAAAGAGACGAAAAACTACTGTGTCTCCTTTGCCGTGCTATTCGTGAACCAGAAAAGAGCCATAACCACAAATCTTGTAAGCAGGGTGTGGATGGTAGGGGTCGTTGCCCAGATGTGCTTGAGGGAACTTTAGATGTACTTACTACTTAGGTACTGGCTTGCTCCATTAAATGTCTCTAAAGAAAATATATCTTTAGACGATCTATTAAATCTCATTTATTTTTACTATACCTATATATCTTCCACGCGCGATTATGAATGAACGTTATCTATAATTGGTAGATATTAGGAGTTGCGAACGGAGAAAAGTATATTTTATTCATCCTCCGATGATCAGTTATGAAAAGCTCTTCTTCTCTCTCCCTCTCTCCCTCTCTTTCTCTCCAGAATGACGAGAATTAATTAATCATAAAAATAAAAAGAATTTCCTGATATTACCGTGTAATCTTCTTCCCTTTGGGAGAATAAAATGTCGACCTTGAGTAAGTCATTCATTCAGAAAACACAGTTATCTACCACATTCGTTCGAATATTTACCTTCCTCAGCTAAAGGTCAATGTGGATACCGAGAATCATCGTCCATATCGTCGACCCCCAACGGAGTCTTCCAAAAACAAGATATAACCACAAATCTTATCGTAGCATTTTGAACTAAAAGAAGATGAAAAAGAAGAAGAAGAAGAAGAAGAAGAAGAAGAAGAAGAAGAAGTGAAAGAGGAAGACTGCGGAAGGAAGCTGGTCGAAGGAAGTTGCGGAGGAAGAGATTGGTTTAAGTTAAAAGGGGTCTCTACTATTCGTGTCCCACCTTTGGGGAGCTACCTAACAAGTAGCTTGTAAGAAGAGCCGTTTCGCTCGGTGATTCGTGCTTGGAGAGCTTCTGCTGCTAGTGGTGCTACTGCTACTGCTACTGCTACTGCTGCTGCTGCTGCTGCTGCTACTGCTACTGCTACTGCCGCCACCACCGCCACCGCCACCGCCGCCTTCGACGCCGTTCCGTCGCTGCCCCAAGGAAAAACTGCGACACGGTTTTTAGGCCAACGGGGGAGTCCCTCCAAGTTCAAGGCCATCCTCGGTAAACGAGAGAAAGAGAGAAGAGATACCAAAGAGAGCGAGAGAGAAAGCTTTTTTCTTTTTCCCTTCTGGCTCCAGGATCGACAAGGAACGACTACAAGCGACGGCAGCTTCTCTCGTCTAGCGCCTTCCTGGCGCCAGACCATTTTTTGGTCACCTGTTCTTCGCCCCATTCTATTCTCATTCCCTGAAAGTTCATCAACGAAAGCTCTTCATTCTATTAGATCTATCGAAATAAAATCTCTTTCCTTCTTTCTCTCGTGTTTTCTTATTTCTTGCGTTTTCTTGTCATCTTTCCTTTTTCTTGCTTTTTCGTCCTTCTCTCTTTCCTTTCTTGGTCAGCTTTATTTTTTTTCCCGTTCGATTCGTGTCGTTATAGGAACGTCAATAGGTACGACTTTACATTACTGAAAGACCTAAATGATCTGGATGCGTTGCAGTTTCGAATAAATATTTGTTGGTAACCCTTTTATATTCCACGATCGGCCATCGTCTTTCGCATAGGCGACCAATCGTGCGTGGAACCAATGTTAAATTTGAAAAATCGCTTTACGAACTAATCGCGCAGCGAACTCGTTGGTCGATTCGAGCGGCCATGTTGCTTCGTAACGGAGGAGGAGACGGAAGGAAGGAAGGAAGGAAGGACGAAGGAGCGGCCAGGAACGTTGCAAGAACTCGCGAAACGGAGCAAAAGGGTGGAGACGAAGAT
>NC_057685.1:7111589-7124089 GCF_014466175.1 Vespula pensylvanica | reverse complement strand
GTTTGTTTGCGTTTATCGTGAATAGATAAAATTATTTAGATATAGATATGTTATTAAATTTGTATGCGTTAATAACATAACGTTCGAATAGATCAAATTATATGGACAGATATATGTCAATAGGTTTGCGTGTAGTTAATTCTGCGAAATTGATTTATTAAATAGAAAAGGAAGAAAAAGAGAAATCGAGGAAGGTTGCTAAAGTATTAGAAAATAATAATTAGTCGATTATTCACAGTTGTCTACGCGGGAGTTCGTCAATGATAAAAACTCACACATTCGACAAACTTTTTCATAGACACGTTATAAATCATTTCAAGATATTTACTTAGGTATTTACGATTAGAATATAAAATCATTGACGAATTAGACTCCGTAGAATTGAACTGTATGTTTTCATTGGAGTTACTCGTTTCTATCGTCTAATGTTACAATGATATAGTGTAATAATCGTAACATTACGTAGCTTTTTCGTCGGTTTTTTCACTTTTCTTCTTTTTTTTTCATCTATTTTCTTTTTTTTTTTTTTTTTCTTTTCTTTTTATTCTTCTTTTTAACGATCCGATCGTAAAAGTTTCACAACGATGTGGGGAAAGGAACTCGTTGGAAAAAAAAAGTTCGATAAATTCGTGAGCGAGTTCTTTAGCGAGCTAGTCGACAGCGTTAGCGCGGCTAGATAGATCGTTAAACGTGCGAGATCAAACGGGAGATCTTTCGAAAGAGAGAACAGACAAGGTGTCAATAACGTCTAACGGTACGAAACGTGACGCACGAGCTGCAGATTTAAAGTTGCCGGTCGATTTCTTCTTATCTCGAAGGTGTCTGCACTTCTTCCTTGTTCTTCTTTTTCTTTTTCTTTTTTTTTCCTTCCTTCGTTTTTTTTTTCCTTTTTCATCTATCTCTTTCTCTCTGCTAAAGTGTAAAATTTATTAAGAGAGAGAAAGAGACAGAGAGATTGTGTCGGATGTTGCGAATTAAATTTTTACGCTGAGAGAAGACTCCGTTTTCCTTAGACAGCTTAACCGGATCTCTGATAGATGTCCAAAGATCTTGAAGCTCGTTGACGAAGCTCAATTTCATGGATCTACCGTCTAAAATCGGTAATAGTCGATCGAATTTTATACAGTTGGCTAATAAAGTAATATAGGAATTCTTATTATTGTATATCTCGATAAGTAACACTATTACAAGAAAAATCATATAGTATCAGCTTGTTTAATAAGTTAACTTTTTTAATTGTAATTTTTAATAAAAAGATATTACGATTGTTTAGTTTTAGATAAAAAAAAAAATATTGAAAATTATTTTATAGTAACACTTATTAATTATGTAAGATTTATCTAACGTAATGGATGTATAATTATTGACTTGGCCGATAAGAAATATTCAAATAAAAATATTGATATTATTTATTTATATAATTACATGAAATATTTATTGGTTATAAATTGAGTATCATTTATTTATATCAAATATTTTCTAGTCTACTTAAATTCATATATATATATATATATGTATATATCAAATTATATAATTAATAATTTATAATATCAAATTCTATTACAATTATGTCACACAATATCATTACTAAAAATTCTTATCATTATCGATAGCAAATATCTCTAATCTTATCCTCGCATAATTACTAAATAAATTCATTTTCTTTATTCCAGAAATACTCAATGACACGAATTAATTATTCGATTGAATAAAAGAAAAATTCGTTAGAAAGGATAATTTAGATATAAGAATCTTATTTTAGAGATTACTTTTAGATTCTCGATCTTTTCGAAACAAATTACGAAGAATACAATTTACGGATACCGATGAGAAAGATAAAGACAAAATTAAAGAAAGAAAAAGAAAGAGAAAGAGAGTGTGAGAAAGAAAGTCTAATAATCCAAGTCCCATGAACGATAATTCTATCGTCGTGCTGGCGTTAGCGCGTTAATTCCTAACTCCTCAGGGCACCACGAATAGGGAGAATTAAGCACAGTCATATTCGCAATTAGAACGCGTCCCGTAGTTCGCTCGTTTGCGGATTGTGCCGCGTAATCTCACGTGGTCTCGCTTCTCCTCTCGAGTTTTCCACTTCCACCCTTTTGCCCTTTTCGTTCGACCCTCTCTTTCTCTCTTTCACACACACACACACACACACACACACACACACACACACACACACACACACACACACACACACACACACACACACACACACACACACGCTTTCTTTCTGTCTCTGTCTGTCATATACAAGAGAATTCTCTTTTCTCGTGACTCGAGATTTTTCTCGTCTTGTTCGAAGGAGAGAAAGAGAGAGATAGAGAGAGAGAGAGAAAGAGGATCGTTAAACGAGTTATCAGGGTAGTTATACGATTCATCACGATGACACCAACCCTAATCTTTGTATCGTCCTTCAAACAACGATTATCTATATAAATTTTATTCTACTTTATCCATAGGTAGATCCCCGATCTCCGATTAACTTACATTCAAAAATTAATATAAGGATTGAGATAAGAGGATTGAGAATCTTCTATGTTTGTAAAGCATATACGATCCTTAACCTAATCGACTGTAATCTTTAAAAAGAGAATTATAAAGGAGGTAGGCTTAGAGTCAACCTCGATGGAAAATTATTTCTCGGTCGCGTTTGAGTCTCTCTTTCTATATTCCTCTCTCTCTCTCTCTCTCTCTCTCTCTCTTCCTTTCTCTTCGTATTTTCTCGTCCGACATATCTAAATATTATACTCGGGAATAATCTCTCGCAAATATGATAAGCTTAATTACTAAAAGATAAAAAAGAAAAAAAAAAAAAAAAAGAAAAAGGAAAATACATACACGCACGTATATACAATCACTTTTGAAATTAATCTTTCAAACAAGAAAATAAAAATCCGATTGAAAAAGAAAGATATCATTTTAATGATAAATCCGATTCGAACGATATATGTAATAGAAAGAAACAGAAGATAGAAAGGAAGACCAAAAGTATCTATATTTTCGTTAGGTAGAGAAAAAGGAAGTGTAACAGAGAGAAAGAGAGAGATAGAAAGATAGACAAACAGATAGACAGACAGACAGACAGACAGACAGACAGACAGAGAAAGAGAGAGAGGCACGAGTAGATCGTCTCTTAAGCGGCAAACGGTAGCAGCATCCTTTCGAGAGAAGTAACCGCCCTTTCTCTCTCTCTCTCTCTCTCTCTCTTTCTCTCTTTGACTCTCTTTCTCTCTTTTGAGCCTCCGGTGATACCCTTTTTTTATCCTTTCCGAGTTGCCGCGTCCGTTCCTCTTCTTCTTCCTCTTTCACCTCCTCCTTCTCCTCCTCCATCTCCTCCACCACCTCCTCCTTCTTCTTCACCTCCTTCGTCTCGCTTCTTAAATTCATCCTCTCTCCTTCAGGCTGGGCTGTAAAAGCCCGCGCGGGTGCTTTACGAGTGTGAATAGACGGCCGTCCAATTATGCGGCTTAATTTAAATGGGATAATTGCGTCCAGGGCTGGACCGACGTCCGGCATTATGCTTTGCTCGCGTGGATATATTTATATGTATGTTATACGTATGTGTATGTGGGTATAAGTCTCTCTCGCAAACTTGTTCTCTCTTTCTCTCTCTCTCTCTTTCTCTCCCTAACTTTATCTCCGTTTCCATTCTCATCCTCACTGTCTCTTTCTTTTGACTTTGGTATATGAGGGAGAGAGAGAGAAAGAGAGAGAGAGAGAGAGAGGCATCGCCTTACCCTTACGTATACGTAATTGGATCAGTTAGGAATATTCTTGCACGGTAATGATGGCGAAACGCTCACACGCTTTACTATATAATGCGAATGTAATGAAATCTTTAAGTCGTTTGTATCTTTTCTTGTGAATATGATTAGATTAATATATGGTATTTTATATTAACCAACTTAAAAAAAACTTGTTATATGTATCTGTGTATGTATGTGTGTGTACGTACGTACGTATATTTAAGTTTGTGTAAATTAAATCATTAAAAAATAGATTTATCTCTAAATGCTATCATAGAAATTCAGTAAGAAAGACAATTAATTATATAAATTATATTAATTATTTGTCTAACATTACTAACTATTTAATATATATATATATATATATATACTTATACTACGATTATTATTGTTGCAAGATTATTATCAATTTTTGTTATTGTGTTTATTTAATACGTACTATTTTCATTGTACAAACATCGTTTATAAATTATTTGTGTAAATGACTATAAAAGTTGAATTATAATATTTATAAAATCGAAGATACAATTGTAAAATATAAAATGTCATGTAAAATATAAAATATATATCAGAAGTAATATAAAAGTTAATAGTAATATAAAATTTATGGCCCACAGTATGTGATTTTCATATCAGCACATACGATGATATGAAAATTTCATTATACGTGATAATTATGCCATATTTTATGACGATACGAAGTATTTCATGATCATGTTTCATTTTACATAAAATAATAACAATGACTTAAATGAAAAGTATGTCGTGAGCCAATCAGTTAGCCCAAGTTTCATTCGAAGTGTTAAAAAAAAAAAAAAGAAAAAAAAAAGAATTTCAATGATTTATAACATTCGATTGGAAAGAAAAAAAAAACAGATGTTCATGTTTAACGTAAATCCTTAGATCCTTAGATGACTTTTGTCCTCTTCATCGACATGTTTATATATTATCGATTAAATATTACATATACATACGCACACGCACACACATACATACATATATTAATTTTGTTGAAAAATATTAATAAACAATTGATGCAATGAACATGTTACAACATCGAATATATTTTAATAAATCGATAGAACAAAATGAAAGGATGCAAAATTTAAGAACATAGAATGAATCTTCGAGTTGAAGAGGAACACCATGGAATGTCAGGTTCGTCGGCATTGATGGAATTTCACAAGAGAACGAACGAGAAAGAGACAAGGAGTCTTTCGGTCGCATAGTATTTTCAAAGATTCGCAGGATTTCGAGGACAATCCTTTCGGCAAAGACGCCAAAAGGCTTCCTGGAAAGTCTCGAGGGAGTCCTCGCGTTCCACGTCAGAAGGATCTTGTGACTTCCACGTTGTGAAAAGAATCAGACGTCGATTCTGACTTGTAATTTTTTTTCAAATACTTTTCAAAACTCTGTATTAGCTTGACCGATAAGTAACGGATAAATTGTTAATATTTTATTCGATAATTTTCAATGTAAAATTCGATAGAAAATTCTGACATTTCTTATCGGTCAAATCAATATAATTATACGTAAATACATATACATAATATTTCTAATGAAATCTAATTTTTCGATTCTCTCTCTCTCTCTCTCTCTCTCTTATTTTAAATAAACGATATTGCGTTTGATATTTTTTAATAAAAATTCAATAAAAAAGAGCAACATTTTTTATTGGTCAATATATAATCATAAATAGATATGTGTAATCATGTAAAGTGACAAAAGTTTCTATCGATTTATAATTATTCGACTTTTTCTCTCTAAGCAAACATTGCATTTTAGTATTTTATGAAATGAAAATTCAATAAAAAATTCCAACATTTTTTATTGATCAATTCGAATTACGTACAATCGTAAGGTAGATACGTATAATATTATAAAACTACAAATACTTGTGTCGATTTCTAATTTTTCGACTCTTCCTCTCTAAATAAACATGAATGATGAAAAGATCATTATACTTAACATACTTTAATGAAAATTCCATTAAAAAAAAATGTTAACATTCCTTATCGATCAATCCTAAATACTTACATACTATCAAACAAAATAATTATGTCTATCAATTCCCAATCTTTCTTCACTCTCGAGAGAATGAAACGAAGATATCAAGAGAAAACAAAAATAAAACAAAAAAAAAAAATAAAACGAAAAAAGAGAAGAAAGAAGAATAGAACAGGCTTACTCGGTTTCGCTTCAAGACGGATTTTCGAATCCGTTACTCGCTGACTTTGTACACGCTCTGAAGCAATTATCAATTGCAGAAAGTTAATGCAATCGGTCAATTGGCACCAATGTCTCGGTCGACTGCTTTCCCACAAAGTTTCGAGCGGAAGATCGGTTCAATTACGCGCTGGAGCGATAATTGATAAATTTATCGTCGTGCGCTACGTCGTCATCGACGTCATCGTCATCGTCGTCGTCGCCATCGTCGCCGCCGTTGCCGCCGTCGTCATCGTCGTCGTCGTCGTCGTCGTCGTCGTCGTCGTCGTAGTCATAGTCGTAATGGTAACGATATTCTTCATTGGCCTGGGACGAGAAATTAATTGTCTAATTATCGTTAATACCAGTCCTGGTATGGTCAGCCCCTTTCTCTTCTCTTCTCTTTTCTCTCACCACCTACGCTGACCCATTCATTCCTCTTTCACTCGATAGGAACCCGTCTTTTGCCGTCTGTCGAACGAATCGTGAACAGGAAGCTCGTCGAGTCTATCCACGAAAGTCACGCTCGAATAGAAATAATTAAACGTTGATTACTACGATCGATCGTTTCTAGTATCCAACAAGACATGGATAAATAATCGATTAGCAGTTTCTAAGACTCATTATCTAGAATTATCTACGATTCTAATAATGAAAATATTATGAGAAATATAATCTACGTATACCTGGAAAGAATAAATCTGAAATATATCGTTCTATCTCAATATTACTTAATAAAATCTATCTCGATCTGTTCCATTAATTTCGTTACGTCGCATAAACGTGTACAAAGAGATATAAATATAAAAGCAAATTTGAAATGATATCTGTGGATTAAAAAAAAGGAGAGAGAACACGTAACGAAAAAAAAAAAAAAAAAAAAAAACAGAACGAAACAAAACAAAACAAAAATAAAGCGAACGAAAGCAAATAAAAGGAAAAAGAAAAAAAAAAGAAAGAAAAGAGAACTGACAAAGTCCCCGAAACGAAAGTAAGAGTTGGCCAATGGGGAGAAGACGAACACGGGAGAAGAACTAACGTATCCCAGATTCGGATGTGCTTTAATTCGAGATAGACGAATTAGAAATGCTAATATCGAATGTGAAAGGGGGTGGATGATTAGTTTTTGCGTTCTACGCCCGCTCGACGAAGGACCGCTCGCACAAGTTTCAAATTAGTTCCTTGTGGAAGGTGAAGTTCCGTTGTTGGAGAGGGAGAGAGAGAGAGAGAGAGAGAGACAGAGAGAGAGACAGAGAGAGAGAGAGAGAGAGAGATAGAGAGAGTAGCCGACGGATAACTAAACCGAAAGAGGGAGGTCCGTTGGCGAGGACGAAAAGAAAGATGAAGAGAGAGGGAAAGAGAGAGAGAGAGAGAGAGAGAGAGAGAGAGGGAGAGGGAGAGGGAGAGAGAGAGATGAAAGTCAAGGCGGCCTCACCAAGAACATCACAAAGGCATCACCGGCTACGACGTCGAACGATTCTTTTGCTTTATTTTACTTCGTTTTTAATTCCTCCCAATTCCACAGTGAAGCCTTCGAGGATGGGAAGCGCGCAGCACGAAAAAGTTGGACGGTACGCGACGCGACTACTTTTCTACCTTTCGATCTATTTCTCTCTCTCTCTCTCTCTCTCTCTTTCTCTTTCTCTGTCTTTCTCTATCTCTCTTCAATTCTCTCTTTTATCTCTCTCTTCTTTCGATATCTAATACTTCGATGATTCAAAAGTAGACTAAGGACTTTGAACTTTGAAACTTTGGATTGTTCGATATTTTGGAAATAAGAGATAAATAATTACTTTTTGATTTGGAGAATTTTGGATTTCGAGATCGTTTAGTTCTTGATCGATTATCGATAAATCACTTTGTTCGATCGATCGAATAAAAGTGACTGGAAGAATAGGGAGAAAAAGAAAAAAGAAGAGATGTGAAAAGATTTCTCGCTTCGCGAACGAACACCCCGCTAACCCCGTGGTGCTAATGTCATTATAATGGCCCGTCAAGTCGTCCAGCCATTTGTCTCGAAATTACCGAAAATAAAGGATTCGTCGGAGAACGCGGCCCGGTCGAGCTCTTTCAAGAAGCGCCTCGAGAATTCCACGCTTATTTCCCGCTCTTGGGAACTCTGCGAGAAATTGCGATTTGGGAAAAAACGGAAAAGCGAATCGTAGGGAATCACTAGTGACACGTCCTAATGACTAGTCTTAGATTGGTCTTAGTTCGAATAACGAATTGATATTAAAATAATAACAGTACGAATGTTTGAATATTTTTTTAGAATATTTATTATAATATATATAATTATATTATATTATAATTTATATAATTTATATATATATATATATATATATATATATATATAAATTAGTCGTACCAAGATGTATATGAATATGAATTCGTACTTAGAATATAGCTAAAGATAGAATCGAAGATCAATTCGGAGTGATCAAATATGCAAAGAATTTTTTAAGATGAACGAAAGAAAATAAAGAAGAAAGAGTAACGTGACGATTCGTTGAATAGGTAAATGACGCGACTGATTGAAAATATTTACACTTTTTACCATAATAATAACTTTTATAATTGAAGTAAAGATGAAGATAGAGAATCAAAGATCGCCGATAAAAATGATTCTTGATTACTTCAAATAATTTTCTAAAAGCAATTATTGAGAGACATTCGTCAAACGATCGAATGATATGATAACTCAAAATAAATGATTTCTGATTACTCCGAAAAGATTTTCTGAATACCAAAAGAATCCAACAAGTAACTAAATAACATAATAATAACTAAAAAGCATTCAAGCTTCGATATACCAATTAAAAATTTACAAAGATAATTACGATTATGAATGCGATTGAAAATTAATAATAAAATAATCAAAATATCTTTATTTATAAAAATAACAGGCACGATAAAGGTGCAATCTAAACGTAGAACGGAATATCAACATCGAACGATTATTCCAAAAATGTTTTAAGTAAGGTAAGGAAAGGAGTAAAGAAGAAAAGAAGAAATGAAGGAAAAAAGAAAGAAAGAAAGAGAAAAAGAAAGGAAATAAAAGAAAGAAAAGAAGCAAGCAAGCAAGCGAGCAAGCAAGCAAGCAAGCAAGCAAGCAAGCAAGCAAGCAAGGAAGGAAGGAAGCAAGGAAGGAAGAGAAACGCAAAGGTTTGCGTTCGTTCCACTCTCCTCAATTCTTTCTGTCATCCAAGCTCCTTTTCACGATTCTCTTGGACGTTGATAACCGATCGATTAATTCGAGCCGAGTCTTCGGTACGAAGCGCCTCTCGCTTTAAGCCTCCCTCTCTTTTTTTCGCCTGTCGAGGGCCTCCTTCTTAAGTCAGATCGCAGCAAGATGGCCGCGGGCCCCGGTAAATAAGCGACTGTCATCTGACGCCCGCAAAAAGCAGATACACCGCGGCAGACTGGTCTCCTACTCCTCCTCCCCTCCTCCTCGTCCTCCTCCTCCTCCTTCTCTTGGCCCCTTACCACCCTCCCCTCTCCACCTCCCCCTTTACCCCACTCCTTCCTCTGCCTTTACTCGCTTTTATTCCCTTTCGTTTATCCTCCTCTCTTGCTTCTTTCCCTTCTCTCTCTCTCTCTCTCTCTCTCTCTCCTTCTTTCTTCCTTCTCCCTACGAGCCTACCTTCCTCCCTTGCGAGAGAGTTCTAAAGATTAATTACAAAAAATCGCTGCGACGCGAATTGGAAACGTCGTTCCACGAACTGTAAGCGGTCGCGAGCGGAATGAGAGAGCAGAGAGTAGAAAGGAAAGAAGAGGAGAAAGAGGAGAAAGAAGGAGAGAAGAGGATGAACATGAGGAGGAAGAAGAGGAAGAAGAGGAGGAGAAGGAGGAGGGTGGATGCGTCTACCGATGAACTTTTTCGTTCGTGGTAGATGGTCCCAATAAGCGATCGACTGTTTTAGGAGCTGCTACCTCGCGCGAGTCCCAAACGAGAGCACCGATGACAGCTGTTGTCGAGCCACGACTTCGATTCTGGATGTTCTCCGACGAAGCACATCGATACTGAATTTATTGGTGACTCTCTCTCTCTCTCTCTCTTTCTCTTTCTCTCTCTCTTTCTCTCTCTCTTTCTCTCTTTCTTTTTCTCTTTCTCTCTCTCTCTCTCTCTCTCTCTCTCTCTCTCTGGAAATCGTATACATCAAGTCTCCTCCGTGTCTTTCACGCTTACATACGTCAAATGTACCAGAGGCATTTACGGAGAGGCTACGTCAAGTGGACGTTTCTGGTTCTTCCTTCTTTGGTTTCGATTATATCTTCGTTTATTTTTATGTATCTTTGTTTTTCTTTGTTCCTTCTTTTGCTTTTTTATTTTTCTTTTTTTCTTCGTTTTTTCTTCTTTCTTTCTTTCTTTTTTTTTTTTTTTTTTTGATATCGTAAACAGAGAGTATACAGTTTAAATCAGTGGTATGTAAAATATACATTTGTTGATAGATGAAAGTTCAATGAATAATTTTCTATGATATTGGATTGATCGAATAGATAATGTCAGAATTTTTACTAAAAATTATTAAAAGCTATTGTGCGATTTATTAAGATCGATTATTCATGTTGGAAATTTCAATATATTGCCTATGTATTAATCTAATCGATATTTCTGTTAATTTATATAACATCGTGGCTTTCATCGAATGTTAACAATAAAATCCACTTTAATTTTATATAGAATAAAACACGAAGGAAAAAACGAGATTGCAAAGCAATCGAACATTTACGTTGTCTAGCAAAATAAAGATGTTTTCGTAATTAGAATAATAATAATAATAATAATAATGAAAAATAAAAAAATAATGTTATCACTATTAACATACGGTTTAACGTGTCATTGCTTAAGCCAATCTAATCGATCAAATTAATACCGTATCCTTTATTCTCTCTCTCTCTCTCTCTCTCTCTCTCTCTCTCTCTCTCTCTCTCTCTCTCTCTCTCTCTCTCTCGTGACACGAAGATCTATCACTTTGTGCTCCCACAAGACCATGTTAACGCCTGAATATCAAACTAATTAAAGTCACGCAAGGAACGTAATACGTTACTCGTTAACTCGCTCGAAAGTCGATTAACGAGCACCGATGGAAATAAAAATTAATTATGGAGACTCTTCGTGCGATACACCGCGGTTAGATTTGAACGGCCGATGCCAACCAAGGTGGAAACGTAAACATTAAATACGAAGGAAACGAAGGAATTGTTAAAAGGGATTGTACGAAGGTAAGGGAAGGAACTATATAGAAACGTACATACATACGTAGATAAATACGTATGTAAATACATATGTACATACATACGTACATACTTAAATATTCGTTGAAAAATAATGCAAAAGCGAAGGAGAACGATACGCAAGGAATATCTTCGTGGCCTTTCTATAGAGAAACCCAGGAAGCGAGCAGAATCCAAACATAACCGCGTTTTAATTGCCGTTAATTAACACGTTTCCACTCGTGCTCGAGCGAGTCAACCCCTCCTCGTTCTTCCATAGAAGGACAACATTACTTACTCTAAGACTTGTGCTGCGTTTGTTACGAAATTTTTTTTTCTTTTCCCTTTTTTTTTCTTTCTACCGCCCGCAACCCCTCCACACCCACCCTACGCTTCCCTCTTTATTATTACTCCCGCCTTTATTTAATTCGGGTTACGCTTTTCCGTCGATCGGATCTCTTCGCTTCGCCGATGTTCTCTTCGTGAAGAAGAGAGAGAAAGAGAGAAAGAGAGAGAGAGAGAGAGAGAGAGAGAGAGAGGGAAAGAGAAGAAGAAGAGGAAGAGGAAAGTAAGGGAGCTGAAGCAGACAAGTCCGCGATGTATCTAGTCTACTAATGAAACGGTATTTCTCTTTCCCTTCCCTCTTTTCTCTCTCTCTCTCTCTCTCTCTCTTTCTCTCCTTCTATCTACCAACGAGAATATCTCCTTTCATTTGTCATCTCAGCTTTGCGTTTGACTAGCCAGTTTTCCCCCATTGTCTGCACCCCCCTGAGATAGTTTTGTCTTCTTTGCGTGGTCCAAAACGAAGAAGAAAACTCAACGATCGACTTGTTCGTTTACATTAAAGAAAAGTAAGACTATTGTGATATATATATATATATATATATATATATATATATGTATGTATGTATGTATATATGTACATATAAAAATATATGTATAAAATAAAAAAAGAGAATATCAGATCGAAGAAAATCTTTAGATGGAATTGATCATTTTTTTGTCGATAATTATATGTAAAAAGAAAAAAAAAAAAAAAAAAAAAAAAAAAAGGAAGAAATAAACAAAATATATTTTTACACGAGCACGAGCCATGGTCAACACTTCTTTGGCCTTCCCTCTTCTGACGCCTCCTTCCTCGTGTTCCACCCTTTTTTTTTCACCTACGTCTTTCTCTACCTCTCCTTTTCCCTCCTACTTCTCGTCCTCGTCCTCGGCCTCGTCCTCGTCCTCGTCGAGACAGGACTTTCTGTTTTCTTCGTTACAAACAAAATTCGAGACGAGAGAGAGAGAGAGAGAGAGAGAGAGAGAGAGAGAGAGAGAGAGAGA
>NC_057685.1:7103271-7111473 GCF_014466175.1 Vespula pensylvanica | reverse complement strand
CTATTTCTCTCTCTCTCTCTCTCTCTCTCTCTCTCTCTCTCTCTCTCTAATCGAAGTTCAAAGTTGTAAAATCTCGTTGGAAATCTTTTTATTCTATAATAATATATCGCAAATTTTTGTTTGAATTAAATTGAATCTTTATACGTACAACTTTCGTATTTTTCTTTTTTCTTTTTTTTTCTTTATCTGCTTTACATAAAGGAATAAGTGAAAAGAGAGAGAAAGAAAGACAGCGTGACAGAAAGAGGGAGAGAGAGAAAGAGAGAGAAAGAGACGATTTAACAAGATTAGCCATGGCAAAGGACACCAGAGTATCAAGCTTTGTTAATAATGTGTTCCGTTTAACGAACAAACGTTCCCTTTTCGCGAGGAACGCGGAAAACCGCGTAACGTTCGGTCAAGATTAACGCTCGCATGCGGGCTCGCATTAGGGAAAAAGCTTTGATGAGCGTGGCATTTGTTAGGATTAGCAAGAAAATAAGTAAAAACTTAGCACACAGGGGCGACGACGACTACGACGACGACGACGAGACAACCGTAGATGAGTCGAATCCGACGGTGAAAATCTGCCCTAATAATCCGACGTGATTTTTCTTCACAGATTTTCTCCTTTTCATTACTTTTCTCTACTTTCTCCCTTTGTTTCAACGTTTCTTTTTCTATTTGTTAGTTTTGTTTTTTTTTTTTTTGAATTTTTTAATCTTTTTTGTACTTTTTTTTTTTTTTTTTTGATTCAACGTACCAATAGTTTTACATAGTTATCTTCATTAGATTACTATGCGTGTCAATATCATGCGAATATGAATTTCTAATAAAATTTCTAACAAAACTATAGGACAACTAGATAATTTGCGAAATTTGACTTGATTCATTTTCGCAATTTGATTTGATTAAAAAAAAAAAAAAAATATCTTTATATTCAAGGATAGAAAATTATCAAAAGAAAATATTGAATATCTTTAATAATTAGTCAATTTTCCAATTATACTTCTACGTGATAGAGACAGATCTAAACTACGAATAAATAAATATGTATCTTATTAATTCGTTAATACTATCTATATTAATACTGTGAATATAAATTTCTGATAAAATTTCTTAATAAGAAAAGAAGAAGAAAGAAAAAGTAAACGCAATAAAACACTCTATAAAACTTGCACGATAAAGTAAAATTAAAGGAAAAAAAAAAAAAAAAAAAAAGAAATCTAAATAATCATTTGTACAAAATTATTAAATCATGAAATATCAATGAACCTTTAAAATAAAAATCAATTTTTCACAATATAAATAGATCAATATACAATATGAAAAATAAACAAATAAACATTCCTAATAAAGAGATACTAACAAAACAACAAAATTAAATGAATATATCCTGGTATCTATTAACAATGTAAAAGACGTTCGTATAATTAAAAAGAATTAAACATCCCATAAAAATTAAAATCAATTCTGCCATAATAAAAATAGATCTATATATATACGAATACTTCACGAAGCTTGCAACGAGAATCAAACAAAAAGTGTAAAAATATTTCTAACGTTATAATATAAGATAATTAAATTATGAAAAATATCAATGATCCCTCGAAATTAATATTAATTTTTTCATAATGTAAATAAATATATATACATATATACATATACATATATATATATATATATATATATATATATATATATAAAATAAATAAATATTATTAAGAAGAAGAGCAAAAACATAAGAAAATTAATGAATCTTCTAGGATCTAGTAACGACTTCCATAGAAAGTATCCATTTATGTATGTATATATGTATATATACCCACGGTAATCGGGATCCATCGATTAATTATCGAAGTTTTCGTCCTAAAGCATGCACTGCCTATGTAAACCTCGTCGCCTCTCGTCGTCGATTTACAAGGAAGTTTAATTACGCGGTGCCAAGTTTAATATAGTTAGGCCCATTGAACTGCCGGCTAGATTGTTTTACAAAGTAAATGAGGCAATGATGACTCGAAGCTTCGGGACCACCTAGCAACCTGGTCCTCTCCTCTTTCTGTCTCTCCCTCTCTCTCTCTCTCTCTCTCTCTCTCTCTCTCTCTCTCTCTTTCTTTGATCCTTCGCTACTCCTTCTTCTCTTTCAGACTCGCCATTAAGCTTCAACTAATTAACGTGCGAGTATTTTCCTATTCCGTCGGTATATCGAGCAACCATAAGTCGAGATTTCTGTTGTCGTCATAGTCACGATCGCATTTAGTCTCTTATATTGAGGAAACTTTTAATAACAAAAGACATGCTTTATTTATTTTTTCTTTTCTTTTCTTTTGTTTTGTTTTGTTTTCTTTTTGCTTTCCCATCGAAGATCTTCTTTCGATGTAGAATACACGAGGATAGAAGGAACGAACGAACGAGCGAGCGATTTAAAACTGTAGAAGAAAGAAGAAACGAAAACGATAACAACGAGAAAACAAACAGAAAAAAGGTAAAAATTCAAAAACCCTTTTAGAAGTATAGATTTTTTGAAAATTAAAAATCGTCGAGCGAAGAAGGGTGAAGGATCTGATGGAAAAGAAAAGAAAAGAAAAGAAACAAGAAAAATGAAAAAAACAAACTCAATTTTTTGTTTCATTATTAATACTACATGGATAAAGTATTTTGTTGACTCATGCCTTTCAAATGGAATCTACAGTGCTTTATTACAAATTTTCACGATAGAGAAATCACAGAGCGCTTAGCTACAAACGGATGCGGTGCGATAGAAATGGGCGCGCATGGGCGTGGTGGAGGGGTGAAAGGGAGGGTTGAAGGTGATTACGGACGAATGTCGACGAAATGATTAAAAAAGTATCATCGTTTTTCTTTTCCTTCTCAATTACGTGTCACGTGTGTAGGAATAGTGTTATTTTTTTTTTTTCCTTATATAAATCCACCAACACATAATATTCACTATCCATTGATTCGACGTTACATCTCGAAGAGCGAGCAACGAGAGACAATTAACGTTATTCTAACGCATCATAATCTATGATTTAAAAAGAAGAGAACAAGATGCTAAATTAAACTATATAAATGTCGATGTATGTATGTGAGTGTGGTGCGAAAGTGTAGAGCGTACGTATGGATGTGTATGTGTGTGTGTGTATATATATATATATATAAATGTGTGTATATGTGTATGTGTGTATGCATGTGTACGACGATAATCGAAAATTCTTCTTAATGATTAAGATCTTTCAAAATAAACTATTATGATAAGAAGGGAGGGAGATACCATCCTCGGTAATATATATATATATATATATATATATATATATATATATATATATATTTATATATATATATAGCACCGTATGGTCGCACGAGATGAATGAAAATCATTGGACTACATTCGTTATCATTTTTCCTTCCTTTCGTATGAATATATCTAGATATATGTATATAAGGAATAATATAAGATCACATAGCTTTCGATTTGTGCAATTTTCGTGAATCAATTTGTTATGAAAAATGATTTCGATAAGAAAAAGATGAAAGACGATATTTTTCGGTTCATTCGAATTGTCTCATATTTTTCATTTCTCTCTCTCTCTCTCTCTCTCTCTCTCTCTCTCTCTCTCTGTTTCTATTTTTCTTTCTTGAACGCGTACATCTCGTAAAAATCTAAACAAACAAGTGTATCGTGCGGTGAGAAAGAGAAGAATAAATTTAACTATGAAAGACACGTTTCTATCGTTTCAAACGATTTTCGCTACTAAATATATATATATATATATATATATATATATATATACACACACATATGCACACGCGTGTATATATATATATGTGTGTATATATATATGTATATAAATTATCGTCTGAAAACTGATTATTTAAACGCGTCTCTTCTTTTATCCGATCGAATGATGGCGATACAGTACGATATAATATTTCTATATATATTTCTATATATTTATATACATATATATATGTATATAGTCATACATATATACATAAATACATGTACGCGTATATATATATATGTATATATATATCTTTTTTTCGCACATACATATATATATGTATATACATAATGTTATGAGCTCGTGTACAAAAATATTTTATGCCGTTATCGGCTATCCGCTTATTACACCATTCGGTCGAACGCATTTGGCTACTACCAAAAATCGGGTCTCGCAGATCAGCTTGGCACCAACTCGGTTCCTGCAATAAAATAAAAGTACGTATAAATATATATTATCTTCGTTATATAATATAATAAATATAATAATTACTTATGTTCTTTTTTTCGTAAATAACTGGATCGTAAAAAATAAATGACACAAATATATAACAAAAAATATAACAACTAACAAATATTTTTTTAAATCATCTATATATATATATATATTTTTTTTTATATCCTTATATATATATATATATAAAAACATATTTATCTGTATATGTTTGTGTATGTTATGTAGAATCACACACATATGAACATATATAAATGTGTATATTTATATATTTGTATATATGATTCTATATGAATCTATATACAGTTATCTACATACGTATATTAGTCTATATACACACATACACGCACACATATATATACACATACGTGTGATAATTTTGTAACATTTCTTATGATTGTTCTATTTTTATTTTTATTTATTTTTTTTTTTTTTAATGTCAAATTTCGTCGAGTTATCTAAAGTTTCTTAGAGTTTTCTTCAGAAGGGAAAGAATCAAGTTCGAGCATTGTTCTTACTATTGTCTTCTAAATGCGTGTATCGTGATTTCCAGAAGACCGAACTCGTCGTCGTCGGTAGGCGAACGAACGTTGTTGTCCGAACGAAAGAGAATCGAACGCGGTGCCGGCTTTCTCGCTCGGCTGACTTTTCCGAAAGGTTTTTCTTAGTCGTATAACACGCCGGAAGTTAGCCGAAGTTGAACCCTTTCCCTTTATACTTTCCACCATTCCACCACGACTTTCTTCCTCGGTTCATAGAATTTCTTTCGGAAAAGCGTTCGAGCGAAAATGACGAGATAAATAACTCAAAGTTATTTAATATATATCTACCAGCTTCGTTATAAGACCACGATTACGTTAAATATATCCCTTAAAAACTATATTTTAAAAATTAGAAGAGATAATGTAAACGAGAAACTTACGAGGAAAAAGAGGAAGGAAAGAAAAAACGAAAAGAAAAGGGAACAGGAGAAAAAAAAAAAGGTAAAAGAAGGAAGAAAAAAAAAAGGGACGGAAGGGATAATTTCAAGGTCGATAATGTCGGGCTTCATGGTATTTCTTAAAATCGCATTAAGAAAAGAGATTAGTCGCCAAAACTATGAGCCGATAGAAAGGGATAGAAAACAAAAAGATAACAAGTGGAAATGAAGAAAACGAAGCTAAGAAAAACAAATAAAAACAAAATATTTCACACCCTCATTGAGTCGTATATAAATTGATAAACAACAAACGTATGATTCGTTCTCATAACTGACCTATTTTTCTAACCGGTTGTCAAGGTCGAACTATATGACGAGTGTTAGAAAGAGAAAGAGAAGGGACGTGGGTCGCGAGGATGATCAGGTTAAAATTGATGGGTAGGACTTGACGGTACGAACGTATACGAGATAGAATGCGAGTGTTTGTGTGTGTTTATGTGTGTGTGTGTGTGCGAGAAAGAGAGAGAGAGACAGAGAGAGAAAGAGAGAGAGAGAGAGAAAGAGAGAGAGACACGTTCTTTCTCAATCCTCCCTCAGCACCTCGTCTTAGTTGACTATGACAAATAATTGCCGAAGCTTAACATAAGCCAGAGGCGGTATACTTAGCTAATAGCAAAAAAGGAGACGATAGAGCGTTTGTATGTTGGTGTCGCTCTTTCTACTCTACCTTCTCTTTCTCTCTCTCTCTCTCTCTCTCTCTCTCTCTCTCTCTCTCTCTCTCTCTTCCTCTCTCTTTCTCTTTCTCTTTCTCTCTCATCGTCACCGTCGGCTCCCTTCGTCATTCTAAAAGAGAAAAAGAGAAAATCGAGTGGCAACTTCTACCGTGAAATTCTCGCGAGAGACGTTCATGATAAAAAACATCCAAGATGCATTTGCATCGCTCGTAGAAGAAGCTTTTATATCTACGTTCGCAAAGCGAAAGGACGACGACGAGCTTTCTCATTCGTTCATATCTTAGAAAAATGGTACAGTTCTTTTTACCCTCCTTTTTTTTTTTGCTCCTTTCTTTTTGTTCCTTGTTTTTTCTGTTTTTTTTTTTTTTTTTTTTATTTCTTTTTTACAACCTTTGACGTTAAGAGATGTCAAGATGCCAAGAACGAATTTGAAAATATGTTGCATGTATATATATGCGTATATTGTGTAGGTGGCGTACAGATAAACGTACTTTCGTTTCGATGATCAATCTTAACATCAACGAATAGATACACTCAATTTTGTTTTTACAAGAACTTTTCTTTTCGAAACGATTTTGATTTAATGCGAATCGAAAAGAAAAAAGAAAAAAAAAGAGAGAGAAAGAATACATTTCATTCTAATTTTTATACGATTTGCTCTGATTCAATACGATCGACCCAAATTCCAAGTGGAGAAATAAAAAGAAAAATAAAAAAAGAAATAAAAAATATTTCTCGTATTAACGGTGAATGAGGTATTCGGCTGGTATTATTTATTTCCCACGTTGTTATTTTTCATTTCAATTAGAATTGGCTTTACGCAAACGTATGCGTTTATCGTCAGTAAGCGAAAACGAATGAAATTGTGAAATACGTATAACTAATATTATTTTGCCTTTAATTTCTGCGTTTATGAACGTAACGCAACGCAACGCAACGCAACGCAACGCAACGCAACGCAACGCAACGCAACGCAACGCAACGCAACGCAATGGGTTATTTTTCTTTACAAATAATAATTTACTTTATATAACATATTTTTACGTACGCGTGCAATCTTTATGAAATAAAGTGTACGAAATCTTTATGAAAAAGTGTACGAATTTAAAAAAAAAAAAAGAAAAGAAAAAAAAATAATAAGACTTTAACACGACTTTTCATATGGATCATTGTATTATCTTTGCTGATTGTTTTTAAGTCTTCTATTTTCCATTGATATAGTATATTTCTTATACAATTTGTTTTTACATTTTTCAACAACGTGTAAAAACAAAATTGGACCTATACGATACTTTTCTAAATCAAGAGATATAATATACATATTTACATACATATATAATATAATAAAACATACATACATACATATATACATATATATATATTTTATATATATTATAATACATAATATAATATAATTATATATATATATATTATATATATACATATATTATAATTATATATCGTATCATTTATGTCGAATTTACGATTTGATTGAAGTTCCCTTGAGCAAACTAGAGATACATTTTCTCGAAAGGGCCAAAGTAGCTATCGTTCTTGGGAGTAGTCGATGAAAATGCTTAGGTTCCAAGCGAAACGACATAATGGTTTAGCCAGCGGTGAAGATTGCAAGAGAAGGAAGACAAAGCTGCACTCCACTTTCTATCTCTATTTCTATCTCCTTCTCTCTCTCTCTCTCTCTCTCTCTCTCTTTCTCTCTCTCTCTCTTTCATTCTCCCATCTACACGAAGAGAACGTTCTTCCCTTTTCGAAACTTATACTTATTATTACATTACCTCGTGCTCTAGTATAATTTCCGGCCATGGTGGAAGCCGACCAACGGAGATCGGTCGAAGAAGATGATGAGGAGGAAAAAGAGGAGGAAGAAGAAGAAGAAGAGAAGAATGAGAAGAGAAAAATAGTCGGCTTAGGAGAATGTGTTTTCTAAAGTCCTTCGCGCATAATCGCCGCCTATACGCTCGTCTCTCCTTTCCACGACTGCAGTAAGAAGAATGAGAGTGCAAAAGAGAGAGAAAGAGAGAGAGAGAGAGAGAGAGAGAAAGAGAGAGATATGCTTCTCTCACGGTGACAGGTGCATCCTCCTCTCCTCCTTTCTTCTGTCGACTCAAACAGCGAGCACAAGGCACGACGATAATGTCTTCATCTCCCGCTTTCCCCTCACCTCTTCTCTCGACTACTAGTTTTTCGCGACGCGAGACTTCTTTCACGCTCGCGCGTACAGTCTTTAGCTTAATAGTTGCGCGAACGATTGATGTCGGGAGGAGGAAAGAGGGCGGGGGAGGGAGAGGATAAGGGTGGAGTCATGCTCAGGTTG
>NC_057685.1:7095771-7098271 GCF_014466175.1 Vespula pensylvanica | reverse complement strand
ATTATGAAATCTTCTTATCAGAAGATTTTGAAGAAGATAAGTTTTCTAATTATTAAATCATTTTACATCGTAAGATTTCAGGATGGCCGAAGTTACATATTCAAATTTAATATGAAATAAAAGTCGATTGAAAGCGATAGTAAAATCACGACGACGACGACAACGCAACAACAATCGAGAATATGCGTAAGGCGTTTATATAAACCAGACAAGCATGTTCGAGGTCAATGAAATGAAAGCACGGTGAACGGAAGAGACACGCGACGACTACGACGGCCGACGCAAGAAATAAATGATTAATTTCTCTTCGTCGCTTGAAAACGATTTAACGCTACGATTTTCTTATCCTATTGGAAACGTTACGAGATTTCATTCTTTCTTCTTTTTCTCCTTCTTTTTCTTCTTCTTCTTTATCATCTTCGTTCGTTCGTTCGTTCGTTCGTTCGTTGTGAGACGAAGAAAGATCATCCAACATAAGTTAATAATAAAAGCTGAAGAATTTTTCTAGGAAAGTTTACTTCGCCATGATCGAAGTAAGATAATAAAAAGTGAGAAATGCGACGAATCATTCGTATACGATCTATAGATCGAATCGGTCTTAAATTTTGCGATAGAACATTGGAAGTATTTATTTAATTAGCTATCTCTTACTTTCTCTCTCTCTCTCTCTCTCTCTCTCTCTCTCTCTCTCTCTCTCTCTCTCTCTCTCTCTTTCTCTCTTTCACTTTTGAAATGGCGAACCGAATGCTCGAGTTATTCCCAGGCTGTCCCAAGTTATTTATCTGTCTACATCAAGAGGGTGAATCTCACCCCTTCCTCTTTCTCAACCGCCTCTTAATACCTCGAGCCACAGAGTTAATAAACCCACGTACCTACCCGCGTTTCATTCACTTTCTCTCTCTCTCTCTCTCTCTCTCTCTCTCTATTTCTCTAATACGTTCAAATTTCGAATTAATCCTTCCTAAACATTTCATTATCAAAAACATTAAAACGATTTACAAATAATAAACGAAATTACGATACAATATGTATCTATATATATATATATGCATGTAATGTATACCTATCATATATATATATATATATATATATATATATATATATATAGTATGATAACATATATGTATGTATGCATATATACAATTTCTTATCACTAAAACACTATTCCACGAACCCGTTTAAATTCGTATAGTGAACTCGATAGTAGTTGAAGTTACGTGGCGGAAGACCGCTTGGTATATAAATTCAAAGTAGATTAATATTGTCCCCGCGACTGTCGCGGCGCCAAACTTATGGCGCTAATTCGGCCGACGAATTATTACTCGGGGTTGCCGAGAAGAGTAACCCCTCCCTCCCTCCCACCCACCCTTCTACCCTTCACCCCGCACTGCTGGTATTCCTATGTTTTGTTGAAAACAGGAGATACTACTAGTGGAGGCGAGAGGAGAGAGAGATAGAAAGGTGGAGTCGTAGGATGCGGAGGCAGGGAGAGAGAGAGAAAGAGAGAGAGAGAGAGAGAGGAGTGTGTTAGAAGAAAGAGAGGGAAGGGAGAAGGGCACCCTGTCGTTAATAGAAGTCGTACGTGCCCTACCTAATGTCTCGTAGCTTCTCCAAAATGATATTCCTTGAACCCAAGAAAGTCCTTCGTGATCAGAAGCGAAAATTAAAGCACACCTTCTGAGAGATCTACATAGATATCATGGTAATTCGTAATCGTAACGATTGAAATGTAATAATTTCAGCAAAAAATAAAAGAAATAAAAGTAAAGGGATGAAAATATTTGGAATATTGAATAAGTAATAGGTGTAGTCTCTTTGTGAGAATCTTTTAAGAAAATTAAGAAGAACGAAGGAAGTTATTGTCTGTATCTCGTCTCCCGTAGCGAGCTAAGAGTACCGGAGACAACAGCTGTTTAGCATCCTGGATGAAAAAGTGGATGGTAATTATTCAAATTATTTTCAGGAAGGGCAGGGTTTCAATTCGGCCGCTAAGAAAGAGAGAGAGAGAGAGAGAGAGAGAGAGAGAGGGTCGCCGTAGCGGATATCTTTATACACACTGCGACGAGGTCGCTTCACGTATTTAAAAAGTAAAAAGAAAGAAACAAAAAAAAAAAGAATAAAAAAACAAGCGTTCTCGGTCCGTTTAAGGAAATTACTCATTTTGTTCCTAAAAAGTTATCGGTTTCGCGTTAAAATACCATAAAAATGCGAAAACGCCGAGCACCATGTTACAAAAATCTTTCTCTCCTTCTCGTGTAAGAAATAAGAAGAAATAAAAAATAAAAAGGAAATAAATAAAAAGGAAATAAAAAAGAAATAAAGAAATAAAAACAATAAAACGAAATAAATAAAACGAAAAAAAAAAAAGAAGGAAAAGAAAAAAACATGCTTCGCTTACAAAAGTCATTAGCGCTTGGTGTCGTTAAGAGACGAATAAAAGAGAGAAGAATATATATATATATATATATATATATATATATATATATAGAGAGAGAGAGAG
>NC_057685.1:7088151-7095671 GCF_014466175.1 Vespula pensylvanica | reverse complement strand
TTTCTTTGAACAATCTTTCGTTTCTACAATAGAGATTTTTTACAATACATTATAAATATAATTTTTTCCTACAAATCGATTTATTCTAATCGTCCGTTGTATTAAGTTTTTCCGATGCACGAATAATAAATTAAAAAATAAAATAAAATAAAATAAAATAAAATAAAATAAAATAAATAAAGCAAACTCGATTTCGTGATTGATCGAGATGTGTATCGGCAAATAATTATAAAAGTATAGATACAGATTGAAAGTAGTAGAAGTTCGATGTTCCGTCCGATCGAACAGAAAGTAGGAAGAATGTTCGTCGATAAAACGCGGTTCGATCACGTAAGACGATGAATTAAAGACGTGACTCGGCGCTTTCAGAATGCCTTGGACGATCGTTGAAAGAGATGAAAGAGAAAAAGAGAGAGAGAAAGAAAGAGAGAGAGAGAGAGAGAGAGAGAGAGAGAGAAGAGAGAAGAACGGTACGACTAGAACGATGACAATGTAAGATTTACGCGCGATCGAGCCGTGCCACTTGATTTAGACATGGTGCGTGATACATGCCACCTAAATTCGGGCCAAAACGAGTTCGAGGAGGGCATTCAGGGCGATTCTTGGCCTCGATGATCGCGTAGAAGTTAAGAAGAAGAAGAAGAAGAAGAAGAAGAAGAAGAAGAAGACGAAGAAGAAGGAGCACTAAGCGTTTCTCATCGAAAAAGAAAGATAAAGAGACACGACAACGACGAAGACGACGACGACGACAACGACGATGAAGACTACGAAGCATGCTTCCGCCGTTCACAAAGACTGCCTTCATGATGCTTCTCGCCTATCACCATCCTTGTCCTGGTCGTCCTCGTCGTCCTCATCGTCATCGTCATCGTCATCGTAACGTGCGTCTTTCCTCTTCCCTCGAGATCTTTTCAATCGTCCAATCTCAATCAATCGTCCGTTTCTTTTTCCCCAAGAAAAAGAAAATTACATACACGTATATACAAAAAGAGAGAGAAAGAGAGAAAGAGAGAGAGAGAGAGAGAGAGAGAGAGACATAAAATATTTTCCTTTCGATATAAATTTTGCAAAAGTTACTTATATTAATAATTTATAGAAGGATTCTCAAAAGTACGATTAGTATGATCGTTACTCGATGATCCAAGTAAGTATACTTCTAACAAGTTGGCACCCTTTACCCGTGAGAACAGAGAAACAGAGGAAGAGAAGGGTGATAACCTGGCAAATTGCGAAACGTAAAAGATCGCGAACGATTTGCTTCCCTTCTGAGAGACGAGAGAAGAACGAGAAACGAGAAAGAGAGAGAAAGAGAGAGAGAAAGAGAGAGAGAGAGAGAGAGAGAGAAATCACCCCTCGAGGAAACAGGCAGATAGTCGCAGGGTGGTCTTAGTGTGTCGCTTAGCACCCTATCCACAGGGATCTCTCTCTCTCTCTCTGTCTTTCTCAGTCTACTTCCCTTCACTAGCCTCTTTGAGCCCCCTGGGTGCTGCGTTTGTCGTAAGCATTACTCACTTTCCTAGACGCCTACTCGCAAACCCCAGTCGTCGTCCCCGAGGCTCACTGACTACATTAGGGGACAAATCTTCCTCTTCCTCCTACTTCTTCACCGAGTCGGTCAGGATTCAACGAAGGAGGGTGTGCTAGTGACTTGTGCGACTAGCCACGGTGTTGGTTGCCCGTTTTAACTTAAGGTTCGCGAGTAGCCCTAACTGGACCAAAAGGAAGAGAGAAGAAGAACAAGGAGAAGGAAGAGGAGAAAGAGGAGGAAAAAGAGAGGAGAGGACAAGGGCCACAGAGAGAAGATAATCGAGATAGAACTCCAAAGTCTTCGTGTGATCTATGGAATTGAGACGGCTTTTACATTCGAGATTAATCTCCGTGTGTTTTGCCACTCCAAACTGGATTACATCCCTACCTCTATTTCCACCCCCCCCCCACCCTCATCTCCATTACTCTGATTCTTGTTATTGAAACTTTGTCAAAAGAGTAATCCGATTGACGAAACTAATGAAACTTCTTGACGAATCCCAACGATATAAACGTTCTCGAGAATTACGATCTTATTTATTCGCATAGCTTCGTTATAACATGTTGATAGAAAATTTTGTTTATATAAGAATATTCAAGAGAACAATGGGTCTATTAATATCGATACGTATTCAAGACCACTTGTTCGAAGCAACAACCTGTAGAGGCTATCATACCGCACGGTTCACAAGTGCGTGTATGTACGAGAGTGAGTGAGAGCGAGAGATTGAAAGAGAAAAAGAGAGAGAAAGAGAGAGAGAGTCGAAGGAATTCAGGGTTACCATCCCAGCCAAATATAGATCAGAGTGTATGTGGGAACACGTGTACGCAACCATAAATATCCGCTGTGCGTTTCGTGAACGTCATAAAAGCATCCTCTCTCTCTCTCTCTTTCTCTCTCTCTCTCTCTCTCTCTCTCTCTCTCTCTCTCTCTCTGTTTGTCTGTTTCTTTCTTTGTCTTTCTTTTCTCGCTCTTTTTAAAAAGTATTCCTTCTCTCAATACCTACGATATTATTATGTCAGGGATTTCAGGGCGCGAACGTTAAAGTTTTTCTAAGTATACCCGAGGAGAGATAGTCGATACTCTTCTTCTACCTTCAAGGAGAACTATCTTACGACGAGGACTATCGTGATAATCCAAACACTCGTAAAAGTGTATCGAGTTTTATACCGAGCCGGATATAGTCCATTTTACGATCTGTTTCATTTACTTTTACGATTCACCTTCTTATATATAATACGACCGAAATATTCAAAGTTAATGTTCTGAATTGATAAACGATGCGAAGAATTTACCAGAGATTAAACGAACGGGTAGAAGAAGAAGAAAAAAAAAAGGAGAAAAAGATAAAGAAGAAAATGAACAAGTGGACGAGCTAAAGAAAAATAAACATTATACTCAATTCGATATGAACGAGAGACTTAAGTTATTCGAATGTTTCATAGAAAGAGAAAGAGACAAAGAAAGAATAAAATAATTTGTCGATGTATACCATAAGAGATATAAGAATACAGTGGAATACTTGGGAGAGTACTCTCAGACGTATGTAATAAAGTATGTTCTCTCTCTCTCTCTCTCTCTCTCTCTCTCTCTCTCTCTCTCTCTCTCTCTCTCTCTCTTTCTCTTGCTTGCTTCGAGCTCTCCCGCAGCCGCAAGCACGACGCCGTTCTGGCACGCCACATGTCCCTCAACAGAAAGCAAGAGGAAAAAGACGAAGTCTCTGGGCGGAAAAGAAGAAGAAGAAGAAGAAGAAGAAGAAGAAGAAGAAGAGAAGGAGAGAGCCATCGAGAAGGTTAATCTGAAAGCGGTGCTTGGTGGGCGGTGGTTGGTCGGGGCCGGTTGTGACGAGGTTTGCATCAACAAACAGAAGCTTAGTTGTTGCTGCTTAGGATGACTGAGGAAGAAGGCATCAAGTGGGTAGGATATGGATACCATTGAAACTTCCATGGCTTGAACGCTTTGAATGGATGATACATAGTCGTGTATTGTGTATACACGCACGCGTATTCTTATACTTTTATATATATATATATATATATTATATTTATATACATGTATTTGTTAATTATATATGATATGTGTATATATATATACATACACATATGCCCATCCTAGAATAATAAATATCTTAGATAACAAAGATATTTAAAAAAAATAAAAATTCTGAAAAATGTTAGAAAATTGATAGAAAATAATTGCAATACCACGTTACTTTTTTATACGTTATAATAGCATCTTAGCAATATATCATTTGAAGGTATAGAATATTCTTTATTAAATAAGAAAATTATAATTAAATATGATTATACGCGCACTTTCGTTACTCGATAACCATAGTCAATATACGATAGGCATAGTCGAAGTTACGAGCAACGTGGCTCGCGGCTACGGACCATAACTTATTCAACGTTTAAGGGTGCCGAAGAGTAAAGGAGAAGAGGAGGAGAGAAGGAGGGATCATAAATCATGGCATTTTCAGATTTTCTTTTATCGCTAGTTCTCTAGCCACGCCGGTTGTGACCACGACTGACCCACGGCCCATAAATATCCCTATTAATATTAACTTAGGCTTGCCTAGGAGCCAAGAATCGCGAGTGTCCGAAAAGGAGAAGTTTTGCAAAGGAAAAAAGAAGAGAGAAAAAAAGGAAAGAAAAAAAGAAAAAAAAGGAAGAAAAAAATTGGACCGAGAGAAGGGAGAAAAAGAGAGAGAGAATATAATAAAAAAAATCTCGTATGCTAGGGACGAATCTCATATAGGACGCAGCTGGGAATTGGGTAAGCGTCCCCGAAAAATTCATGGCGTTTTCTTCTCTTTCTACTCTTCTCCCTTCCTCTCTGTTACTCGAATCAGAGAGGAGAAGCAGAAAATGATACTAAACGATCGTTATCGTTTACGTTTGCGCGCTCTGATCGCTTTGATATCCTGCATAAAATATGAGACTACGTGAAGTAGGGAATTTAGGCGTGAAATGTTAATATTATAAGTTAATATTATGATTTAGATATATGCGATATAGGCAAATGAGCGACGTCGGCAATCTCATTAAAAACAAAAAAAGAAAAGAAAGTATGAAAGAAAGAAAAAAAGACGATTAGATCAAAATCGATTATTATATAAAGTATATAGCCTAATCGTCCCCGATCAAAAATAATTTTGTCATAAATATCATCGCAGGATGATAATTGCAAAATTGTTTTCAAAGTATATATACAATACAGTAACATATAAAATCATACGAACGATAATGATATATACGATAAGAACATATATGATAAAAAGCATGGATACTTGAGAGATTAGAAGATGGAAGAAAAAGAAAAAGGAAAAGAAAAAAAAAATAAAGATAAAAGAAGAAGATCCATCGAAGGAAGATGATAGAAATTTTCCAAGAAGTATCGATCGTGTACGTTGTATGAAATAAAATAAGAACGTTGAAGAAAGAGAGAAAAATCGATATTTCGACCTTCTGGATGAAAAGACTCGAACGTTAGGTTATTTCCAGCGCGTGGAGAAACGAAGTCGATGACGATGACGATGCCGTTTAGATCTGCATCGGCTTAATTGATTTATTTCCGAGTGGGCCGACCGGTCAGGTGCAGAGAAAGAGATAGAAAAAGAGAAAGAGGGAGAGAGAGAGAGAGAGAGAGAGAGAGAAAGAGAGAAGAAAAGAGTGAAGGAAAGAGAGAAAGAGAGAGAAGACCCGGTCGGCAGCAAAGGATCCTTCCTTCCGAAGAATCTACCTTTTTGGAAGGGGAAGGGAAAGGAGAGGGGTAAGGGAAAGGGAAGACCCTTCCATCGATCTTATCCTTCGCGGTAAGATCCGTTATTAAAGGCAATAATTATAGGACTCCCGAGCGGATCCTGACACGATGCTACCGGTCTTTAAGTAAGAAAGAAGAAAATTTCGATCTAATCGTCGTGACATGATTTATCGTACCGATAATAAAATTCCTTTATATGATTATCTTTGAGTGTAATTAGATTAGATTTCAATTGTTAGATCGTGTTAGATTACTGAAGGACATTGTTAGAAAAATTGATAATCCGATTAGATTGATATAATATCAAAATTATATCGATCATTTATTATCGTTATCGCGATCGACTAGATGTTTTATTTTCAACTGCACGCGTAATTTATATATATATATATATATATATATATATATATATATATATATTATAAATCATTTACTATATTTATCGAAACGAAACAGATTTATTTTGGATTATAATAAATATATAAAATATGCACACATTTTATATATATATATATATAAACTTTATACATATATACCTACGCATAAGTAATACACACATACACAATATATTTTATATGTATACACGTATATATGTATATATTTACGTATGTATACTAAGAATTGCAACTGAATACAATTTTCTAACACTAACAAGAATATTACAAGCGATAAAAATTTTTCTAAAAGTCGTACAAATTCCATCGAACGAATGAAATTGCAAATTCCAGAAATACCAAGCAACATATACATACATAGATCGACCAAACGTCGTTCTTCTCCTAAACGAGATGAAAGCAGAGGAGACGAGACGAGGCGAGACGAGACGAGACGAAACGAAACGAAACGAGACGAAACGAGACGAGACGAGACGAGACGGGAGGATAAAGAAAAGTCGGAAGGAGGACTCTGTGGAATCTTGTATCGAAAAAAGTCGATCTTACGAGCAGGGGCCAAAGGAAAAGTCAACTTTCCGCGATCGCGTTGCTCCGTCCTCGGTCTGAACAATTAAATCTGAACGATGGAGAGCTGTGCTAATTGTGCCGCGCGTAATTAGTGACCAACGACCCTTGGCCTCGCATCTTTCTGCCTTCTCAGGTGCACAGATGATGAAGATGCTTGGGAGATGAGAAAAAGATGGTTAATTCGAAGATGGTACCCATCAAGTGTAGATAGTTACAACAATTAGTACCTTTTGTCGCTAAGAAAAAAGAAAAAGAAAAAGAAAAGGAAAAAGAAGAATCGAAGAAATCGATTCGAGCGAGGAGCTCGTAAAAATTACGATATATCAATGAAATAAGACAAATCGAATAGTATTCGAATAATATGGAATATATATATATATATATTTTTTTAAATATCTCCCTTCGAATATACTTTCTTTCGTAATCTTTGATATTATCTGTATCGAGGATAAATTAATTACGTTTATCGTTTGTGTTTATCTTTAAAAGAAATGATGAAGAATGCAAAGAGAAAGATATATATATATATATATATATACACATACATACACGTACATATATACTTGAATCTTTTCTCTTCTCGCGTAAACGGTGATACTCGTTTAGCAAGGTAGAGAGAACTGTTGAAGAGTAAAATATGAAGAGTAAGAGGGAATCGAGAAGGAACCACGTGGTATCTTCGCGTCACTGTGAGTTTCTTGCTCGTAGAAACATTGCTTGAAAAAGAAAAGATATAATGGAAGGGAGAAAAGATGGCGTTGCTGTTTGGGTGAAACGTTCCAACGAAGGGTACCGCGAAATTTCACGGAATTTCGTTCGCGAAATTCCTCGACGAAGGCCCCAGTAGGGGGACCGAACCTTTCCTTGGGCTCGGTCATCCTCCTCGTTACTGGAGAATCCACGAAAGGGACTGAGAACGATCGATGACGCTATTGGGATTCATTGCGATTTATCGATTCCCAAAATGGATTTCGATTTGCCAGAATCGTAGAAGAGAAATCTCGAGGAAACGTTTTCGTTTAAACGTGGACGATGTTCTTCCAAGATCAAGATCGAGATTTATCACGAAAGAGAAATGAGATGATACAGATACACGCATCAATATTATTAGGACTAATCAAAATGATATAATTAAAAATTCATCTCCGATGGATCTAAACGCGGCATTAAAGTCTCCAAATGGTCGAACTTAAAACAAGACGATACGAGTCGTACGAGTTGATATCAAACGATAAAAGAGAACGAAGGAAGAAAGAAAGAAAGAAAGA
>NC_057685.1:7078151-7085651 GCF_014466175.1 Vespula pensylvanica | reverse complement strand
GAATAAGAAAGAAAAAAATAGAGAGAGAGAGAGAACGAGAGAGAAAAAATAAAATGAGAAAGAAAGAGAAAGAGAGAGAGAGAGAGAGAGAGAGAGAGAGAGACAGAAAGAAAGAAAAAAAAATAAAAGATAAAAGAAAATAATATCGGACGGCAGTTTTCAGGTCAACGCGAGATCGGCGGAGCGTTTAAAATCGGCGAAACGATTTCCAGGTGTAGTCGAGAGGTCTACGTTGAATTCTCCACGGCAAGGCAAGGCAAGGCAAGGCAAGGCAAGACAAGGCAAAGCAAGACAAGGCAAAGCAAGACAAGACAAGCCAAGGCAAGGCAAGGCAAAGCAAGGCAAAGCAAGGCAAGGCAAGGCAAGGCAAGCCAATGCAAGCAATGCAATGCAAGGCAAGGCAAGGTAAGGTAAGGCGGTTGCCGATTATAATTCGCAGCTAGTGTAACCACAGCCTGTAAACTAGTCGGGAGATGAGAGGCGATGCTTGCTCGTAATTCTCTTTCTCTCTTAAAAGACAAAAAAAAAGAAAGAAAGAAAGAAAGAAAGAAAGAAAGAAAGAGAGAGAAGGCACGTCACAAGTTAACGGTTTTAAAGTCTTCGAGTGGCGAGTGCCGCTCTCTCGCTCGACTCGTTCGACTCGCTTTCATAAAATCAGTCGACTGTGAACGGAGGAATGCGACGGAATGCTGAAATTATTCCAACGACGAGCGCCGCCGTCGTCGAACGAAACGAACCGAAGAAGAGAGAGAATTTTTCTCTCGGCGAGGAATCGCTCAACGACCGTTCGAACATCGCGGGAGTGCGCTCGGTCGCACTTTTTAATCGGCAAAAAGCCTAAGAACGTCGTCGTCTTCGTCGTCCTCGTCGTCCTCGTCGTCCTCGTCGTCTTCTGGTCATCGTCGTCGTTGTCGTCGTCGTCGTCGTCGTCGTCGTCGTCGTCGTCGTCGTCGTTGACGAGCGAACCAACCGAATCAAACCAAACCAAACCAAAGTAAACCAAACCAAACAAACGAATATCTGTTGAATTTTCACCGAGATGTCTACTCGTAGTCAGCATAAGATAAAACAAGAAAAAGAAGAAATCCAATATTAAGAAGGAGATGTATCCCTCGATCGGAATTAAAATCGATATTATCGATCGAGCGGAATTATCAATCCTTTTATCTCTATTTTTCTTTCTTTCTTTTTTTTTTTTTTTACGACGGCTTCGTACATGCTCAAGATCGAATTTAACAGACTTTTTTAAAGAAGATTCAAATATCATTCTGATATATTCTGCGTGCTTGTATATATATGTATATAAATTTGAGATTGCATTAGATTGACCAATTTTATTACAAATTGTTTCTTTATTTTATTTTATTTTATTTTATTTCATATCATTTTATTTATATTTGTAAATTTCCGGCATTACTTATTTGCTCTAAATAAATACTACATTATATAATACTATCATTAGATCTGATACTATAATTATAATCATATATCTGTATACTATACAATTATAATATATAGAATAATTATATATCTATGTAGTATAAAAATAAATATTTGTAAACATTATAAGTAAAAAATATTATTGTATTATTTATTTGAATATCAAATAATGAAAATTTCAACGTCCCGCAAACGATTCTTAAAAATTGAAGATCACGGTATAGCAATTCAAAATTCATTGGTTGCTCTTAGATACAGAAGTAGCTACAATTAAGTAGATCTATTCAAGACAAACGAACTCTTTCGTAGCTTCAATGGGAAATCTTAACGGTTCCGATTTCTCGAGTAGTAAGTCCAATTAACGCTTCTAATCTCAAGTAAGGCGTTTCGAGTTAATCCCAAAACGAGAACGTCGCTCTTGGCGTTATCTTCGGCCATTGCCGACGTTACTTATCCATTGTCTTGGGCTTAAGGGAAACGGTCGCCAGATCTTAAATCTAAATTGCATCTCTTTGTCACTGTTCTTGTCTTCGAGCAAAACAAACGTATCGTTCTGGCGACACTTCATTCGAACATTACGCGCCAATTCGAATATATTTCTTATTATATAAGAATAATCGTTTTATATCGTTGATTCGATTTAATTCGATATAAAATAATTCAAAAAGTTAGATACAAATACACACACACACACACATATATATATATATAATATTTATACGATTATTAAAATTTTCTTCTCACCCCATACCCCCTCTCTGTCTCTCTGTAATTCATTTTTACAAAAAAAATTAAACTCACCTTTAAAGTCAATAGTGCTCCTGGAAATATCCCAAGAGCTGCCAAACTTTGACTGTGATCGGTAAGCTCGTGTTCACCCAACATCAGATGCTGATCGTACGGTCCAGCGCCGCAAATTTGCATCGTCTAAAAAAAGTAAAAAGAAGACAATAATAACAACGGCAACAAGAACAACAGTAGCAGCAACAGCAACAACAACAATAACAACAACAACAATAAGACGAAGAAAGTAAAAGACGAAGATCAAAGTCATTCAAATATCCCTTCCTAATAAACTAATTTGTATTATTCGAAAAAGAAGAAAATATCACAAGAGACACGATAAAATAGACGTGTTACCACGACGATGGGTTAAAATACCAAAACGGATAAAGAAGTACTCTAATAAGGAAAAGAAAATGAACGAAGAGAGGCACTTTGGATTCTCGAAAGTTTGAAGAAGAAGAGCATGTGCAGGAGAAGAGCGCATGCGTCCAGGTAATTGCTTAATTTGTGAAACCAACGTTGGTGCTTCGAAAGAGGCAGAAACATTTGCTCGCGATAAACCCCATTGACCGCGTCCTTCTCTCTTTCCTTCTTCCTCTCATCTTGGATGATCCGTTGGTCCGATGCCGGTGTCGGTGTAAACGCGCAGGTTGCTTCGGTTTTACGAGCGAACGAGTAACCGAGACCTCTTCCACGTTGAAAGAGAAAAGAAAGGAGAGAAAGAAGGAGAGAAAGAGAAAGAGAGAATAAGAGAGAGAGAAAAAGAAGGAGAATACGTTACGCGAAAGAAGATGTGCACACAGAAAGGAGACGTATAAACCCCTGGTTATACCGTTTCCAACGTAAACCGACTTAAACTGTCTGCGGAATAACTCACCTCTTCTTTCTCTTCCATCTTCTACTCATCCTACTCGAGAAGGAACCTCTTTTACATCGTCTAAATTCGTTTACAGTAAAAAATATAAATATATAAATAAATATATAAATAAGTAAATAAGTAAATAAATAAGTAAATAAGTAAATAAGTAAATAAATAAATAAATAAATAAATAAATAAATAAAATTTTCTTTGTAAAACTTTCATGAAATTTATCCTCAACCTGATCAGATTAGAGAATTGTCTTTTTTTTTTTCTTTTATTACGTTATAAATGAATATAAATGAAAAAGGATTTACTACTTGTTTATAATTATTTTAATTTGAGATTATAAGAACGAGGCTGTAGGTCATGAAGAAGAAAAAAAAAAGAAAAAGAAAGAAAGAAAAAAATAATCTGTATATTTCGTTAATCGAAGATAAATTCAAAGAGAGACTCTATAAATATCGCGGGTGGTATTATAGATGACGAGAAATAAATTTTATACGTGTTTAAATTAAAGATTATCATTCAACGAAAAACTGTATATTTATTATATTTATGAAACGGAATTGTTCCTAAATGATATAACGATAGGATATTCGATTATTAGATAAATCGATCGAAGAAAGATATATTTAACAATCCCAAGAACTATTTATTTTTTTCTCTATTGTCAAAGCAAAGAAACCTATCTTCCAAGAGAATAGTAGAAGAGTCATGAAACCTCGAAGGCTCTTCGTTGAAGTCTCTTCTCTTCCTACCCCGAGAACGAAAACCATCCGACAAAAGCGATAAATAGAGGTGGGTTTAACAGGATCGAGAAGGCAAAGTAGGTGTGGCTGGAAAATTGCTGGTGGGTAAAGCCGTTGGTTAACTAAAGTTCGATCCTTTCAGCCTCTTCCAACAACAACAACAGTAACAGCAACCAACAGCTTCAGAGATAATCGAAACCGACTCTGCTAGCTACTCTTGAATTCTCATCGATAGAAACAATCTTCCTGATACATATGCGATTCACTATGATCTGTTATTACACTCGCCATTCTTCGAACATTTTTCTTGTAAATTTAAGGGGAAAAAAAAAAAACGTAAGAAACATAAAAACGAAAATAAAAAAAAAAAGAAAGAAATAAATATACTTTCGTACAAAACTGTCCAACGTATTGGCCATGGCAAGTTAACGGAAAAACGGTAACATTCGTGGACCGTTGTCGACGTATTATCGTTCTATCTACCAGAACGAATCGGCTCCCACAATTAAACGCGTTCTTACGTAATTCCTCGAATTTCCCGGCGACGACATTAAGCCTTCCCTCGATCATTAGAATCTCCAACGGCAACGGCAGAAACAGTGGGCTGTAATTACACGGTACTGTTGCTCCAAAAGAAATCTCTCCTACTGTTTCTCTTTCTCTTTCTCTATTTCTCTTTATCTCTCTCTCTCTGTTTCTCTTTAAAAGATGACGATGACAACCATCGTCGTTCGGCGAAGAAACACAAAACTATATTTCTCTAAGATCACTTCTATTTTTATTTTTATTTATATTTTTATATATTCTTTTTTTTTTTTCCTTATTTTCTTTCCCTTTCGTTTTTTTCAATTTCTTTTCATTTTTCCTTTTTGCCTTTCAAAACGCGATAGTTCTCGGTGAAAGAACAATCGGGAAAAAGAATCGAACGGGCTACTTGGAATGTGATAGAAAGTAATATCGAGTTTACGACGATTACGTAAACGCCAACGCCATTGCGGGTTGCCCATCATGTTTCTCTGTCTTTTTCTCTGTCTCTGTTTCTATTTCTCTCTTTCCTTCTCTCTCTCTCTCTCTCTCTCTCTCTCTCTCTGTTTCGCGGGCGCACGCTACCACCACTTGTCCGCACTCGACCATGAAATTCAAACATTTTTATCGAGCTTCGCACCTTTTTGCCAAGACGTAAAAAGCAAAGAACGCGCGCTCGCTCGACATATTTCTCCTCCAGAATGACGAGGAGAGCTGCTGATCCGGCACCCTTGATCCGCATCTCTCTCTCTCTCTCTCTCTCTCTCTCTCTATCTTTTTCTCTATCTTTCTCTATCTCTATCTCTCTCTTTCTCTCTGTCGATATTTTCCAATAACGGTCTAACGCGTGAAGAGTTCACCTTCCTTTCATCGGCGAAGTGTTTGCCGTAAAATCGAATGAAATCGAATGAAGGAAAGAAGGAATGAAGGAATGAATGAAAGAACGAAAGAAAGAAAGAAAGAACGAAGGAACGAACGAAGGAACGAACGAACGAACGAACGAACGAATGAACGAATGAATGAACGAATGAATGAATGGAGGAAGATTGAGCTTTGTGAATTCTCATTGACGCGCGACGAAGAGTTTACCAGAAGATATTAGAAAAGATCAACTTTGGCTTGAAGGTAGATCCCTTACGGGACAACGAAAGAGAAACGTTAGAGAAAGAAGGAGAAGAGGCGGCTGTAATATGGGGAGAGGGGAAGAAAGAGAAAAAGAAAAGGGAAAAAAGAAATTTAAAAAAAATTCAGAAAAAAAGAAGAAAAGAAAGAAGAAGAAGAAGAAGAAGAAGAAAAGATAAGAAACGAAGGAAGAAAGAAGAGAAGAAGGAAAGAGGAATGAGAAAAAGAAAGTGTGCGTGTGTCTATGTGTGTATAAGAGAGAGAGAGAGAGAGAGAGAGAGAGAGAGAGAGAGAGAGAGAGAGAGAGAGAGAGAGAGAGAAAAGGAGAGAAAAGGAGAGACTTAGATGGAAGTCTGAGTGGAGCGAAGTGGAGTGAAGTGGAGTGGATAAGTCGGAGGCCTGTTATTAGCGCGAGGTTTATGCTCTTTCGGCTTTTTGCCGGTTGCCCAAGCCAAGAAAGGGAGATGGCCCCAGCCCTCGCAATATAAATACGCTTAATAGTTTAAGCACACTGCCAGGGCCCAGGCATATGCTAACCAGCCATAACTACGCTTTACTACTTTCGTCCGGCGATGCGCCGGCCCGAAGAAGGAAGACCAAGGAATATAGGGATGCTTGGGGGAGGGAAGAAGGGGGTGGTACAGTGGCGGCCAGGGCGGCCAGGACGGGCGAGAGGGAGGAGGGATGGGAGAACGAGCAAACGAGCTACCTTGGACTCACTGCCCACAGTTTCTCCTTCAGGGGTGGCTGACTGCCAAAATCCGCCGTCTTGAATCACGAACGAATCACGAATCACGAATCGAGTTTAATATCCTTTCTGTTTTTCCTTTCGATCGAATGTTTAATAAAAAATAAGAAAAAAAGAAAGACAAAAGAAAAAGGAAATGATTACTTACCATAACTTTGAGTTCCTTCAACGTTATCTCGGACGACACTTTCAATTCGTGAGATCCTTTAACTTTTCTTCTTGTCCTCGATGGTCTCGAACTGTCCATCTTTGGTCTCTTGGCGGCTACCTGCGGCACGCGTTCGAACACTATAATTAATGGTTCTCTATTCTATTGTAAAAGGAACAAAAAAAGAAGAAACGAGAAAAAGAAGTTTTCTTGGAGATTAAAATACGCGTCGAAATGTTTTCTTTTCTTTTTCTTTTTTTTTTTTTTTTTTTTTTTTATATATATATATTTCTTTTCTTTTTTTGTTACATTAGGGAATACTTCTACTTAAAGAAATGAAAATGAAGAAAGAGGAGGATAAAAACGTAAGAGACAGAAGCAAGCAGGTGCCCTTCTTAACGCTCTTGATCAACGTATTATTATTATTATTATTATTATTATTATTATTATTATTATCACAATTATTATTATTATTATTGTTATCATCACTATAAAAGAAATTAGATTCCTAAAAATAACGCCTTATCGAGTAGCATCAAACTAAAGGTGCGACCGGTTCCGAAAAAGACTAAGACTGTCTGTGGTGACTCGGCACGTAGGGCCATTAACAAAATTCTTCGTCGTCCATCTTCGAGGACTACGAATGAGAAATTTTGAACGAGAGAAAGAGAGAGAAAGCGTGCTCGAATAAGCGATAACGAAAGATATTTTTCTGATAAAATGAAATAAAATGTAGAACACGCACAAACATCTAACATAACAATGTTAATTGAAATAACGTTATGATAGAATTCATTTAAAAATTGTACGATTTTATCATATTTTTCATCTCAAGATTTCGTCTTGTTCTTTAAGATTTGTTCTTTCATTTATTTTTCTTTTTTCTCATTCTTTTTTTTTTTTTTCCTTTTATTTTGTTAATCAAATGCGAGATATGCATCGACAAAAAATAATGAAAAACGTTGTAAATTACCTCTGTTGTCAGCTCCGCCTTGGAATCGTCGCTGTCGTCGACACATTTTATATATATAACAGCCTTGTCGTACTTGAGACTCTCCAATCTTTCCTGTTCCACCCTCGCCAACATGCAAGATGCGCAAGAGTCTAAAACAGACAAAAA
>NC_057685.1:7067456-7078141 GCF_014466175.1 Vespula pensylvanica | reverse complement strand
AAAAAAAAGAAAAAACAAAAAAGTAGTTGCAAAAGTTCATTATCCTTAGGATTAGATTGTTTCTTAAAACTTTATCGAAGGGATGCCTTCAAATTTGTAATTTGTAATTTGTTAACCCGAGAGAGAAAGAGAGAGAGGGAGGAACTCTTTGGCCTCTGACGTTGCTAATATTGATACTGCTGCTTAGATTCGATCGATGACCCTCGGGAATGAAAAAGAGAGAGAGAGAGAGAGAGAGAGAGAGAGAGAGAGAGAGAGAGAGAGAGAGAGAGAGAGAGAGAGAGAGAGAGAGGAGAAAGTTATAAAGTCGAAGAGCAACGCTAATTCGTGCGTCCACGTGTACAAGTGTGGGTGGAAAGCGCTGATGGCGAGATGGTAGCTCTTATCCCATGTATAATAGATTGCTTGCGGCGGCCGAGATTAATACAGTAATTAATAATATACGGTGACCAGGGCACCATAAGAAGCAGCCATTGTTGCTCACCGGACAGCGCAAAAAGCATCGGCTTGGAGGCCGTCGCCTCTCAGGAGCGTTACGTCATGTTCAGACAGTTTTCCAAGGGTTGTTGGAGAAAGGGAAGAAGGGGGTGAAGGTAGGTAGGAAGGAAGGAAGGAAGGAAGGAAGGAAGGAAAGAGGTTCGGCTATAGGAGTACCGTATCAACGTTGGTAGTCACCCTGCGAGTCGACCCCAAATGAATTCGAATGTCCGTCCACCACCCCCATAGCCTTCTAATTACCGACGTGAGCACCGATATCGAAAGGACCGTGAAACGTGCCATGACACCGAGCCACCGATGAGGATTATCATCGCAAAAAACCCGTGTCAGTTTCGTCGTACAGATTTCGATCAATGAAAATCGATGGATTCGAACATGTCTTATTTCTATTAATCCGTTTTATTTAACCCATTTGCGATACGAGTTATTCTCGCCGTTTTTCGTTTCAATCGGTTCGTACTGATCGCTAGTTGACCATTTTCGTTTAGTAATATCACGTTATTTTATCATATTTTATCGACTTAATTAAGACAACTACAACATATTTATATAGATGTATATTTGTATGAAGTATTTTTACAATTCGTGTAAGTAACTCGTACATTAGGACTCGCTGTAAAAGGATTTCGAGTCGACAGTAACGATGTACGATCGCGAAGAGGTTAATATTGAAGATATTTAGTGAAACCTATTTAGGTACTTATCTTTACCGTTGAAAGACATCATCAGTCCACATTCGACTTTACGATATACCGAGAGACCATAAACGATCTCCAAAGAGTCACTTCGAACTAGACGAACCTCCAGACTGAGGTTTATTGACGAACGATACACAATGGAGAGTCCACCGGTTGCTCGCTCTAAGCAACCATGTATTTCCCTAAAGTGCCATCGGAGAGCAGTCAAACCATAAACGGTAGTCGAAACGAAGCAAAAACTTGGCTGGAGATCGAACGGAGAAGTTTCGCGGGTTCGAGGAAGGGTCGATTCCTAAGGATTTTATCCTCTCGCTCAAGGAAAAGCCGCTCAACAAGAATCCTGGCTCGTGCCGAATGGAATCGAAGCTTAATAGTGAACGACCAAACTTCTGCTACAACTTCGATCCGATCTCGATTTGAACGAATCTAGTTTAGAAGAAAAAGAAGAAGAAGAAGAAGAAGAAGAGAAATAGGACGTCTGGGGAGAAGTTCTTGTCGATAGAATATCGTTCTGAGAAAGATGTCCACGAAACCTTAGTAGAGAGTAAGATGATATCTCGAGATTAGAAATATGATAAAATCGTACGATTTGAAATGGATCTTCGCAACAGGATGTAATTTTAACGTCATGCATACTTACATCAGATGTCTATTCTATTCTAATTTTTCTTTTTACATTTTATTTCGTATTACTATAACAAAATCTATGTTAACTTCCTATCAAACATTTTCTTTCTTTCCTTTTTTATTATCATCATAAATTAAGTATCTGTATCTTCGTAAGAACACTGTATAATTTTATTATAAACACGAAAAAAGAAATTGGATTATAGAGAAATTAAACTACTGAAGTATCCGAAAATTTATTCTATAAAAGAAGAAGAAAAGAAAAAAAAAGAAAAAAAGAAAAAAATTGAATAGAGTATCCATTAAAAATTGAAAGATAGATCGAAGATTCAAACTTGAGTTCAAAGAGTATGCATTATTTGATCAAAAATGTGACAAGAATAATAAGGGAAAGAAGAGGGTGAGAAAAAAGAAAAGAAAAGAATCAAACCTATGCTTACAATTTTCATATCCTAGACTGATTATATCCGACAAATCAAGAGGACACTCGGTTACTGTAGAAGTTAAGAAGCCAAGATCCCATATTGGGAATTACTCTGGCACGGAAGCGTGAAAGACCGGACTTATATTAGGGTAGAAACGAAAAGAGGAGCGGCGCATCGTGGACGGTAAAAATTGGCGAAACAGAAGAAAAAAAAAAACGAACGATCGTCACGGTTAGACGAAAAGCAAGAATGGTCGTTGGCGAACGCCTCGGAGCACGAAACGCGATCCGAAGGGGTCTGTCGCGTCATCCGGCGAGGTGATTAATGTGATGCTGAGGAAAGAAGAAAAAAAAAAGGAAGAAAAAAAAAAAGGGAAAAGGAAAAAGAAAGGCCGATGCTTAGAAATTGAGAAAGTCGTAAAAGTAATGACGCGCGTGCCACTTGAAATTCTTCGAACATTGTATTCGACAGATAAAAACATTTTTTTCTTCTTCTTTTTTTATTATCTTCGAACAATAGTATATTATCTTTAAAAATTACTGATTACTTACAATCCGATCATTTAATCAGTTAATTGTTTGGATCTATTTTAAACATTCGTATCCACCTGGCATAACAAAAATTAAAAGATTACGAACATTGAGTATATATGTGCGGCTACTCTAAAATTGAATGAAATTGTAATGAAATGGTAGTTGGTCTTTTTATTTATCTTTCTTTTTTTTTTTTTTGAAAATCATACAAATTAAAGACGATATCGCTATCTTTGGGAATTGTTTTTCTTTATAAAAAAAAAAGAAAAAAAAAAAAAAGTGAGAAAGAAAGAAATAAAAAGAAAGAACTATGAGAAGAATCATGATCATTCAGATATGATTTAGCTAATTTACAGAAATTTTGCAAAGTCTTCGATCAAAATCGAATGCACGTTAAGAAAAGAAAAAGATGTGGCAGACAGGTGATATTATATTAAAAAGATCGTATGACTTTCATTCATAACTCTGGAGCGAACACGTGAATAAAAGATTGATGCTTTTCCTTGTAGATACAGTTAACGTAAGAAAGAAAAATATCGCTGATCCTTTCCCAAATTTTTCTGTCATATTTATTTCTAAAAATAAATAGTAAACGTGATTTTACAATGACCACTATTTATTAGGTCAGTAAAAGTTTTAACATTTTTAATTAATATATAAAATAAATAATCATTATTTAATATTATATAAGTAATCAGTATTACGTCGATTAATACGAAAACTGTCGGCATTTCAATTAAAATATTTATAAATATAAAAATGTATAACTATTTTAAATAATTAATCAGTATTTGGAATAAACTCATTCCCAATTCTAAGACTTAATTACTTATACCACGTACTAATATTTATATTACGTACTAATTACTTATATCACGTACTAATAATTTTTTACGAATATTGATCAAAATACTCATATGTATCGATCATTTATCTTACGAAATATTTACCATTGATTAATAAAAATACTAATCAAATAAATAAAAGCGTTTCACGAGTAATAATTTTAAATGATATCTTTCAAGGATAGATATCACAAATATCGAGTTAATTCATTTAAATTATTTTTCTTAATCGTAGATAACGATAAAAAATTACAGAAAAAGAGGAAGGAATGGTTGAAGTAAAAACAGACATCGGTTCGTTTGACAGAGAAACTTGAAAGTTACTTAAGGATAACGTAAGCTTCGCGTTTTCGTCGAAGAAAGGAAGGAGAGATCACCGCGTGGTAATAATGATTTCGCTAACGAACGTCTTCGAGTGCCACAACAAAGTCGAAAGGTAATCCTCTTAGATGGCAACGAAGTCGAAACCTTACGTATACACGTGTAATCGGAGCTTAATGCGGTATTACGCGTGTCGCTTCTGGAATCTGCAAACGGAATCTGCAGAAAACACCTTCCAAGATGACGGGGTAAAAAACGTGGAGAGAGGAGAAAAACAAAGAAGAGAAAAAACAGACTTAGAAAAACAATTTTTGATGCGAAGAACGCAACGAGATACAAGATCGATCTACGTAATTTCTAATTAGGCTGTTGTGTCAGTGCTTTGAACTTTTAAGTATCGTCGAGTGTAACTCAACCTTCCTTATTGTGAGTTTCTGATTCATTTTCTTGTCTTTTCTTTTTCTTTTTTACTACAAAACTGTTGAATTTTTCGTCAGAATAAATTGTCCGAAGCAACTATGCGTGCGATATTTTTAAGAAACAAATCTTTACAGAGAACGAAAGAAAAAAGAAAAAGAAAGAGAAAGAATATAATTTTTCAGGGAGAAAAAATAAATAAAATGTATATCCTCGCTAGGAACCAATGAGCGGAGTCAAACCATCAAAGTTTTTTGTTTTACTCAGGCACGTGACACTTTGAGGAAAGCCGTCGAAAAGAGAGTAGATAGAGCCTAAGCGAGCTTTATCCTTGTTTTATCTTGTTTTCCAAACCCCCCTATTCCACACTGGAGAGTCCGCAGGACCGAGCATCGGTCATCTAGGCGCTCCATTTAATCCTGGAGGAAAAGGATCCCTCGTTGAGCACGGACAAGTGGGGATCTCCTGCAGGATAAGAGAAGAGAAGGACCAAGAAGAAGGTAGGATGGGGAGAGTAGCGTTGAGCGTTCGTGTGCCACGGTTAGGACTCGACGCTAATTCGACCCAACGAAATATCTCCTGCTCGATTTTCTTCCTTTCTCTTGCGATTACCTACTCGAAATTACTTTTTCGCCCTATGAGAAGGAAAACGATCTACGTGTATTTCTCCTATCGCGACTTAAGCACCAACAAAGATATTCCTTCGAAAATGAAAAATTAATATTCACGATTTCCCATTATCGACGATTCGTTTAACGTTTAACGTCGTTTCGAGTTATGAAAACCAATCGGAATATATCAGAAGAAAATAACGATAGCGTACTATAGAAGGAAACTACGAACACAATTTGTATAAAGGCGTGTTCATTGCTACATAGGATGCATATATTAAGACGTGTCCAGCGCACTTGTCGCAGAAAAGGGAGAGAGAACTAACAAATGTCTCTCCTGAAGCGTTTGACCCCTGCTAAGACCCCAACCCTCTCTCAGGAATCTAAATCTCGACTCGAAAACGTATTCCCTTTCCTCCCTACCCTTATTCCCCACCACCATCACCACCACCACCACCAACCACCACCACCAACCACCACCACCACCACCACAGCGTAACGTCCAACTGAAGGAGTGCAACTGAAGCGACCACATTCTCCCTTGTAGGAAACTAATCAGCAAATTCGTGTTCTAAATCTAAATCGCCGTCCGAATATTAATTCGAGACCGACCACCTCTATCTATCTCTATCTCTATCTCTATCTCGAGCTCTAGTTATATCCCTATCTCTTTTTCTCTTCCGCAGTTTCTATCTCTCTGCGTGTCCGTTGGTTCTCCTGGTTTTGCGATACAGACACAGTACCGTAGCTACGGACACGCCTGATTTGTAGCACAGCCTGGCGCCTAAGCGATATTTACGAGCGTCGTTCGGAGAATCGAAACACCGTACGCAACGGCGCAAAGTTTTCAGAATCGCTTTTAATTGCATATAAAGAGTGACTTCGAGGAAAACGTTTCGTAAATGCGTTCCAACCTGTCTCGAGTGCTTAAGCGTTTCAGAATTAATCGTTGACAATGTAAATTCAAATATAAATCTTTTTTTCTTTCTCCCTCTAAAACTATGTGTAATATATTCTTAAACGATAAGTAATCGATATCCTTTAGCCAATTGACGAAATTGTTTACGTTGCTGTGGTGAGAGTGACGCCGTTTGGCGTCGTCAACTATGCCAAATGAATAAAGGAAAAAGATATAAAAATATATAAACCGTATCTAAACGAAAAGATATGCGTTTCTAGAGATAGAGCGAACGTGTTAAACAGATTAAACGCTCGTGATCGAAAGTATAGTTACGCTTTAAGTTTGTATAATCATCGACAAATGAAAAAGAGAAAAAAAAACGTACGATAATAATAAAACGACGCGTTAGAAAAGAGAATTATCTATCTCGAAAATGCGTGTATTTTTAAGAGCAAATGTTAGATGCCGATAATCGTAATATCCTGTAACGATTCTATTTCAAAGGACTCATGGCATAGTACGTTCCGGATCAACGTTTCTCGTTAAGTCGTCGATCGTCTTTTGCCACTAGACCATTAACCGAGTGTGTTCTCCTATGAGAAACATTTCTTTCTGCCTTGGTACTATTCCGACGGCATCGTCATCAAGAAAACGAAAGATAGAAAGAGAAAGAGAGATAGAAAGAGCAGCCAACATCGGTTAGGGTGGTATTCAATCGCGTCACCTCCGGTTCTCCTTCCGTGCTCGACGAGTTGGCAGGAGCTGCTGAGCTGCTGCTTAGACGAGGGCACCGCAGACTGTCGGGTGATTGATACGAGGTTGGACGGTGCCTAATGTGCCCTCGTGTACGAGAAAGACGCCAGAAAAGAGGGAGAAAAGAAAGAGAAGATGGGGGAGGGAGAAAGAGAGAGAGAGAGAGAAAGATAGAGAAAGAGAGAGAGAGAGAGAGAGTGTAAGAGAAAGAAAGAGATGGAGAGAAACGACCACCCTCCAAGGCTTTAAGAGTGGAACGATCGTCCGGCCGAAGCTCGTTAGTCAGGGCCGTATCAGTCACCGAAAGCAACCACCGATTTTTTGTCCTCCTTCCACGTACCTCCTCCCTTTTCTCTATCTATCTCTACCTTTCTTTCTCTTTTCCTCTCTCTCTCTCTCTCTCTCTCTCTCTCTCTCTCTCTCTCTCTCTCTCTCGTTTTACCGCTTTCACCCACCAAATTCGAGAGCACGAACCGTACCCTTAAAATAAGCTAAATTGTCTGTTTGTTCTGGACTCGTCGTACTTCCTCTAACACGTTGAAAGAGAGAAAAAGAAATAGAGAGATAAAGAGAGAGAATGAGAAAGAGAGAGATAAAGAGAGTAATTTAAAGGACAAGGTCCAGAGAATTTTCGTGGGATCGTAAAGAGATGGAAATTCTTACGAGCCAAAGGAAAAAAGGAGAATTGAAAGTTTTAATCTAACAAGAAGACATCTCCATTCTCCATTCACTAACTCGATCGAGTTGTCGAAAAAGGTTTCGAGATAAGCTGACGAAATCAAAGAACTGGCCACGCGAAACAACGCTTCTGCGTGGTGGTTCCGTTCACGTTTGCAATTCAAATTATTGTCGGCCGTCAAGAACGCCGGGCGGTACCTGCCTGCCTGCCTGCCTGCCTGTTTGCTTGCTTGCCTGCTTGCCGGACGGCGAGGAACTGTTCGAAAACGTGCCTTGACAAATGTCGATGAAAAAAAGGAAAGCAGTAAGAGAGGGTAGTCCATGAACGATAGACGGACAAGACAATGGGATGTTTAGAGATCTTCGTGTTACGTGCCGCCAACCCAAACCGAGTAGCTACCTCGTGAAACCACAGGGATGTCCTTCTCTTCCATCTCCTCATCCTTTTACTCTTTCACCTCTCCTTCCTCTTCCTAAAGCCAATTTGCCTGCCAGACGGACGACAAAGTACATCGCACGCCACTCTGTGCCTACCCTACCCCTCTTTTTTCTCTACTCTCACTTAACCCACGTATCCTTTTTTCCCTCTTTCTTTTTTTCCCCTTTCGTTATATTTTCTCCTTTTCGTTTGTTTTTGTTCGCTTTTTAATCTTTACAACTTTTAACGCTCGTTTCTTTTCTTTTCTTTTCTTTTCTTTTTTCTTTTCCTTTTTCTTCTTTTTTTATTTATTTGTTCTTCTTACCTACTTCGTTCCTATTATCTTTTTTTTAATTTCTTGGTGTATTAATTCAGATTATTTTTCATATATATATATATATATGTGTGTGTGTGTGTGTGTGTGTGCGTGTTCGTGCGTATAATGACGTGACTCGGCGTTGTATATTTTTGCGTTGGATTATCACTTTTATTTATTTGTTCAATATTTTCATTAATTAACGAAAAGTTTTAATAATCAATCAATACATATGAATATACTGACTATTAATAATTATATGACGAGTGAACCTCGTCGAATTTGATGTCAAGGAATTAATTCTTTACAACCTATAACGCTCATTTTATTATTTCTTTATTTTTCTAACTTCTTTCGTTTAGATTATTTTTCTTTAACTCATCGACGTATAATTTCATTCAAAATATTGCCCATATTGATGTTATTACTATTAGAAATATCTCGCGACGAGCTTAACTGGTCATTGTATATTTTGACATTAGAGATTAAGCCACGACGAGTCACGAGTCATGCTTATCATCTTAGATCAAAGAATTCTAATCTTTCCTATTCTCAACATTCTTTTTATTCTTCCTACTTTGCTTTTTTTTCTCCTCCATTGTCGCCTATAATTACAGATACGAGAAAATTGCCTTCTAATCCGAACAAAAAAAAAAAGTATTCCATTCTGATAACGTGCCGATGTATCAATTAAGCGGCAAAATGGATCGAAGGCAAAGACCGATTGCTCGATTAACGACTTTCTCTCTCTCTCTCTCTCTCTCACTCACTTACTATCTCTCTATCTATATATCTATATATCTATCTATCTCTCTTTATTCCGCTACAGGACCATTCGATCTTATCGGCAATTCATTTTCGTACAATTCGACTGGGGTCATTATGTAAACGATCGTCCCTCGTCGGATCGTTACCAATGTTCTCCCTCTCCCTCTCTCTCTCTCTCTCTCTCTCTCTCTCTCTCTCTCTCTCTCTTCTTTCTGTCACCCCATATTGCTTCTCGGACAAGCACAGTGTATAGGAAACGCAGGAGTATAAGCGAGTAGCTATAAACGGTTTCCTTCTAACTGACTCCTCTTCTTTCTCTCTCACTTTCATTCACTCTCGAAGCTTAAGCCAAGGAATAATGCCAAAAGACATTAGCAGTTGATTTACATAAATCTCCCTTCTCCCTTCGACTTCCCTAACAGATCCTAGAGAGTGTCTTTCATTATAATTAAGAAGTATCCTGAAAATTAACCGACAGAAAAAGCGCCACTTGCAAAAGCAACCGACCAATAATGACACGATGAGGAGGGAAAGAGATTTAAATGGGGTGGCGAGTCTCTTAAAATTCCTTTTTCCCCTTCTCTCTACCTCCCTAACTCACCCCTCTCTCTCTCTCTCTCTCTCTCTCTCTCTCTCTCTCTATCTATCTATCTATCTATCTATCTATCTATCTATCTATTTATCTATCTATCTATCTATCTATCTATCTATCTATCTATCTATCTATCAATCGATCAAAAAATGTTCTCAAAGTTTCTTTCAAAGTAACAATCATACATTTGTTAAAACTTTCTTTACTCACCTGGTTGAGTCTTAAAATCCGAACCTATCTTTTGGATCGTAATAACGTGGTCGGCTTCGTAGAACTGTGTTAATTTCGACCATTCCTCGGCAGTAACCACACTGTATCTGAAACACGAGTTGTCAATAAATTAATTGATATAGATACGATAATTTACGTTCAAGTAAAAGTTATAAATAAATGGAAATGAAAATTCGTAGGGAAGAACAGGGTGGAAAAAAGAAAAAAGGTAAAACGCGAATAAGAAAGATTAGGTCGTCGATTAAAGTGGAAACAACGAGGATCGAAGGTAAAGTGCAACGACTCCGAAGGCAGACTCGGCAAGGTAGAATTCGCGATTTCCAAAGAGCGAGGCTGAATCCGTGATGGTTTTTGCGTCGTCTCCCTTAATTATACCGCAAATTAGAAATTTCTTGCGGGTCCGCAGCTCCGCGCTTTTTGTCCTACAATTGTGCAGCCGATCCTGGCGCGGTTTCTGAGGCTCGCATCGCCTAGGAATTTCAGAATGCCAAGAGATCAATAATATTCTCTGTAAACAGGTCTAAGGTATACATAGTCGCTTCGCTACCATTTCGAAATTTGCTTTCTTCAATTATACGAGAATTCGTGGAAATTCGAAATTCGTCTGTTTGATTGTGAACACGTATAACTCGAGATATTTATGTCTACGAAAATAACGACCTAAGTGTATCATAATTCTCCAAATGTCAAGAAAGTTACTCTAACGTTAGTTAAGAGAGAGAGAGAGAGAGAGAGAGAGAGAGAGAGAGAGAGAGAGAGAGAGAGAGAGAGAGAGAGAGAGAGAGAGAGAGAGAGAGAGAGAAGAGAAAAAAGAGAAAGAGAGAGAGAGAGACGAGGATGACTCTCACGAGCGATAATTAGTTGCGTGACATTAATTTCGATTCAGCGCAATATGCTGCGCTGCCTCATTTGAATTTTCAGAGGACAAAAACGCGTGGACGAGCTTGTCGTCTCTCCTGTGTATTTGCCTAACGCCCGAATAATAGTCGCTGTACGGAGAAAGAGGACGAGAGAGAGAGAGAGAGAGAGAGAGAGAGAGAGAGAGAGAGAGAG
>NC_057685.1:7057427-7067356 GCF_014466175.1 Vespula pensylvanica | reverse complement strand
AGAGAGAGAGAGAGAGAGAGAGAGAGAGAGAGAGAGAGAGAGAGAGGGAGGGAACGAATGAACGGGGGAATGGAAGCTTTATGGTGAAGAAAAAAAAGAAAAAAAAAAAGGAAATGTTTAATGCTGCAATCAATGACTCCCTTCGCCGTTCTTAAATCTTTTAATGTTTTCCACGCCTCCTCGATCGTGACCATCATACTCTCGAAATTTTCTACCAATATCTCTAGCTCTATCGTTCAAATATTTCCATCATGATTAAAGTGAATGAAGATAATACGAAAAAAAGGCTCAATTTTCTAATCTTATTTCCATTCACCTAACATCCCCAATTTTGTCCAATTTCCTAATATTCATTTTTGTGTCAAGAATAATATTAAAAAGGAGAAAAAATAATGAAAGAATAAAAAAGAACATGTTGTAAGACAATTATTAAAAATTGTCGATTAATGTATCACTGTAAAGACAAGGTCACATATATCACAGACAGATTTTTGAAAATATCAAATTGTCAAAATACCCATAAGAGTTTGAAAACGAGATAGAGTTAGGGAAAAGGAGAGAGGGTAATGGAAGAGGGAGAAACAGGGAGGAGGGAAAAATGATTTTTTAACGGTCTCGAGAAAAGGTAAAGAGGAAGAAAGAAGGAGAAGGATGACTTAAGCCGTCGGCTATCTTAGGCAGATAGTGGACAATGGTTTAGCATAATGGTCAGAGGGGACGCACTAGATGATGGCGCGTTGGCCTCGAGGGCGTGTGGGTGACACTTTCGCGTATCCATCACGTTACACTGGCTCGAAGCAAACGTAGTACGATGGTACACGGAACCAAGAAAGGCGGTTCGTCCGGATGCTGAAAACGTCGTGGAGGGACGGAAAGACATGTCAAGAGGTCACGCATTTTCACTTCATAATATTCTTTCTTCTTCTCCTCCTCCTTTTTTTCCTCTTCGATGAATATTCTCTTATTATTATATTTACAAATTATTCAATGTCTTCCTTCAAAATTTTGATCAAATAATTACGGAATAGTACCGAACGTTCTTTGATCATTTTAACAATCGATTACTCTCTTTCGATACTTTTTAGGCTAATCTTTCGAATCGAAATATTTGAATAAAAAATTAAACAAAAGTCCGATCAAATTAAATACGTATTTCAATCTTGATTTATTCGTACGAAATGAAAAAAAAAAAAAAGGAAGAAAAAACAAAAAAAAAGATATCGTTCCTTGAGCGATACTTACAGTTCGTTATTGATGGAAGCCCGATACAATAGTCCTTTATGCGGCTCGCACAATAGAACGGCATTTTGGATAGACGATGGCGGTGTCCTCGAGTAACTTTCAGCGTATCTGGAAAAATTCAAAAGGAAAGATTGTCAGGAAATAGAGAAATAGATCGATCTTTGTTAAACGAAAATAGAAATAATGTATTCGTTATTTGAATATTTATCTGTTGTGAGAGATACTTAAAAAACGTAATTAGCTTAACTAACGTAACATTAAAACTTATATACCTAAGTCTAAACCAAAACGAAGTAACTATTCCCTTAGAAATTCTAATTATTTCTATCATTGATTAAACTACGAAGAAAATAGAAATATCATTGACCGATTGAGAAGAGAACATAACGTATACAAAATAGATTATTACATTCAACGAGAAAATTTAAAAGATCAGATCGTTCTGGACAGATCTGCAAGTTCTTTGCTTGACACAATCTTCTTCTGGTTTGTGAACTAGAAAGAAAACTAGAAGAAGAAGAAGAAGAAGAAGAAGAAGAAGAAGGAGAAGGAGAAGGAGAAGGAGAAGAGGAGAGTCGAACGACGATGTCAGTGTGTGACGGCGACGGCGACGGCGACGGCGACAGCGACGGCTTCCGTCGGGACTTTCGGGGGAGAAAGGTGGTGTGGTGGTGATGGTGGTGGTGGTAGAGATGTTTGGGGATTGGGGTTGTGCATCATTTTTCACATACCATGAGGGGGCGGACGGTTTTTGCCGATCCCCTAGCAGACGACTATCCGGATAATGCTCTTAAAGACGGATATCTCTGGCCAAACGAGCCAGGTACGACCTGCCGATCAAGAGAGAGAGAGAGAGAAAGAGAGAGAGAAAGAGAGTAAGAGAGAAAGAGAGAATGATCCTATACGACGTTGATTTTTTTTTAATTAAAAAAATATAACAGAAAGAAAAAGAAATTTTTTAGATCAGGAAAAGAGATAGAAAAAGAGAAAGAGAGACAGTGATATAGAGTATGATATACAAGCAACGAGAGATCGAAACGAAAGAGGATGAGGTGCAAATATCTGAAACGTTTAAAAATGTCCCGGCGAACCCTCGAGCGCGTTTTCGAGAAGCGAATATGCGTATTAATTATGAGCCTTGTTCAAACAGGCGAGAACACAGAAAGAGAGAGAGGAAAGAGAGAATACGGTAGGAGGGTAGTTACCCTTATTACGATCCGACTCGGGACAAGCTCTCTCTGTCGGTGCTTCTCTCTTTCCACATATATTCTACTCTCTAACCTTCTCTCTCTCTCTCTCTCTCTCTCTCTCTCTCACTATACTAAACTCAGCCGGACACAACCGGACTCTTCTTTTTTTTTTTTGTTTCTCCATCTCTCGTTCGAGGCTTTGTTTAACTTCTGTCGCGGAATTTTTCCGCGCCACAACGATTATTGCTCCCTGGAGATCGCGGAAATGGAAGTGGAAAAGAGAGAATTCCGTTTCCGTTTCGAATGCAGTATAATGTTGGTGATAGCGACGGTTATAGAATCCCTGTGAAAGTTCGATCGTAGAGATAATAAAGCTTCGGAACAAAAGCTTCTTCGATAAAACGTAAATCGAGAAAATCCGAGACGCTTGAGGACCTTTCTATAGACAAGCTTAGAAAACATGTTTAAAAAATTAAAAAGTAAAAAGTAAAAGAAAAAGGCTAGAAAAAAAAAGAAGACAGAAAAAAACGATAGAACAGCCTTCGAATCTCGTTTACTGTTATTTCCGATTGATCAGTAATGTTAAGCAAGGAAAATGCAAAGCCGTCATTGAGACCGCAATAATATCGCGACTCGATTCTCGTAAAATATGTACGTCGATAATTTCGAAACGAATTGAACCTTGATATCAATGGCTTAAGAAAAACGAAGTTGATCGTTGTGGTTTCAATTTTATTGCCACCTATCGAGAACGATATCCTGTTCTAGACACAGTAAAACGAGATCCTTTACGAATGAAACTCGTTTAACTCGAATGTAGCCTAATATGTCCTTTTATTTCCAAGAAATACTACTGATCATATTAAATACCGTCACAATATTTTTCTAATTATTACTATATATATATATATATATATATATATATATATAAACATATATAATATATATAAACATATATATATATAGTCTTATATTTTATTATAATATAATGTTAAATATTTTCTTATATAACTTTTTCTTATTTTATTATCATTAATCTTTTTCTTTATACGTACACTCAGTTATATTTTTTCGATCAGACAAATAGCCACAAAGAATAATAGAAGAAAAAGAAAGAGAGATCGAAAAGATCCAACGATACGAATTCTTTTCCCCGACGCGTATGCGACGCTGCGGTGGTCCGATATTAGCTCGTACAAACCGCTCTCGAGGAGAGCTGCACGATTATTCGAACAACGTAGGGGTGAGTTGTACGTCTCACCCTTCTCTTTCGCACTCACCAACACCCTCAACGAACATACTTCTTCCTCTCTCTCCCTCTCTTTCTCTGTCTGATTCGAAAGCATCCACGTGCCAGAAGCTCTGTCTGTGATATCGTTTTCTATCCTTTTTCTATCCTCCTTCTACCCTTTCCTTTCTCCTAGAAATAAATCTTATGTTTTCGCGTATAAGCGGCCTTTTAATATCACCGGCCTTGATTTACCGCCATAAGAGAACATGCATCTATGGCGAAAGCCTCCGAAAAGGACCTCCTTCTCCAACACACGATCCTCTCCCAATGACATTTGTCTTCCGACAGGCAGGAACGGGGAAGGCGAGTGTCCCTACGTTTTCCCTGATTTAACGCTCTTCCCATCGGTATTTGACTAAACGTCCTCGAATCTCTTCCAACTACGAAGTTTTATGAACCGTCGAATGAGTACCGTATCATTCGCATATTAAGAGACAATATGATATATTAATAATTAAATATTCCTTTGACGAATAAATTATCCTAAGTTTTTCATGATTTAGAACTCGATAGTTGACTACACTCTATCAATTTTTTAATTTTATAATCTTCCTAACGAGTGTTAAATAATTCTTGTATTAATACATAATACAATATCAAAATTAAAAAGTTTCTTAACTTTAATATGCTAAGAATATTATGGCATATTTGCCAGCGAATCCCAAAGAAATTTTGTGAATTTGAACATATTAAGTAAAGATTCTATTCAATTTTTAGGACACTATTATTAAATAATAAAAATGTTTATAAATATTGTCCAACAAGCAAATATCCAAAATAAAAAAGAACAAAATCTAATCAGCAACATTAGCTGCAGATTAAAATGAAGTAAGTTAATAAAACTTTTGATTATACAAATACGAATCTCAACTCCTAAATTTTATCTAATATCGTCAAACTCGCATGAACTTCGTATATTATAAAATACCATATTAAACTTTATTAATAAGTAATTATTATAATAAAAAAATATTTATTATTAAAATAAATTGATTAAATCGAAATTATTTATAACACCTCTCTCTCTCTCTCTCTCTCTTTCTCTCTCTTTCTTTCTCTCTCCTTCTAAAGTAACTCTAAAACTCATGTACAACGTTATCCATGAGTGAGTGTAAAGTTCACGGCTATTTAGAAAGAAACGTTCGTAGTGGATCTTCCTCGTGAACGAGCCGTTACGAGGAACCTCGCTCGTAACTTGTAACGAGAGCTTCTTTAAGCTCGCTACGGTTACAGGAAAGCAATAATCGCTGGAGTCGTCCGGGGTCAACCTACATTCCTCGAGTTAACGGTGAGGAGAAGCAACGATGACCACCTCTTTCTCTTTCTCCTCCTTCTTCTCCTTCTCCTACCCTTCTTCTTTTTCTTCTTCTTCTTCTTCTCCTTCTTCCTCTTCTTCTTCTCCTTCTTCTTCTCCTCTTTCCTTCTTTCTCGTAGAACGAAGGGAAAAGAAGGAAAAAGAAGAGGAAGATAAAGAAAATAAAAGAAAAAGATAAAAAGAAGAGAAACGTTGGTCGTTATTTCCTACGTTTCTAACTTTTCTCCAAAGGGACACGGAATGTGGATAATCTTGCTAAGAAACTCCATAAAATAATATTTCTATAAAGTTAACTATCTCTTTAACCATCTCGTTTCTAATAGAATTGATTGATTGATTTGTTATTATTATTCTTTCTTCTTCTTTTTTTTTTCTTTCCTTTTATTTTATTTTATTTTATTTATTTATTTTTTTTTAATTTTTAATCATTAGCGACATGGGATATTTAATTATCATTGATCGAATATGTATATTAATTTTCTTAATTATCAAAATATTACCAATTTTTTAACTATCCTATATCTTCATTTTTTTATCACAAAATTAATTGTATAACATATCTCTTTTTCTATGATTATTTCATTTATATTATACAAAAGTTTCACTTAGTTTCTCTTTGTACGATATATTATCAATAATAAAAAATAAAAAGAAGCCACTTCTAAATTTGATGAATATATTTCCTTATATCACAATTTCTAAAATAAAGTTTCTCAATCTTTTGATCGTGCAGTTTCAATACATTCGTTTGTAATATTATCAAACGATTATAATATTAAATTTTTAAGAATCTAATAGACCGAAATCACTTACTTTAATGATAATTAAAGGTAATTACTTTAAAGATATGACTGTTACCGTGATAGTCTCATTAACTCGCAAAGAACGTTTGATGAGAACTTAATAAAAACATCGTACAAATCAATCACTTTTCTCGCTTTGATGTAATATAGTAAGTATCATTGCCTACCGTCCATTAAAAATTTAATGCGCTCTTATAATGAACTGCAAGCCATAGATCGAGAAACGTTATTCTAACATGCGTCAACAACTTCATTTATGTTATTTTTATTCTCGACGATACGATTAGAATTATTCTTTAGGTAAGAACAAACTCTAGAAGGAAAAACAACGAAAATCGAACGTTTCTTTCTATTTCGAACTTGTCGGATAACCACATACCGTAATCGCAGGAAAGTATCGTCGATCGATTCCGTTTTTTTTTTTTTTTGTATCTATAAGGAAAAAACCTTCGGTCGATCTTGTTGTTTGCTTGGAGATGGTAACTAAAGGAGAGGAGCTTAGGCACACTCTTCTCCTCGTTCAAGAGGTCAAGAGAGCAAACTATCGTTACGTTGCATCGCGATCGTCGAGCGACGATAGAATGACGATTATCGACGTCAAATCGGTTTCTTGCAACGATACCCTCGTTAAACTCGTTGATCGTCATACTAATCTCGCATCATTAATCATGATATACGCATCTAATTTTTCATAAATCATGAAAAATTATGCAGATAAAATAATAAAGTAGATTTCATTATTATACTTTTTATATGTTAGATTTTACTCTTACTACGTATGTATGTATAGATGTATGTACATCTGATATGTTTAATGTTAAAAATGTTTTTTTAAATAGAATCTACAAAAATGAAAACTGTGCCGATCTTTGTATAACGCTACGTAAAGCTAAATACACTGAGTTTACGTATAAATAACAAAAGTGTTATACTACATATACAATTTTAATCATGACATAGATGTTATACTATAATAGATAGCTATCAAAAAAATATTGAACTCGGGATAAAGATATTTTTAATGTTAAAAAAACATTTTGATTCAAATTTTCATTAATCTATTCATCCATTAACTATTAAATAGATCCAAATAATATATATATATATATATATATATATAAAATTAAATTATTTCATATATTTGTCATTATACATTAATATTAAACTATACTTAACGTTAATATGTTATAATTCTCAACTATCTTTTATATCTAAACATAAACTCGAGTAGGTGTTCACGTATTCGTGTGCATGTGCGTGTCGGCTACGATACTCTTTACTATACTCTCTACGAAATGCATAGAACACAATTTCGAATAATCGAAAGTTCGAATAAAAATTCAACCTCGCTTGGTATCCCAAACAAAACGCGAATAAGAAACACATTACGATTTTGTCGTTGCGCCCATGAGAGAGTCTCCCTCTCTCACCACTCTTCTCTTCAATCTCTTCCACCATTTTTTCTCTCTTTCGTCTCCTCGATTTCGCGGAAATCGACGAAGCGTTCTTGATCGAAGAAGGAGTCTCGACTTACATTAGAGTTAGCTTACCTGCTGTGACCAGGCGTGACCACTGCGATACGCTACGAAAAAGCAAAACCGTCCGCCATGCTTGATCGCTTCCATCTATTTACATTGAGACCATACCTATACTCTACGGAAATAGTACGTTTTCTCTCTTACGATCTTTTATGTATTTTTAATAATAAGATCTTCTTTGTAAGATTTTCTCTTTTATACGACAACTTGATCGTTTAAAAACGAAACTAATCGAAAGAAACACAAGATAAACCAATCGATAGTATTATTTAGATAGTTATTAGTTTGGCGTATAATTATCTTCATAAAATAAATATTTATATACTGATAGTAATGCTATTGGAAGTGTTTTATAAAAGTTTTATATAAAATATTTCGATATTTAATACTTTCTTCTAATCTAAGTATTATATTATAAAAATCGTATGAATATTCTAATTATCACTGTTATACGATCATTCCAATTTTGATGATAACATTTATTACCACTATTCTAACATTATTCTAACGATGATAATAACGTTAATTATCATTGTTATATTATTATGCTAATTTTTATTAAAACATCGATAATCATTCTTATATGATTATCATTTTTATTATAACATACGATTATTATAATTTAATGCTCGAAATATACATACAATTATTAAATACGTATACATATACGTACATACGTTTATATGTATATACGTATCTATTCAAGCGTTTTGAACACGGATTATCATTTTACTCTTTCCGTTGACTCGACTCGCGATTGAAACGACACTATGGACGGAAAGACGTTCTTCTTTTCGGTTCAATCCTTTTGAAGAAAATTCCAAGGCCGGAAGCGAGAGAGAACGTACAAGAGAAGATGATGAAGGATACGAGAGGAAGGGAAACACAGGAGGGTGTGTGTGCGCGCGCGTGCGCCCGCGCACGAAAGATAGATAGAGATAGAGATAGATAGAGAGAACGAGAGAGAGAGAGAGAGAGAGAGAGAGAGAGAGAGAGAGAGAGAGAGGAGCAGAACCGAGCGTTCAGCTCGCTTTGCCGAGCACTGATGATAGTTTTTGCTCCACAAGATTTTTTGCCTTCACCCCCGCGCAACCGCCACCTTCCTACCCTTCTCGGGGTTGGATGATATATGACCGCCCCCGAGACACTGGCCACCCTCTAGAGAACGAGAGAAAGAGAGAAAGAGAGAGAGAGAAAAAGAGAGAAAAGAGAATACGCATTCTGATTCCAAAAGAATTCCTCGCCTACGTAGGTACGTACAGTAAAGGTTTAGAAACCTTACATGTCTATTGTGATTGGCTGAAACATTAGACAATTTTTTGTAATCTTTCTAGCGAGTGAATTATCATAATTATTCTCTCTCCCTCGCTCACTCTCTCCTTCTTTAGCTCGCTTTCTCTTTTTATTTATCTCTCGATTATGAAATTATATGTAATATAATTATTGTATAGATATATAATATATATATATATATTGTATTGCTTCTTAAATACTTGATAAATTAATTATGTAATAAATGTAATTATAATATAATTATTAAATATGTATAATATATACGAAATATAATATATAATTATATACAAAATATAATATAGAGAACAATAAATATACTATATCGAAACAAACGATAAACTAATACTTTTAATTGAAAATTTCGATATTAATTATTGACGAATTTAATAAAAAATGCATTTCATGGTAAAAAGAAAAATTTATCTAAACGAACTTCTCACTAAGTTAATTCTAATAAAATACTCAATTGTCCATCATAACTAATATCAATTAGAAACGAAAATGAAGATATCATTAGATTTATCATTAATCCCCTCGTATCCGTACTCAATGATAAAATTAGCAATTCAGATAGAAGGAGATCGTTATAAAACAATTCGATTGATCTACGATATCGAGAGCCTACACACACGAACAGTCAAGTTACATGCCAAATACGAAAGTCGTTTTTCGAGGATCGACGATCAGCAAGAGCGATCAATCACGCGAGAAATCTACGTGCCGATGTCTCTCGGCGTTAAACGAGATACGAGGTAGGTAGCTTATGGAAAAGTAGAAATGAAATGGGTCGAAGAGTCGATATTTCATATCGAACGAAAAGAGAAATGAAAGAGAGACAGCCGGTTAAATTTTCCAATGGTATTCTCTCCCACTCTTTCTCTCTCTCTCTTTCTCTGTTTCCCCTTCGTAGTCGACATCGTCGTCGACGTAGTTGTCGTCGTTTCTTCGAATTGAGAAAGGCAATCTCTCAGGAATTAGCGAAATATCAAGGAGAAGACGAGAGGAAAGGGAGAAAGAGAAGAAAGAGAAAGAGAAAAAGAAAAAGAGAGAGACAGAGAGAGAGAGACAGAGAAAGAGAGATGGTTTGCGAGTTTATGGTGACTACGAAGGACTCCAGCAATGAATCAACTTATTTAAGGGTAGTTGGATTTCGCGAGTCGATGCGCCACACACAGCGAGAACGACCCTCCGTGTCTCTTTCTCCATTCCTTCTTCTCTCATCTTTTTCTTTATTCTCTCTCTCTCTCTCTCTCTCTC
>NC_057685.1:6989927-7054927 GCF_014466175.1 Vespula pensylvanica | reverse complement strand
GAAGTCAACCATACAACATGACATACGTATAATCCGTGCAAAGGGTTGATCCCAGATTTAACCGACTGTCCGAACGCAACGTATTCGCGATTCTTAAGCCGCGGCAAATTTGAATCTGTCAATCCTAAGCGTCCCATTGCGACGATTACGTCGTCCACGGGACGAATATCCGAGCATTCGCATAATCCCATCCTTCTTTTCTACTCAAAAAATTCAGGAAAAAAATTGAGACATAAAAGAAATAAAAAGAAAATAAAAAGACAAAGAAGAAAAGAAGATATTCTTTTCTTTTCAGTTTTTTTTTTTATTATTGTTGTTATTATTATTATTATTATTATTATTATTATTATTATTATTATTATTGCGATAAACTACAATTATGTTGTGCATAAATGAAAAGGAAATTTCTTGAGAAATGTTCGATTTTGTGAGGAAAAAAAAGAAACAGATGGAATTGTTGCGAGAAGAATGTATATCCCCAAAAAATACGAAATTGCATCCCTCTTCCAAGCACGGTATAAGCTGAAACAGTATTAAGACAGCAGACTCCTACCTCGGGGTCGATGTATCATTTGCCGGCGGGTCGTTAGGCGGTTGTTTCAATTAGTTTTCTCCCGAGCAACCTCTAGCACCCACACTGACAAAGCACGAGTAAGTAAAAGATAGATAGATAGATAGATGGATAAAGAAATAGATAGATAGATAGATAGATAGATAGATAGATAGATAGATAGATAGATAGATAGATAGATACATAGATAGATAGATGAATAGATAGACAGATAGATAGATAAATAGATAGACAGATATATATATATAAAGAGAAAGAAAGAGAGAGCTCGAAAAGGGAACTGAGACCTCAATCGCAGAGACCACTTTTTTCTTGTAATTAGGAAAAGCTCGTTAATGTGAGCTCGGATAAATGTCGGAACCCTCCCCTACTTCCTTCTTCTACCTTCCTACTTCCGCCATGTTGCATCGAAATAAATCGGACCCCACCAACAATTATAACCTCCATCACGAATTATTATATATCTACTTATTTATTTTGCACATAAGTAGAAATATCATTCATTCAATTATTATTTTATTTATCTATCTTTATTATCATTTCTAATTAGACATTTTTCTAATAGATATAAAATGTAATTAGAGGATTTTTATAACTCGTAGAACCCTCTAGCGGAAATCAACCTATCGATCGCTTATCGAGATCAAAAGCAATGCTGCCATCTAACGAATATCTTTCGACACACATTAGTCATCCAACTTTATCGACAACTCGGATAAATAAATAATTGAATATATATATATATATGTGTGTGTGTAGAATATTTGGAATTACGAGATCAAATTTAGAAATAATAAAAAGTTACTTGGAAATGTCTTAAGAAATTTTTTTTTATAATGAATTATGAAATATGTAATCAAATTTTTAGGACTCACCGAATAAAAGAACGCCAACTATCCAAGAACCCTTTCTCGACGATATAAAATACTTTCTCGGCATCTTCGCACTTAGAAATTTCATTTCTATTTCTTGCATAATACAAATCGACAAGCTCGTCCTTTTGTTGCTTAGCTTTAATCTTATCATCCTTCTTTGCCTTTTGTGCATTTTCCATTTTCTCCTGATATGCATGATCAAAAAAAAAAAAAAAAAAAAAAAAAAAGAAAAAGAAGAAAAAAATTCGTTAAAAGAGATACGATAAAAAATTAGTAATCATAAAAAATACATCAAAACGTACCTCGCAGATCGAGCATGACGACGTACCAAATGGATACTCTTTAGAATTTGGAAAATATTTCCTTAATATCGACCAAACTTCGCGAGGTACTATTTTCCTACTGGAGTCCGGTGTTTTCAATAGATTATGTTCACAAAGTAAATCTTCGTTAAAGTTTAAAACAACTTCGTTCTCCTCGCACTCTTCGACTTCCTTCGTACAATCATCGTTATCTTTATCGCCATTTTTATTCTTCTCTTCTGTTAATCGAGAATTTTCACGATCCTCTCGTTCTATTTCCTGTTCCATATCTTCGGTAAATTTTTCCATAGCTAGTCTCCTCCAAGATCTCAAAGAATCTGCGCCGACTATGTAACTCGTTTCGCTTCTACGAAATAACGTAAAGCAATACGTATAGATGTATTTACTTGAAAATGATAAAATTATTAAGATGAATTAAGAATAAATACTAACGATTCTTTAAAATTACGTATTATATCGTTAACTTCCTTGTGATCACGTTCCAAAACCATTTTGAATCTAAGCATTTTGCAACGTCTTCTTACACAAACTTCGCACAGAGTATTCTGATCCAAACGTGGCCCTCCACGATACTTGTCATACAGTAGACTAGCTGCTGAGGTGGGCAAACATTTAGCACGATTGACTTTTAATGGATCTAAACGATAATGAGGACACATCAGAACCGAATTGTCTATCGGTGGAACACCATCGGTCAACGATTGTCCATTTAACCATTTTGATAACCAATCGATTGGTATCCATTGATATTCTATGCAGGACATTGTATTTCCAATGATATCGTACACATCTATTACGAGTTGCCTCTTAAAGTTCTGATCTTCTATCTCTTTTTGCTAAAAATAAATAAAAATAGACTCTTGAATATCTTTAAAAAGAATTTCAAAGGTTCGATGAGAGTACAAGTGAATTATTTTTTTCACTTACTTTTTCTTGCTGAATAGCCAATAAACTTAACTCGTGTTTAACATTTTCTTGACGAACAAGTTCTCTCATCGTATTGCTCACTTGCCAATTTTCAAATTCAATCTGTAACATCGTCAAACAAACGTATGATGTATTAGTAGAAAATATTGAAAAATCACATATACACACCTCTTCGTAGAAATCACGTTCTCCACAGCTCATTGCTCTATGGGCAGCGCCGTTTAACAATTTATAATCGAGTTTTGTATTTTTTGTGACAATTTTCTTCGGCTGTTCTGTCGAACTTTTATCGTCCTTGACGACATCGGAGTTGTAATTTTTCCCTGTTACAACACCGTCCACTTCCATTTTACAATCAGCTTCTATTCTCATCATTTTTCCAGGACTTTCAATATCCTTGAAATCATCAGTTCCATTCTTACGTTTTCCTTCGTCCGACGAATCAGATCTATCCTTTACAGTGAGTCTTTCCAAACTAACGGAATCACTGCAACTATTGCACTCTGAATCAGTCTTCTTTGTTTTCAATTTTTTTCCGTTACCTAGCTTTTGTTCAATAGTTAATTTCTTATAGACCAACATATACGCTGTGTTGGATGAAAGAAATCCTTTCGGTACACGACCACGTTTCATATTTTTTGTTGATTCTGTAAGGATCAAAGAAAGAGAGAAGGACACAAAGTTAATTATTTATTTTACAATTATACGATATGTTTAACAAGAACGATGAGAGATTCTCACCATTGCCGCTATCCTCGATTCTCTTATTCTGCATTTTCTCAACTTTATCGTCACTAAATTGATACCACTCTCCAGCCGAATTACATATATTCGCAATGTAATGACCCGAATGAGCCGAAGGTCCTTTATGACTCAAAACTGCAACGAGACTGTACATATGAGTCTGAGGAAGACATCTAACGTATTCGGACATATCCAAGTCTTCCGGAAAGTGGATGAAAGAGTTCAATTTTCTTTTTTGACCAGAATCCCTGCACAGATAAAAACGAATTAACCGAAAATATGGCACAACGATGACCTAAACGAAATTTAGTAGGGAAGTAATACGAATGTACAGGCTCACCTATGAAAAACGAAGCGCATCAATTGAATGTTCAAAGTTTCTGGTAGCGATTCCAAGCGTATGAACCGTCTCGCATCCTTTTTGTCGTTACAGGTAACACAATGGTATTGATTAGCTCCATTCAATTGTTCTTCAGTCAGATATTTTTCTATAGCTTCCTTCAAAGTAGCTGCGAGCTGCAAGTCCAATTCGTAGAAAGTGGTCGATGTTGGATACTCGGTACCGCAGGTGGAGCAACTATATTAAACAAAAACGGTAGATATTATTTACACGACACACGTCTCTTTCGGTCAGATCAGTTGATCGCACCAGTCACCGTAGCGAGCAACGTGTCCTACCATGTTCTCATCGTCAAGATCATCTGCATCATCATCGTTTAGGACAATTCTCATTTGTTTTCCACTTCAGAAAACCCACCAATTGATATAGCTGTATTTTCCCTGTGACAGCCTCCGCAACATCCGCTGCAACTCTGAGTTTTGCTGTAGCTTTCCTTCAATATGGCACAACAACAGCTTCGAGAACTCCTGCGCGTCCTGTTGCGTTCTAGTATCCAAAGACAGGGCGATGGCAAGATTCATTGGATCGAGTAGACGTCTGTTTCCGAATTGCATCATGGCAAATATGTATTGCAACTGACCAACCGCAGTTACCGGATGATAAGAGAGTCCTGCCTTCTTCGCTTGATACAAAGCCTCCCTCTCCTCCGGATCTTCCGTTATATTCCACTTGTATATTATCCGCCTGTAAACAAGACGATATTAAACAACATATTCGTACAACGTATGCGTGAGAAATATACGCAAATCGTACAGTTACTGCAATACCTCATGTCCTCGTTGTGGAACCACATTTGAATTAAACTGTTGACGTAACAAGTTGCTCCTAGATTTTTCAGGCCGACGTATTGAGTAGGGTCACGAAGCTCAGACAAAGAACTTTCCAAGGAAACGATCTCTGTGGGTTGAGACTTGATATATTTTTCTTCTCCTAATCCGGTGAGGCATTGTGGATTATTTGTACAGTTTCGTCTGTGAAAGAAGTAGAAAAAAATATTCAGATAAGTATTAAGAGACGTTAAAGAGTTACTATATGAGATTATAGTATCATATTGATAAGAATCTTACTTGCAACTTTTGCAACCTTTGAGACCTAGTCTATAAGCAGTTTCTAAATGTATCCTCTCTATTTCTTCGGGTATAACAGCTTCAATCCAAGACCATGCTAATTTATCCAAATCTGTCTTCTTTGCAGGTGCCATTTTCTCCTGAAACAATTACAAAATTATAATAACAATAAAAGTAAGGATCAGTCTAACGTAAGATATGCGTTAGAAGAGACAGCAAAAGTTTAATAGCAATATCGTATATATTTTGTTGCTTTTGTAAAAAGCTTTGTGGCAATGATTACATTATATGTTCCTACTTCAGGAAGGACCGTCCATGCTTTTGAAATGTCCCGAAGACGGAGACACGTTAACACGAGCACGTTACCCATTGAACTTATAATTCGTTTCTTTTCGCGCCATAACGAAGTAACAAATTCCACGAGAAATAAAGGAAGGAATGAATCATAATGCAAGAAAAAAAATCAAACAAAAGACTATGAAGTAGCATCAATCAATCGAAGATAAAAAAAGCTTTCAACATTTGAAAGATAACCAACGACTGATCGACGACGTAAAATTGTCGAAAGGGAGATAGTCGAAGGTAAATATATCAAGAAAGTTGATATCAAAGTAGATGTTGTCAAAGAATAGATAGGTAGCGAAAAATACGCACGAACGTGTACTCGCGAGCGAGACATCGTTCCACGTAATGAGCTTTCATGGAAAGATGCTTCGAGGTTAGGAAAAATGCCGCCGTGTATACCTTTTATATCATGATAAAGCGATCCTTAGCGAGAACCGATGGATCACGATGCGCGATAGAGCGCACACCAGCGCACGACAGCGCACGGAGATACGCGATATCTCGCGATCTTCCTACTCTATCGTTTTACACAATAGCAAAATTCGAAAGATTTCTTTATCAAAACACACCGCAACACCGTGCGTCCCTCGCGTTCACCCGCCGCCACCACCATCCGCCACCATTCGCCACCATTCGCCACCATATGCAATCAGATTGCATCGAGGCGCGCATCGAATCAATCGCTAAATCATATTCTCTTAATTCATCTCGTTACTCTCCTAATCGATAATTTATAATGTATCGAATCTGTCGCATCGTTGAGCCTCTTAACTCGATTACGATTTATTTCTATCACTGACATTAAACTATCTCTTTTCTCGCGCCACCGTTATCAAATACATATGTATGCTGTGTGGATTGTACGTATGTGTGCAACTGCATACAATTGTACTTGATTCGTATTAAGAAAGATAAGGACATCGTCAGCGTTAACGAGCAACGATTATATCCCAAAATAATTTCTAAACGAGATGCAATAAATTGCATCGTTATATGCTTTAAACGTAAGCCAAATATTACAGGAATAATATACAAAAAATGAGTTGCGTAACGGTAACCCACCGGTTTATGCTTTTCTCTTGCATCACCGCGAATTAAGGGCGCAACAAGCGCGAATGACGTTAAAAAATTATAACTTTATTTTTCTTTCCTTTTCTTTCTTTTCTTTCTTTTTTTTTTTTTGGATACATGGTATCGAAACTCGTTTCTTTTTACGGCTGAGTACGAGTGATTTGACACGTCGAAAACTTTGGCGATTAAATTAAAATAGAATGTCGCAATCTAAAATAGGTTAGAAAAATCGGAACTTGCACGTTCACGAATTATGAATTAATTATTGTATTATTTTTTAGTCGCCAGTGATATTCTCTTAGAATTCTTAGAAGTGGCATTTAATCATATACTTTATTATAGAAAATTATATCCAAAAGAAATCTTTGTTAAGAAGAAAATATATGGTGCTGTGGTTCATATCTCCGAACAACCAGAACTTAATGAATACTTGAAAAATGTTTTAACTGCCATTAAAGAATTACTTAAAGAAGATGAAAACAGTATCAAAGCTGTCAATCTTGTTGTTTTTAATCAAAATAGAATTCCTATAGAAAAGTTTGTCTTTGATTTTGTAAAGTTACAAGCTCAAGGAATTGAGTATGACTTTTAATTAATCTCCTTTACCAATTAAACTAACAATGACATAAGATAAAATTTGACGAACTTTCTATATATTTACAATGTTAAAACTTGATTACAGAATTGATCCATACTATCTTAAAACTGAAGAAGCCCTTAGAACAATCTGTTTGAAATTATCTATATGCGAGACATATTTAAATCCTCTTCCTGAAGATGCATCATTTTCTATAGAAATTCAAACGTATGAAACTGCACACGTGTCTCTCAGTGAAAATCCATTATGTGAGGATTTTCCATGGATCGTTGAGGATGAAATTAACAAACTGAGTAATAAAAAATTGTTGCCTCTGAATACAGTTAAGACAGAATGTTTAAATTTACAGATGTATGTACTCCAAAGTGAAGATGTTGAAAATACATCATAGTGTAATAATACTATGTAGAAAATAAATTTTCATTTATATATATATATACATATATATTGCATATTTCATAATATTTATTATAATCGTTAAATTATCGATAATATTTAAACCTCTCATTGTGTCAATAATTCACCTAATAAATATTTTTTAATAAATTAATCATACAGGATCTAATAATAATCGTTCATATAAAATTTTTAGAAGAGAAAAACACAATAGTGATTTAATAATCTAAACAATTTTTTTAAATCTTTATAAAGATAAGTATATCGCGAATTTTTATATTGATATATTGCACGCAATTACACTTATGCAGGAAGTTATAAGATAAGTTCGTCCATGAAAGCAGATAAGATTGAACTGTATAGAACTTATTGCGTACGAACACGTGGTGGGAATCAGCTGATTTGTGGTTGAACGTCAAAATACAAATGAGTGATCAAATATTTCTATTCTTTCTGATATGTGATATACGTACTTTGAAATAAAATAAATAATATTAAATCATAAAAATGATGGTAGATATAGACGAAGCCGAAGTGACCAAGGTTCAATCACAAAATGACAGGTACGACGATATTAACCTCACTTTCTTGTTTATAGCTAAAATGCATATTTTTTGTCCATGAAATTATATTATATACGTTACGTCAAAAATACATACAAAAATGATCGAACTACGATCTTATATCCTTTGTTTTTCAGTATTAAGGATATAGTAGACTTTTCTAAAGCTACAGAAAAATTGGCAACTGGAATATTAACTATCTATCAACCATCATTAGAGAAAGTCAAGGAAAATCTTAATGAATTGACGTAAGAACACATTCTAATCTTCATCATTGCTATACTATTATAGAATCATATTCTTCAACTTTTAGAAGTAAGCAAGAAGTTTTACTTGATCAAATACAAAATGATAATAAGAAACTTCAAGATGTCCTTGAAGATACGGATTTAAATGAAATGGTAAACATTTATCTTGTTTTTATTTTAGAAAAAATATCCTACTTTATATATCTAAATGCAATTTCAGTTTGCTACCATTAAATTATATCAAGGAAAATTAACAACTATTAAAAAGGAAATGGTCATGGTACATGATAGGACCTTCAAATTAAAAGTATGTTTTTATTATTTTTCCTCATAAAAGTAATTTTATTTAAAAAAATACTTATGCATAGAAACGGGCGTTACGCTTACAACAAATTAAACAGAAGGAAGCTCTTGGTAGAGAACAACAAAGAGAACAAGAGCTTCGTAGAGAACAAGAATTAATCGGTAAACCTACAACATCTCAATGAAATTCAATACCTGTAAAGATCTACCAAATCGACTACTTAGAACAGATAGTATATATATATGATAAGATAAATGCTAAAAAATATAGAAACATTGTGCATTTATATAATTAATATTGATAAAATATTTTTAAAAATGTATTAACATTTATGGGTTTATAAAAAGTTACAATAAGTAACTTTTTGAAAATTCGCATTACCACACTATCTCCCAGTGTCCACTAGATGAGCATTTTTCTTTTACTTTACATAATCGATTAAATGTTCTTTCCGGAGGAAATCCAATAATCTCTCTGTCTTCTTGTATCCTAAACGTGAAAGTAGACTCGTGTGTCCCAATAAAGTATCTATTGAAAATAATTTTTAATTCATAAGCATTAAAATTCTCTACAATAATAAACTTTGAAACTCTCTACAATATTATACTTGCCTAGCATACGAGCAAATTATTTGATCGATGATTGCAATGCCACCATCTTTAAACTTGTTTTTAACATAATCTGATGGCACATAATTTAAAACCGTATATTGTGGCAAGTATGACTTAAGTTCGGCGAGTTCTATAAAAAGTATTTAAGTATATATTTACACATTTGTTCCCATAAAGCTCACAGAAAATACTCATTGAAAATTATTTTTGGTTTGACCTTGCTTATCTGCATCAGTAGCAACAAATAAAAGTTTTAATCCATATTCTTTCATTTTTTTTTCCAACTGAGATGCAGCTCCCTTTATCGTCGGCGTCGATTCTGCTCGCCCAATAAGAAAATCACGTCTTCTCAAATGAACTGATAAGTATGGACCACCAATTGCATTTCTTTTTTTCTAAAATTTACATATACTTAGGGAACAGCAGAGTACTGTTCTGTAAAATTGAATAGTATGTATAAATTAATCAATTAAATATACAAAATATATTTTTAAAATAACGAACTTTTTCTTTTATCCAATCGGACGGACGTTCGGTATTGTCATCTTTATCTATTGAATTTAGATATTTTGCTCTAAATTCAGATGCGATGTCATAAAGTTCAGAATTATAACGCATACTACGTCTTGCCTTCCAATAGTCCTTAGAACCATATGAATCATGCAAAGGTATTTCCATATGATCAAACATGACTGATCTAAAAAATATATATATTTTTTGTTTGATATTTTTATAAACATATTAACAATTATCAAATTCTTTCAAATACACAAACCTATAAAAAGAAGGATAAAGATTTGCCTCAAGGTTCGACATTGTTCCATGAAATAAAATACATTTCATTTGTTTGCTTGTGATATTAGAATAATTCCAAAAGTAACCATTATATTCTTCTTTTGATTTTCTATAACGTATTAGTTTGGAAGAACAATCTGTTTCTTCATTCTTATCTTCAAATATACCAGTTTTAAACATTTCTTCGTCATTTTGTAAAATATACATAACATCTAATTGCGTTCTTTTATTTTTCGAAGAATACTCTGAAATTAACAAAACATGTTATGAATGCAAATATTGCAGCAACTAATAATTATTACCTTCAAAGAACTTGTACATTTCAATAACAGGAGCATATTTTTGTAAACTTGCTATATCAAAAAATGTACCCCATGGTAACGATACTTGCGGACCCACATCTTTGCTTTGCCAATGGTATAAATCACCTGTACAGTCCATTATAAAAAACGATGATTAATTAATTAATACAAAATATAAATAAAAAGAAAAACATTACCCCATGGTGGCAGGACCAAGTGCCACTTGTATTTTTTATCCTTTTTATTTAAATTTTTTACAAAAACGGCAACACGAACATATACATCTCTTCTTAGATTAAAACCTTCCGGAGGATTAACATCGTATAATATGTAACTAAATAAGAATAAAAAAAAAAAATAAGAGATTGTTACAAATAAAAATAATATATATATATATATATATAGTAATATTATCATTAATAACCTCCAACCGTTTGTTTGATAAATATTCAAAATCTCCACAATTTTCGTCAGTTTTCATATCTTGATCAGATTTTTGGCAAAAGCCATATTCTTCGGATTGTACTGTGAAAATGATCGAGATCAATATAAAATACAGAGTTTTGGGAGAGGATAAGTTGAACATGTTTAACTCGTATGTTATTTTCGTGAGCTCGGAAGATATAATGGCACAAATGTTATCGAATAATGAAGACGAGATTATCATTCTTTCGAAACATAGTAACTTATTTTAAATATGAAACATTAAAAAAAGGAATGAAAAGAAATAAATATTTTGTAATATTACCAACAAAACATTAAGATCGAATAAAACATAATATCTAAGAAAACATAGTAAATTTCTTGTTTCCATGACGCATCTGCGCAGTTTTATCTCAAGATTATTTCCTTTCATTTGAATAGAGAATCGTTAGAAACATTGAAAAAAAGAATATTTGTTTTAATATATGTAAACTTTCAATTTTTTTATAAACTTTCATTGATGAAGATTAATAAAGAAATGATGTAATAAAATTAAAAGCTAATCAAGATTTATAAGCTTATCGATGAATGGATTAGAGTAATCTTATTTGATTAATAGTATCTGTAGTAATGATAATAATAATAATTATTATTTACCGACTTATACAATATTTATAATCCATAGTTTAGTTAACGTAGTTATTTTAATGCTTTTTTCTTTTTTGAAAAACTGCATTATGTTATGTTGTGTGTATATATATATATGTATATATATATATATGTATACATACATATATATATATATGTATATACTGCGGCTTGTTTCCACTTTTCTTCATTATCTTATTAAAGTATACACTTGGCATATAAAAATTACAAGGACAATTTATAATGCTAGTAATAGTAATGGTTGTCGTGTAGTAATAATAATAATAATAATAATAATAATAATAATAATAATAATAATAATAATAATAATAATAATAATAATAATAATAATAATAATAATAATAATAATAAAAATGATGATGATGATGATGATGATGATGATGATGATGATGATGATGACGACGATGATAATGATGATTGATGATTGATGATTGATGATTGATGATTGATAATGATGATGATGATGATGATGATGATGATGATGATAGCGGCGATAGCTTTAGTACTAGAATAGTAATAATAGTAATAGTAGGTGGTAGTAGCAGCAGCAGCAGCAATAGTGTTAATATTATTAATAATAGTAACAGCGGTAGCAATAACTACGATATTAAGATTATTATTATTATAATCATTATAATCTGGTAACTAGGAATTATTTTCTTATTCATCTGTTTATACATATAGTTGCATAATATTCTTTATGTAACCTTCATCGTTTCTAGTTGTGTTCGATTTTTTTATGCAATTCTTTTTTTACAATTTGTGCCTCTTTCGTCTATTATACGTGTGCTTTCTCTTATTTTTCTATTTGTTTTCTTTTTTTTTTTTATTTTGCTAGCGATGTTAACATTTAGGCAAATTCTCGATCATACTAACAGTGATACATGTTTTAATACTGTGAATGATTTCTTTATAACAAATACATGACACAAATTCTCGTACTACTTAATTTTTAGTAATTACAGCATCCTTTCTTTTTCTCTGTGAAATCTCTAGCATTAACATCACAACTGGAAAATGCTCTGTGCTTTACCAGAAAACATGCTATGTTACATTCACTGTACAAAATGTGAAGTAGTAAATTATTATTATTGTGATTAATTTCAAATAATGTATTATAAACGATATACTTTAATGTTCTTTTATATATGATGCAGTTATAAATTTATATCAATAAATTACGAAGTTATAAAACAGGTATTGTATTAACTATATGATTTAAATAAGAACATTTCATTAATCTTTGCAATAAAATATTATAAAATAATATAGAAATAAATGACATTGTTTGAACAATTTAATTTTGTACTATGTGCTGAAATTAACGAACTAATATTATCAAGATATTCTCTTTATACAACACAGATGTTAATTGATGTTTATACTACTTCACATTTAGATAATGTTTTTTGAAATTAACTGATTTGTCTCTATTCATCTATATGCCAATATCATGACTTGTACCATAGATGACAAATAAGAATCAGTATATAAATGTTTTATAACAATTTTTATCATATAGGAACATAGAATACAAAAGGATACCTCATAATGTTTATATTTTTCTAAATTAAGTTTCAATAAGTATACTGAAATTTCTGCATCATTTTGTAAACTATGGTATCCTACAATAAATATTATTTAACTTAATCATTTTTATTTTATCCGTAAGACAAAACCAGGATTGTCTATACATTGTTTAGAATTAAGCAGAAAATAATCTCAAATAAATAACTTCAAGAATCATTCTTTACTTTTCTATATCTCTTATTACAAAATTACTTTTACTAGCATAATTTATTATTAATTTGTTCCAACAATATTTGTTCATTTAATAAAATTTCAATAGAAACATGATAACGTTAAAAATAATAGATAAAGAAATATTATGTAAAAAAAACGACTTGAATATAGAATCTGATTTGTCAATATTATACTATGTTTTGAAAAAATGTATATATTATTATATTGTTAAAAATATTAGTCGTTGTCATTAATACATGCATGCATAAAGAACAGCATTGAATATATTTTTTTTTTCTTATGATTATGCAAATAATAATCAATTTTAATCAAGACAAGCAAATAAGATAATTCATTTGTTTCTTTTTTTTTTTTTCCCATAAATGTATCATCTCTGTAATTTGTGTTGTTGCCTTGGCATATTAATACTGAAAATTAGTAACAAAGAAATTTGTCTAAAGTAAATAAATCAAACATTTAATGATACATATCTGGTTGTAATGCAATGACATAATTCACTACACATGACACATTATGAAATGCTCAAAACTTACAGATTCTCGTTAATAAATAATTCATATATACACAGGATAAGGTTGTATATATACACACACGCACACACATACACGAGAACAGAGGCACACGCACGCGCGCATACACGCACACAAATATGTACAATTAATTAGCCGTTATTCGCGACGTGTTGTACAAAAGTCCGAGATAACGTTTTGCCTTTCCGTCAGTTTGGCCGAATTGAGCATAAGGAAGAATATACAACAGAAAGATATATATGGAAGTAATATATAACATTAGAATACAGTTAATCACGGCACAAATTTATCTATGAATATATATATATATATATATATATATATATATATATGTTTCTACCGGCATTTTCATTGTTGTCCAAATTGAAAAAGATTAAAATGTAAATGATAAATAAAAATATAAGTAATTAGATATACAAGATATATATCAAATTCGCTATCGCATCTATTATAAATAACCACATGATATGTATATATCGATAGACGAAAAATAAAGAGTTACACTTTTACCGAGAATCCTTAAGTATTTCAATTTTTAACAGAAGAGTATTTGTTATACAAATTAATCGACGAAATACAATATTCATATTACATTAATTTTAAAGTGGACACAAATGAAAAATGTTTGTTCATTTACGTATAAACATTATGTGTACACACACACACACACATATATATATATATATATATATATATATATATGTATGTATAAATCAAACATACATGTATAATATACTTTATACAAATCATAATAAATAATACAATAAAATTTGTGAAATTCTCGGTAAAAACATTATATACATTGAATCAATCTTTAATGATTGTTTTTTAAATATTCGATTATGCTTCTGATTAAGCAAGCTCTATTCGACACCAATCAGTCGGAGGTTGGATTGAGAAATGTGTTTTTCTCGTACCTATATGTATATTTATACTTAGATACATAAAAGGCGTCAAAGCTGCTACATACTGATCCATGATGTACATACACATATGGGATTATGAATGGTTGGAAGGTCCTCGCGTTGGAATGTCTATAAATAGTTATTATTAACTAGCATACATTACAAATAAGTTCAGTCATTTACAAGTACTGCTACGACTCTTCCGAAAGGGAGAGACGGCCATGTTCTTTCAAAAGGCGCAGATTATCAATTTTACATGACTGTATATTTATATAAATTAAGTCTATACACTCTCTTAATATATTCCGTAACAATAAATGTAATTACGTTACTTTGATAAAGATGCTCTCTCTTTAAACATTTTCTTTTGCAATCAAACTAAAGTTAGTTGATTTTAGAGCGACGAGAATTAATAAAATACTTTATAAATTCTGCAAATAACAAGATAATTATTGTACAAGTAAAGCGGTATATATATATACATATACATACATATATATATATATATATATCTATATATACACACACACATACATACACATACGAAGCTTTGATAGAAAATATTTCTATCGCATTCTTTGAAAAATTAACTAAACAATCTGAACCATGTTAATCTGGTGCATCATTTAATAATCCATTATGTTAATTTTTCAAATAAAATAAAACTGCATCAATGGCAATTTGAAAAAAAAAAAGAGAACTACCAGAGCACTTTAGCACAGAGGTAGCGTAGCATTGCTTTGGCTTTAGCGAGTCCTTTTCACCATTATAGAAGTGGATGAATTAACTGGTAATGCTAAAAGAAAAGACAACTTGGCGATGCGCAATGAATTTGTACAATTGAACGTACAAAACGTGTGTATCACATTCACGCATCTGCACGCAATTGGGGCACTGCCGTTTAAGCGCTCATATTTAATTATTATAAAAGCATCGCGTCACACACGTCTTTGGCAGAAATTATTTGATAACGTGAACGCCCCTTCGGAAGATCGTGCAGAGCTATGGAACTACAACGAATGAACAGCTTGCATGGGATACTTCACAGGGAAACAAACATTAACAACGATTCCTCAATTATCAACAACATTAACAACATCACCATTATAACTTGTCATCATTGCGATCGTCTTTATCATGATCAATTTGTCATTTTACAGTCGCTGTCTTTGTCTCTCAGTCTTTTGCCACCCTCTTTAGCATCTTAAAGGTTTTATTGATAATTATTATTATCGTCGTAATCATTGTCTTCTGCATTATTACTGTTATTAGCAATTTCACTAGCACTGTCGGTATAGTTTATACTGCCATTGACTCCAATCATTTCTCCCTGTATATTTCATCTAAGTCTCTTTTTTTATGTGTGTAATTATGCTTGCGTCGTGGATCCTTTTGCTACCGATGTAACACACAGTAGTAGTAGTAGTAGTAACAGTAGTAGTAGTAGTAGTAGTAGTAGTAGTAGTAGTAGTAGTAGTAGTAGTAGTAGTAGTAGTAGTAGTAGTAGTAGTAGTAGTAGTAACAGTAGTAGTAGTAGTAGTAGTAGTAATAGTAGTAGTAGTAGTAGTAGTAGTAGTAGTGTAGTAGTAGTAGTGTAGTAGTAGTAGTGTAGTAGTAGTAGCAGTAGTAGTAGTAGTAGTAGTAGTAGTAGTAGTAGTAGTAGTAGCAGTAGTAGTAGTAGTAGTAGCAGTAGTAGGAGTAGTAGGAGCAGTAGTAGTGGTGGTGGTGGTGGTGGTAGTAGTAGTAGTTTAGTAGTAGTAGTAGCAGTAATAGTAGTAGTAGTAGTAATATAGTAGTAGTAATAGTAATAATAATAATAGTAGTAGTGTAATAATAGTAGTAATAGTAATATTAGTACTAGTAATAGTAGTAATATAGGTAGTAGTAATAATAGTAGTAAAAGAAACGTTCGAAAGGTTTAGTAACGCGACTTAAGTAAATAAAATAAAATAATTTCTTTGTAAAGCATCAAAAAATCAAGATACAATTTCTTCATCGTTACGATCATTTTTACTGATATATATGCACATTTTTATTACTGGTATGCACCTGAAAGCGATAACATACGGTCCCTTGATAGGACAATTATAAATTAACATTAAACGTCGTTTCATATTAGGATACCTAATAACGTTTTAAACATTTAGCTATACATTGCGCACATATTTTGGTATAAAATGTCTGTTCATAAGTCTTTCTTAACAGGCTAGCTTCTTAAACGCGTCTATGTAATTGCATTTCTTTCAATAAGATTTTTTCTTATTTGCAATAGTTGCTTGCTGAATTTCATTTATAATACTTAGTGTTTTTTATTATATACGTGACTCTACAACACTCAAAATTCATCGAAATAAGAAGAAAGAAGGACGAATACTCTAAGTTCCATTTGTGAAAAGTAAAATACACATAGACTTTGTCGGCTCATCATTGCCCTCTTACAGACACAGAAACATAGAATGCAGTCCCCGTCTTTGTATATAAAATATTAACGATTCCCCGAGTATATACTGCATCATTGTGAATTTCTTTTAACCATTCATTTTGTGCTAGTTGCAACGACAACATAAGCCGCTTTTATATGCAGAATTATTATATAAGTACACGATATAATACAAGAAGAGTGCAATAGTCGTAGTAGAATATCTAAAGTGCCATGTAACAATATTTCACTAAACTACAATTGATCTGTTACCCGTAAAAACATAACAAGTCAAATGAGGCGGATTTATTGTCGTGATTGTGTTCAACTCATATTTTGGCCTTCGAGGAGATATACTGCAATTCCTTTGAATGCAGTTGCGACACATGACCACCTCCTACATTTCAGTATCTATAAGAAAATAATTTACGCGTAGGTATTTCTTGTCAAAGTATATGGCACGCGGAACATCATTAAATGTGCGATCATACAAATGAAGGAAACATTTAAGAGCTCAGTTCTGAGCATACAATAAATACAATCGTTTTTACGTTACAATTTTACGTTCACGCATGTATGTATATCATTACCGCGTGCCACATGGCGTAACAGTACGAAGATATCTTTAGGATGATACTTAAAGCTCTTACAACTTTTACAACACACTTGCGTACAGACAGTAGTAATAGCTGGGGTTCTCGACTAGACATGATGGGGTTGAAGATGGGGCAATCTGTTTGACGAGTTGGATCAGGATTTCATATTAGAAACGTCTGGTCGCCTCTCTGTTCCTACCGTTAATAAATTTGCAAATTCCATTTCTAAAAGTTGCCTTGCCTAAAATGATAATAAATTCGATAAATGCACAAAGTAATAATTATATATATCCAATAGTGTATTCATTATAGACCTGTGTATTTTGTGTAGGAATTTGCAAAGCGAGAGCAAAACTATTTGCATCAAAACTTTCATCCAAAGCAATTAGGGCACCATGTACTCCAGACTCTAAGAGATGGTTTCCATATTCCTATGATAAATGATGTTGAGAAATTATTTTTTATTTTTTAACGTTACTGTCACTTTTTAATAATTTTAATCGCACCTTTAGACCGATCGACTGTACCCATCGTATGACTCGATCGTTACTCCACACAAGAACATCTACATTAGCTCCTTCTGCCATCCTTCTTCTTTCTTCTAACTGTTGTCTGTCATAATTTAATCTCTTCAAACACGAAATCCCATACTGTAAACTTGTCCTACAGTCAAAAAATCAATGTAATGGTAATTAAAATTTTGCAATATGTATTTATTTATCTACACGTAAACGAAGAAACTTTTTGTAATTACATTTTTATAATTTTTTCCTACCGTTAACGGCTTGAAAAATAATCAAAAACGTATATTTTTATCCGACATACATTTATGCATACCTATGAAAACTATCAATCATCCTAAGTTGACCACGCAGATCTTTTTTAGTGAGATGATCCAACATTCTAGCGTCGACAAGGCACTCCATGAAAGTGGATCGATATTGGGGTAATCCAAGACTCGGCAACCATACATTTCCTATCCATTCGTGATTCATATCTCCAAAAGCTAATGTTGTGCGAGAAGTTTTAGGTGCGGATGGACTTGTAAGTGACACCATTTCTTGGATAGCTAGTCTCAATTTCAGTCGGTGCAAAGAGTTACTATAAATGACATTATTTATTAGATGTAAAATCTCGATCTGTTAATAGATTATATTACAATCTATATTATAACGATAAAATGTAAATGGAATGTACCTGATACCGATCTCACGTTGTATTTCGGTGTCACTCAGTGCACTCATTATAGCACCACTTTTGACATTAGCTCGACATGCTGCAACGTACCAGGTAGGCATGCCAACCCAAAGCTCCAACCAAGCAACGACGGTTGGTCCGTTCCAAAGAGCAAAAGGTGTCCCAGCTTTCATTGCTTCGGCCAATAGCTCATGTCGTGAAGAATCCAGCATACTACCAAACATACTGGGACTAAAACAAGTCCGATGTGCCAATAATCGCAATAATCGTAAAAATAAAAACAATTTTTCTTTTCGCAAACTTCTATTCTTTTTCTTCTTCTTCTTCCTTATTGTTTGTTTCTTCTCTATTTATGCTCGTTTTTTTTTTTTTTTACATATATTTATATTTTTTATTTATATTTATATTTTTAGATTATTGTGTCTATTGAACTTATTTAAAGGAGAGGAAATAAAAATACCTTTTCTTTTTTCTTCGATCAAAATCACTCTTGCTCCCTAATGTTCCTGCCACAGAGACGCTATCTCCATAATCAGGATCTGCAGGTGTACTCGCACCTCCCATACCAGGTACATCTCCAGGCATCGTTGTATCTTTTCCCTTTATCTAATATAGAAAAAAGGAAATAATTAGAAAAAATATTTCTATATTTAAAAAAGTTAGTGTGGAGCTAACGAAACATTCACCTTTTCTTTTTTACTGAAGAACCTGCCAAGACTGCTCTTTATCCCTTTTTTCTTCTGAGCTGCTGCTACTGCAGCTGCTGTTGCTGGACTCATGGTTGTTTGCATGTGCAGATGCGAACTCGATAATTGTCCAATAGGTAGTCCAACACTGGATAGATTGTTCTTGTGTAAACTGTCCTGGCTACTGTGGCGTGAGGACAATGGGGAAGGAGGAGTCCCAGAATTGAGTGCGCCGTTGCTATGTTGTCCATGCCTGCTGCATGGAGCGCTAATCTAGTCTCTATTTCTACTCTAATCAGTGCTACTACACTAGCTCACACAAGACATTTCTACTTGCTTGTGTGCTCCTCTATATGATGATTTGTTATGTTTATTATATTGATCATTTTTTTTTTTAAATCACTAATTATGTCACAGACTTGATACAGTCAAAGAATAGGAAAATATATTTACTGTGTATAGATTGATTGCATCTAATCTCTGCAATACTCTCAAAACTATGATTTAATCGTATTATTTATACCATTTGTTATACGTTTGATAACATAATGGTATATTCTGGGAACTTACGAAGATCAAGTAAATTGCAATGATATATTGAATGCATTAGAATTAATAACAGCCAACAATAATAAATATTAATGTTATAAGCAAAAATACTAATTAGCATATAATAGCGAATTTGTTTACTATACCAATAACATGTACTCTAATGTTTCATAAAAATGTTATAGACTATAAAAGATCTATTGCCAAATTATGAAACTATTGTAGAATATAATATTTGCTAATTACTGCTATTACTGAATATTTACATATACAAACATATAAAAAAAAAATTATGTCCTTTTACACGAACATCTAAGTAAATAGCTTCAACTTGTCAATTAATAATAAAGAAACATTCATAGTAAATATACCTACTCGATATTACATGATATGCATAAAAACCTGGAAATACATCTGATTACGTTTATAAGACGGAATTTCCATGTGATAAAAATTATCATCTTCAAAGATATAGAAAGACTTTAATGCTACATGTATATTCATATTTTTATTACGTTTAAGGAAAGTTTGATGCACTTCCATATAAATATACTAATATGTTTGTTACTTATATTATCGAATCTTTCTATATCCTTTGTAGTTTGTTTGTAAAAAAACAACCTTGTTCGCGCAGATGTCTGATGTATATCTTGCATGCCATGCAACTCTTTTGATTCCGTAAGTTCCCTCGTCTGTTTGAGACAACGATGTTTATCATGAACTGGACAGGCTTGAGTATACGATGCGTGGAAGAAGTTACTATCAGTTTCTTCCAAGGACTCATATCTAGCAGATTTATCGGGTGCTTCGTCGTTACCACTGTGCTCGAAAATTGAGGCTGTGGGCATGTACGTTATGCCTGGGACACTATATTTATCAATATCATATCTCTTGTACAAAATATTTAACTAATATTTTAAAGCTTTTTGACGAGATTGATAAATTTCTTGAAAATAATATAGATATGTATGTGTAATAACAAAATAAGAGAGAGAGAGAGAGAGTGAGAAAGGGAGAGGAAAAAAGAGAGAGAGCAACAGATAGACAAATAGAGAGTGAGAGAGAGGGTGGAGAGAGGAAAAACAGATTACCATTAAATTCACTTTGGCCGACCTCAAGATCGTTTATTCTATGCCCACATTTGTCTCTCAAATATGTCGTGCACAGCGGCATGTAATGCGGAATACATGCAGTACTAGAAACTTTAATTAACCTGTGTGGGGAAAAGCCACTGCTGGGAAATCCTGTTTGTCCAGTACGTCTGATAGCATGGACAAATTTATGACGCTAATAATTTACAAAATTCAACGTATATCTTTTAAATTTGATAATTATATCGACCTATATTTCCATAAATTTCTTGTATAAATAATAATTGCAAACCAATTAATTTTGGCACATTTTCAAAAATGTTATCTTTCAATAAGAGATCTTTTGCTAATTTTATAATTTTTTCTTTTTTTTTTTTTTTTTTTTTACTATTATGAAATAATAGTTACGGAAATATTGATAAAATTTTTTTTTTTTTACAGAAATTCTACATTTTCATTTTTCTCTAGAAAAGCTTATCTTTCGAGCTTTCTTAAAAGCTAAATTTATTTATCTCATACATACCTTCTTAGTTCTTCCTGGCTATGAGCAAGTGCTTGCACAACACGCTCTAATCTAAGTGATCTGGCCGTCAATGGGGAAGCGGCATCGCTGCTGGCACTTCCAACACCACCGACGCTATCTCTTTCACTCACTGAGTGCAGTTCTTCTCCAGACAACTGCAACTGCCAAAGGCAGAAAGCATTAAGCACCCAGTTTTATAACTTCAATTATGTAAACAATTTATAATATTATAAAATGTTTATTCTTTTATAATGCAATTAAGATACTAATAAGCAATAAACCTGGCTTGCAGGAAGTGATTCTGAAAGTTGTCCAGGACTAGCAAGGGATGCAGCATACTGATGTAAATGAGCAGGAGACATTGATGCTGGTGCCTACACAAGTGATGAATTTTACTGTACTTTTTAAATTTCATTAAGTATAAAAGCAATATAAAAATTGAATGTCTATTAAAAATAAATACATAAAACTAAATGCTCACTGTGTGATACTTGTGTAAATAATCTCTGTTAGGGCTATGATGTGATTTTGGTGTAGAACGACCACTTAATGGAGGTGACGCTCGCTCGAGACTGCGTCCTCTTGCTAATAAATTCATATGTTCAAAGCTACCTACTCGAGATTCTAATTCTTCTGCTCGTGCTTCGGTGTTCTGCTTTTCTTCCTGTAAAAAACTTGTTCATATTATAATCTACATAATAATAATGCTTATATAATAATATTTTATATAAAGCTTTCCGAAAAGTTTATTTACCTGAATTAATCTAATCTCATTATTGATAGCATCTAATTGTTCTTGTAACATCAGCGCAAGTGTTTGAGCATCGGTGTGTCCCGCTGGACTAATTACCTCTGCCGAACAACTGAAAATACTTTCATTATCACCGTCGCCTTCAGCGTCGCTGGAGACATCAAATGCTTGCTGTACATTTGCTAGAACATGAGCTTGTTGAAGTTTTTCCCATTCTTGTTCTGCAAGAGTACGTACTACATAATTCTGAAAAAGAAAACATACGAAATATCCTAATTTCCACATAATTTTTGTTTAAATACAGATTTAAATAAGATGTCTAACAGAATATACCTTTGAAGCATCCTCTTCTATTGCAGCTCTTTTGCCTCCTCTTCTAGGCAATGAGTGTGTGTCAAAACTACTATGACTTGCACTTCTCGAAAATGAGCCAGGATCCACAGCATTAGGAGAAAGACTTCTAGTCAATGCATCCGTTTGTTGAATATTAAAAGCAATTTCTTGCTGCAGCATTTGTCTCTTTACATTATCAATTTCGAGACGTGCTTTTCCTAGCTCTTTAACAATATCTGCCTTTTCATTTTGTAAATCTTCAGCTATTTTCCTCGTCTTTTCAAGTTCCTGCGTTATCGCATTCTTTTCTTCTATTGCTTCCATTCTTTCTGTTAAATGTGTCTGTAGCCTGTCATTAGATTCTATAAAAATAATTTAGATTATTTACAATTGTATGATGTGATATGTGTTTGTTAACATATATTTTACTATTTACCAGATAAAAGTTTATCAACTGTTGCACTTAATCGAGTATTATGTTCTTCATTCATCTTAAGTCGTTGATTGACACGCATTACTTCTGCATTCTTCTCTTCTAATTGTGCTTCTAACCTTTGTATTCTATCTTCTGCACTACCATGCCTCTCCTGGGCCTGCTTATTAGATATTTTATATAGTTAAAATTAAATGTTAACAAGCAAATAATCTTTGAAAAATTTATCAATATATTTGAGATATTTTTTATGAAATATTACTACTTTTTTCAAATTCATTATAACGAAAACATTACATATTATTAAAAATCAATCAGATTTTCACAATTATTGCAGATATTAAGTTAAAAGTAAAATTGTAAAGTTTCTAATACAATATTCTTTTCATTAGAAATTTGATTTTTCCTTCCATCCTTTTTTTTTTTTTTTGTATCTATCTCTAATATACATGAAAACTACTTTCCAGATAATATTAGAGTGGAAACGAATGTAGAAGCAGAAAAATGCACAATATAGAAACACAAATTTGTGCCTGAAGAATGAATCTGTTTCAGTGAAATAACAAGAATTATATGAAATCATGACAAAGCTTTAAATATAAATGTATAGAATGATATATGTTTGAGACTGTTTGTGGATTATTTGTAATGAAAAAATTAGTCAACCAGGTAAGCAGCGTGTGTATGTATGTGTGATTGTATATCATAGATAAATAAATAAATAAATAAATAAATAAATATATAAATAAATAAGTATATATATACACATATACATATATGTAAATCTTTGAGTATTATAGATCTTGTACTTGTGTATACCAGTATTTTGTGAGTAATTATAAAAATAATCCGTAGTGTTTTTAAACATTGAATGTATCTGTTAAATAGTGTATGTAACACATTAACGTATTGCTTACACGGGATATTCATAAAAAAGAAAAATGAAAAAAAAAAGAAAAAGAAAAAGAAAAAGTAGCTAAATGTTACATGTGTTGCACAACACAGACAACTCGAAGTTTTTCAAATAAAATATAAGAGTAAAATTATTTTGCATTGATGATGCAAGATATCAAGAACAAGCTTTCTAGAGACATGTATGTATATATTTTAGGGTTCTCAGTAAAAGTGCAGAGGAATAAAAAAGGGAAAATTGACAGTGCAATTATATGATTCCCCTGCGTACCTGGTTGGGCCTCCTCACCTGGGTCAGAGCCTCCATCCTCTGCTTCAATTGTTCTTCCATTTCAGGTAACTTAGCATATTGGGTTAATTTTTGTTCTGCAAGTTCCAATTTTTCTTGTATAGCTGCTATCTTTTCTTCTTGAAGCTGTAATAATAAAAATGTTATTTTACAAAATAACGAATTCTATTTGATTCGATTAATATTTGCACTAGAATACCTTTAATTGAGCTTTTTTATGTTGAAGCTCCTGTTCTAATTTCTCATTGAGATCATGTAAGCTAGTTGATTCCCGTTGAGCATTAAGATAACGTTTTTCAAGAGTTGCAATCCTTTCTTCTTGGTCCTCTTTCTGTGCAGCATTTTCACGCAGATCTCTTTGCAACTTAACATTATTTTCCTGAGTTTTTATAAGATCCTTTTGGCTTTTACAGAGTGTTTCTTCTAATTCTGCAACTCGTCCGCTTAATTCTGCTACACGCCGTTGCCACGTACTTAACTCAGTACTCTGAAATGATAAACAAATGTTTTTACTTAGAGTAATAATATAAATATAATTTATTAAGTTGATGCAGTATTAGTTTGTATGTACAATAAAAGTGTTTAAAAAGTAATTTTGTGGAAAACAGATATTTTTATAAAACTATTATATCGTATAATATCAAAGTAAATGTAAAAATAAAGTGTGTGTGTATATGCATGTATATATATATTAAAGTATATCATATAAAATATATATATAAGTATAATAATACAATAAAGAGTGGAGATATACATAAATGTTGCGTTAAGTATCCCATATATAAATTATAAATGTTCCGAAATAAAACTATATTTTTTCAAATAAAATCAGTTCTTATTCACTAAACATGCAAATATAGTATGCTTGACATTTACAAATATTAATCATTCCACATCGTGCCATAGGCATTGTTATTTAAGATTAGATATTATGGTAATAAATATTTCAAGTTGTACTATTTCAATAATATAAAAATATTAGAAGTAACTTGTCTACTAAAAATTGTATATAAAGTATATAATTATATAAATTAGTAAAGCAAATCATAGCTAATAGCTAAATTTGTATTATTTCTAATGACTTTTGTTAAAGTAAACCTAACTACATTGAATTTCACTATTTATTTAGACTATAATGAAAAAAGAAAGAGAGAGAAAGAGGGGGGAGAAAAAGAGAAAACAATATAATAACATACCAGTTTACAAATTAATCTAATTGAAGTTATTAAAGTATCAAGGGTCCTACATTTCTTATTATTTATCTTACAATAATCAATAGTATATATCCAACAAATATCTTAAAATGATACTTATTATTAAATGAAACATCATGCATTTTAATAATAAATAATTTAATAAAACAACTTATATTAAAGAAAAAAAAACAAAAAACAAAGATTGTATAGTATTATTTTAATTATTAAGATAATATTATAATCATAATATTTAATGGATTTTTTGTTCCAAATAAAGAATGAAAAACATATAATCGATTTAGTGTAAAATTTACACATTATGTAATTATTCACGGATTAAAGTTAAAATAAATTCATGCAGAACACACTTTTAAAACACTTTTCATTCTATCAAACATCTTGTCTTAGAAAATCACATTCTTGTTATATAGAGAGAAAATAATAATAATAATAATAATTAATACACTTTATCTTTTATATATAGAGATCTACCTGAATCTCTATAATGATTGTGTTTCTAGCATCTTGCTATAAAACAGTTCCATACCTGCTTATCAAGAGTGGCTTGCAAGTCTATTACTCGTACTGCCGAATCCTGGTCGGATGGATCAAGACTGCCATTGCTCAATCTGCTTGCTATCTCTGTTGGCTTCTCTGTACCTAGCTTTTGTATTGCGTGTTGCTGCTGCTGCTGCTGTAGTTGCTGTTGAAGCTGCTGTTGTGGCTCCTGCTGACTTTCAGCCTGCTCAGTCTCATTCTGCCCGATCACAACACTACATTCAGAATGCCTCGCTCGCATTGCCTGTCCTGCATTGCCGCGTAATTCCCAAAATCTACATATAACAGCTACGCGACTATAATACTACCGTGCACTACTGCAGATGCATTCTTATGGATGCAAGGAGTAAGATGGATGAAAAGAAGAAGGGAACAAATATAAATCTATTGTCGTACCGAATTCCAAATTCAGAAATATTTCACTTCAAATATTTCAATATCATTAAGAGGAGAATTTCATGAACGTAATAAAAAAAAAAAAATTTATTTGAAAGAATATTTAGAAAATTTTTCTTTTATAAAAGTAACGAAACTGTATCATCATTATCCCAATAATATATTTGGAAATGATAACGACATTGATAAGAATCAATATTTCATTGTAATCATTTTTATGGAACAATTATTTTCTAATCTTATTTTTTCTTTGTAAGATTTAAATTATTTTCTTTGTCTTTCATTTTAATGTCACATCCGTTAAACATAAATTTTATCTTTCCACTTACCAAAACGAAAGGAATCCTACATATACATATATCACACATTTGAGAAATGTATCGCCGATGAAAAATGAGATGAGGACGATAAGTAAGGAGGAAATCGAAATTCAATGTCATCAATAATCCTTTATTAATTTGTCGATTAAAAAAAAAAAAGAAAAAAAAACAAAAAAAAAAGAAAAAATAAATAAAAAAAGGGATTTATCTCTCGAACACAGTGCAACTGCAACGATGCCAAAAATGAAGTCTATCGCTTCGAATAGACAATTAGCCGGCAAAAGAGGATTTATGCTAAACACGAGCATGCGTAGTGAAATATTCCATAAATGCAATTCATGACTTTCAAACAGTTCGAACACCTCCATGTACACATGATCAATGCGAGATATGAAATAGCAGTGTATGTGAAATTTTTGTGAAAGTGTATACATGAATGTGCAATGTTGTACCGAGAGACGTTGCTTTTCATACCTTGTTTTGTTGTTGACCATCATCCGTTTGACCATTTTCTTTAGGTTTGTCGTCTATGGCTTTAGGCGTAATTCCACTTACTTTATACTGTTGGAGCTGTAATTGGAAAAATTAAAAGATAATTAATAAATAATTATAAGAGAATCTCATGAAATATTGTCCAAAAGATTCGTGATATTTTTTTCTCTAACACAAAAGATTCATAAAATGTGGATAGCGTTAAATATTAAAATATGAGAGTAGTTTATAGATTCATTAGGAGTGGATCGAAAAAAATTAACGCTTTCGAAAATTAATGTCAGCTCATAAAAGTTTAGGAATTAGATAAAGAAAGTGGCGTAAATTTTGTGAATTTTTCAATGTGAAAGAAAACTCATATGAAAGACTTAAAAAAATAAGATAGTTGAACTTTGATATTTCTTTTTTTTTTACAAGGCGAGAAAAAAATATCAATTTATTAAATCGTTTTATCAAAACATATCAAAGCATTCCAAGTTTGTATAAATAGTTTTTCTTTTGTAAATCATTTTACTTTGATCTTATTGGAGATGAAAGATAATCGGTACGAACTTTTTATACTTCAATAAATGACTTCAATAAAATAAGAAGTACCTCTTCTTTGGTATGGGCCAATTCCTCCTCAAGACTCGTATTCCTTTCGAGAGCTACGCGCAATCGTTCGCGTACCTAAAAAAAAAATGTAAAAATAAAGGATTAAAAGGGATGGAAAAAATATGAATACGAATATTATAAATACGATAAAGTATGTACCTTCTCGTCCAAAGCTTTATGATGTTCGAACAAACTCTTTAAAGCTTTTAGTACTTCAACTTCCGACGACACGCCCGATTGTGCCGCGGCTTGACGTTTTACGACCGTCATCCTCAGCGATCGTTCGTGTCGAGAAACCAAACATTCAAGATGTTCCAGTAGAAGCTGAACAATCAATAAATATATCGTCGGAGATAATACCGTTTTATTATTTTTATTATTTATTTATTTTTTATTTTATTTTTTTTTACGTAATATATGGTCGTCGAAATGTTACATATTAAAATTATAGCTATATAATATATTTATTCATTTATTTATTTATTCATTTACTTATTTATTTATTTATTTATTTATATTTTATGCAGAAAATAAAAATATTCACGTACACGTGTGTTGTTCCGTTCTGCTTTCAATTCTGATATTTCTTCTTCTCTCTGTAAAATGTTTTCACGCGCTGCTGCTAATTCCTTTGTCAATTGTGATAGTTCCTGTAACACAAGTTAAAAACACACTGTTTAAAGAACTTTTTCTTAAATCTTTTAAATTATTGCAACCAATAATTATTTTTGCATACTTATTAATATTTCTATTAAAAAAAATTTTTTTTTCTTCCCAAAGAAAATATGTACGTATGCGTACGGGATATACAGTTTCATAATAAAAGACTATAATCAACAAAATTATCATCGATCACATGTTACAAGATTTTTACTCGAGAGATTAGTATATACAATAAAGATAGAGGACGAGTTTCTTAATATACCAGGTACACGTGAAAGATATAAACTAGATTGTTATGGATTAATAGATCTACGAAGAGTACTATCGAATCGTACAAAGTTAAATAATTTCTGTTCCGAACGAAATGAATATTTCAAAAGCATCACTACTTTTGTTCATACCTTTAAATTTATTTCCGAGAAAGATGATGATAGAAGGGAAGAAATGGAAACGAGAGGGGAGGAGGTTAAAGGTTGAACAGAGAAAAAGAAAGAGAGAGATGTAGGTCATCGTGAAAGATATTGTCGATAAGGGAAGAGACAAAAATATAGGTCGCTATATTTAATCGTCCATTAAAACAAATTATTCATATCCTTTGATCGTGTGCTTCGATACTTCCCCTTAAACTCGACACCGTCATCTTCTTTGGAGTAGAGATACCAAGATGAAACACCGTAGAAACTCAAGTACGAATTCACAGAAATCTATGGAACTCTCAACGATTAATTAGCTTTTCAATGTGAATTATTATGTCTTATTTAAATTGGACAATTTCATTTTATCAAAAAGAAACACACACACACGAAGATCAAACCGCTTTTCTCCTTTTTCCTTCTAATCGTTCGTCTTCTAATAATTTTTAGATATTTTTACGTCATATCATTACGATTCTTAGAAATAAAAAAGTACCTTGAAAAATACTGATCGCACTTATATGAGTAATAATTTCATATATTTGACGTTATCCTCTAAACAACTATAATTTAAATTTAATCGAGAGATAGAAAATATTTGTCATTTCATCTCTCCCATCGTTCTTACCAATACGTATGTAAAACAGGAATGAGAAAGAAATCACGTGTCTTCTTTTTTTTATAGATACTCGAGATGCAGTTTAACATTGAAGAAGAATCTTCGTCTGCATCATCTCATTGCTATTTTAATGATATGATATGATATGGAAACGTATTACGCGCAATACTTGCATAATAACGAGAAATCGTCAGATTTTATTACCTGAATTCAAAGTCATCTGCGAATAGAAAAACCTTCTCTCTCCCTCTCCTCTCTCTCTCCTTCCCATCCTCTATCTCTCTCTTTCTTTCTTAATCGACAGAATATTTCTACGCTTTTCAACGTCTCTATTTATCGCGAGACTACGTTATAAAGAAACTATTCGACATTTTGCCATTCATTTTGTATTCACCTGAACACGTCATTTCAAATAAATTTAAAAAAAAAAAGGTTGAAAAAACTCAAAAATAAAAAAGAAATAAAAATAAAACAAAACTGGAAATAAAATAATAATAACAATAACAATAACAACAACAACAACAACAACAATAATAATAATAATAATAATAATAATAATAATAATAATAATAATAATAATAATAATAATAATAATAATAATAATAATAATAATAATAATAATAATAATAATAATAATAATAAAAGAACCAAACGAATCCTGACATATTATATAAAAGATTCGATCAAGAAGGTGTATGTGAACATACAGATGTATCTATGTTCACGTGCATACATACATACATATGTATGTATGCATGCATGCATGCATACATGTGCGTGCATGCTCGAGTGTTTACGAGTGAAAAAGTACGAGAGAAAGAGAGACAGAAAGAAAGATACTCAACGCATAATACGTCCTCGCTTATATTCGTATTCGTACGCGCGCATGGTACGACATGCGTTCGCGGTTCAATAACGCGGTGCAGGTTGGAAACTATGCAAACGATTGCTGCAATATCCGCACCCCTGTTGTCCGATCGCGAGGATGGAAACGCGTTATTCTCGCATTTGTCGTGATTGCAAGATGCGGTTGCTTTCCATCTCTTCGATGTTACTTTATCCGCAAAATACCAAATGAAACGACATTCTTTCACTTTGCCAGAGAAGCAATAACATTAAAAAAAAAAAAAAAACTATAAATGAGTTTTGTATCTCGCTCGTAATTTGTAAAAACGAAACCTATATCTTTGGTTGATGAATAAATAATGTCAGAATTTTTACTATTTTATGTTTAATTAAATATCACTATTTTTGTTGTTTTAATTTTATCTTACTTTTTTTTTTTGAAATATGCTATTTTACTGTATTACAATTTAATATTTAAAACTTGCTATTGAATTTTACTAAAAAAAGATTTACAATTATTTATTTAGCGTTATTATTTATTTAAATAAATACTATTGAAAATCCCGACATTACTTATTGGTCGAGCTAATATAATAAATATGATATTCCGATTTGAAATTCAATGCATAAAAGTTTCTCGACCAAACCCCCGCCCCCCCCCTTTTTTTTTAAACTAAAAAATCATTTCTAGATTTATTACAATATAGTCCGAATGATAAAATTTGAATTGTGTTTTGAGTTCGATATTTTTATCTCAATTTTTATCTCGATTCTATAAATCAATTTATCATGAAATCGAAAGAACAAATTTCAATATCAATTGAAAATATTCAACGTAAGATCAAAAATAAGCTTCTTTCGAAATTGTTGTCGTTTAAACGCGTCAACGAATTTGACGAGATAAGAATATAGAAAAGATTCGCAATGGTATGTAAAATAATGAAAGAAGATGGCGAACGACTGTGAGACAAGGAAGAAAGAGGAAAAGAAGGGGAATAGAAAGAGAGAAAGAGAAAGAGAGAGAGAGAGAACTCGCACACGTTATGACTGAATCGTCGTGCACGCGAGCAGCTTCATTCATACGTGGATTTAGGCTTCGTTCGCAATGAAACAAGCACTCGAGAAGCAGCTTCGTGGGCAATTTAATTCTCTCTTACCGTACGACTTCTCCCTCTTTTTTTTTTCTGTCTTTTCCTCTGGGTCAATATACGAATCCTTTCAATAGCTACGATTATGATTATTATGTACATATACTCGCACATATTAACACATCGTTAATCGATTACAGAAATTCTCGTGTTTACACATTTATCCAACTTACGTGATTATTAAAGTATAAAATTGTGTAAGTCATTATTACAGTATTGTTTTTTTTTTGTGTTGGATAGTGTTCACTTAACTTTGATATTATCAATTTTCTTCATATTTTAATATTTCCATAACGATTTGAATTCAATTACGTTGGCCAATAATGTGTTAATTATGGGTACAAAAAAAAAAGAAAGTATAAAAATCGTGAGAGAGAAGATTGAGTTAACTATGATAACCGAAAAAGGGTCGAGCAATTTGAAGGGACTAACTAATCAAGTTAACGGGCTTCGCCAAGCAGTAAGAGCACCTGCGATACATAAGCAAGATCATATTTCCTTTCAGTAGGTGTATCTGGTTGCCTTATATTAGTTAGGTATGCACATTCTCGAGGTGTGGCGAAAAATGTTTGATCATGTATACGTAGAAATGAGACAGAGAACGTGTGTGTATGTACACACATATGTGAAATACGTATGTATAGAATCAAGACGCATGGCAAGATCTCTCTTCTGGCAACTACGAGATCGTCTACGAATCTCTGCGACTTCGATTCAACAGAAACGTTTGCGTCAAAAAGGAAAGTACTTGCCCACGTCTGACAATGACGAGAACAACATCGAGTGACTCTCTCACGAGATCTACTTCGTTTAATACCTACATCGAATAATTTCTCGTGAAATTCATGAATATCTTGTATCTAAATTTTTTCATTAATTCCATCTGTATCATTTTGGAATTCAGCCAAATTGTTGTTAGAGAGAGAGAGAGAGAGAAAAAAAAAAGGAGAAAAATAGACGAATCTAACAATACGAGTTGCAAGCTTAATATGCACCAGATGTACACGTAACTATGTGCACTCGGTAAACGTGCTTATTTCTTGCATGTCAGCCGCTCTTTCTCGCACATGCGCAACTTTCGAAATATCGAATAGAAACGTTCTCGAGTATTAAAGCCGCAAACAACAATGTCGCGAGTATACCGAACTCGTTTTGGTTTTATGTCTCTTCATCGCTTGACTTCTTTCCAACGATTTTGAACGTGTTGAAAATAGCAATTGGATTATTGAGGAATTTACTTCTGACGAACGGTTCTAACGATTAAGTGATTATCATCTGAACGAAAAATGATTAATCTTTTTGATCTAATTAAAACATTAATTAAAAGAAAAAAAAAAAAAGGAAAATGAAAAAGAGACGATCGTATCATAAAAGTTCATCAGAGATTAACGATTTATTTGCAGTCTGACAAAAATAAAAAACTGATAAACTTTTAAACTTGTTATTTTTCTCGTTAAAAGTAAAGATGTATCTTTGGAGGTTGAGAACCCTAAGCTCGCAAAAGGTAGGAGGTGCTGCCGCTCATAACGAGCACAGCAGCCAAGTAAGACGACGACGGACGACGACGGACGACAACGGACGACGACGGACGACGACGGACGTCGAAAGAACACAACGTTCAACGACGGACGACAACGGACGACGACGGACGATGATGGCAAGAACAGTGATCGATAACGATGATCGGCAACTCAACAATGATCGACGCTAGTCAGAACGAAAAAGAGAAAGAGAAAAAGGAAGATAGGAAAAGAACAGAAAGAGAAAGAAAAATAAAGAGAGAGAGAGAGAGAGAGAGAGAGAGAGAGAGAGAGAGAGTCGAGGTCGTGTACGCGACTCTACAGCGCAACACGAAGAGTTGAGCGCGAGTAAGAGCTCTTAGTATTCTCTCTCCTTCTCGTAGTCGTCGTCGTCGGCGCACCGTCAAGTAGAGTGTGTAAAAGGCGAGGTTCATTCATGCGCCGCCGACGAAGCGAGTGGGTGGGGTGTGTATTGATCGCAGAGTCGGCGTATATCGCGTATGTATGTATGTATGTACGAGAGAACGCCGGTGCATTGCACCCGTGCTTCAGCTTCGTCCTAGAAATTTTTACCCCAAACCGCATCATTTCATCCCCACCATTACTATTACCATTACCATCACCACCACACCACCACCATCATCTTCTTCTTTATCTTCTACTCTTCGTCGTTACACAGTAGTCTCTCTCTCTCTCTCTCTCTCCCTCTCTCTCTTCTCGCTCTCTACCTCTTTTACCACAAGCTCTCCTCTTTTCCATGCTAACCGTCCGACCTTTTTCACGACCCTCTCCTCTCTGTGCTTTCGACGTTACGCGTCGAAATCGAGAGCGGGTCAGTTTTACGACGTTCGATCGTGTGAAAAATAAAAAGATAAAAAATTTACAAAAATGGTATACATCAAAGAGACCTCTCTCTTTTTATTTCTCTCTCTCTCTCTCTCTCTCTCTCTCTCTCTCTCTCTCTCTCTCTCTCTCTCTCTCTCTCTCTCTCTCTCTCTCTCTCTGTCTTTCTCCACCCTCTCTTTCTTCTTCTATTTTTCTTTTTCACAGTTGTTTTTTTATTTTCGATAGCACGTTTTCTCAATAATTATTGAATTATTAATACTAACCAAAAGTATAAAATATTCGAAGCTCGAATAATAATAGGATAGGTCAATTGAAAGTTTGGTCAAACGTGCGATATAACTATAACTGAAATTCTGTAGAAATTTGAACGAGCGCAAAGAACGAGCTAACAAAGAGATTGATAAATAAAAGAAAAACAAAATGAAGGAGAATGATAAAAGAAAGTACCGACATTGTAGCTGCTCCGAGAAAAATCCACTATTAAAAGAAAGACGATTCTTGATCTTTCGAAAGAAAAGAAAAGAAAGGAAATTGAAAGAAAAAGAAAAAAAGAATGAAATACATGACGATGAAAATGAAAAGGGATAGTTCTGTAGACCGAGCACTCGTTGCCCTTCGCACTTGGATCGTTACGAGATACAGCCGATAGAACACGCATGATACTTCTATCCCCATGTACTGCACGATGAAAAGCCACGATTGTCTCGTAATGGATGTTCCGTGTTGTGTGTGTGTAATAATCTATCGGTATGGAATTATTAACCATTCGTGAAAAATCTCACTAACGTTTCTCGTATACCAAACTAAAGTGAGAAAAGAAATAGAAGAAGCCATTGTTAGCATTGGATGATGGAGAAAAAAAAATGAATGACCTCGAGCAATACTATAAAATCGTATCTCCTTTGTTTTCCAAGTGCATTGATACAATGGAAGAAAAAAGAGAAAATATAATACTTCGATTGAACACCGCATGCTTGCGATGTGTGAACATTGAAAATAATTTAATTGTAAGTACCAGAAATTTCTCTCAACGTTACAAAGGTCCCAACGACGACGACACGTCCGATTTTCTCTTGCTAATTCCATTTAACTAATCAGCTCAAGAAACGAATAACCCGAAGAATTCGACCTGTTAGCGATCACTTAACGTCGACTTGATACTTGAACGTAGTCCGTTCTCATGCCACGAAGATTAGAGAGTGAATAACGATGCTGGAATTACGAACGATTTAATAATAATAATAATAATAATAAAAAGAAAAAATGTACGCGTGTAATAAACGCGAAAACTTATTTTATCTATAATCTCTTATCTCGCGTGATTTTCCCTTGACGATTAATATAAACATCGATATTTTTCAACTATGCGAAAGCGGTCGTAGAAAGATCAATTTTTTCTATTCTTTTCTTTTTTCCTCTTTTTATATTTTTCCTCCTTTTATTTAAAGTAGTTTTACACACACTTTCATACTTTTGATATTTTGTCACGAGTTAATATTTCAATTAGATATATCTATTTACGTGTATTATGTGTATGTTTTTTTAGATTATATATCTATTTAGTATATCTCAATTAGATATATCTATTTACATGTACATGTCTTTTTACGTTTTATTTCATTTTATCAGCACAGAATTTATAGTTACTTAATATCAGACATTTTTTATAATTTTTTTTTAAATACAAGTTAAGCATTTATAAGTATAATATAAGTATTTTTGATATACTGGTATAAGTAATATTATAATAAGTAATATTATATGATTTCTTTATAGTATACATATATATATATATATTGTTTTTCTAGTTATAGAAAGTTATAAATAACATTTTTCAACGATACGATGAAATCATGGATAAACGGAGAATGGCAACGTATATATAAAAAAATAATGATTTTAATATAACACCAGACTAAACTTTGCGGCACAGAAAAACCGTGTCATTAAAAGATTTAAATTAATTCAATCGCTCTAATTCTTATTAAGAACTTGAATGAATTCGAATTGGAATTAAAATCTGTCTTGAAATTTGTTCCGAACCAATTTTGACCGTAAAACTTCGAGGGAAAATTTAAACACGAGCAAATATTTATCGATAAAAGAAAGGCCCCTTTTTATTGATATTGATTATTGATTATGTCGCATCGTTAAAGAAAAAGAAAAAGAAAGAAAACAAAATATATATATAAAAGCTATTTTTATCAATGAGTCAGTAGCACCGATTTGATTACATTGATTCGGGTACATTCGCGCATACGAACGAGTAATTTTCGAAATTTATACGAATTTATGTCGATTCATCGAAGAAACATACAAATATTAAGAAAATGTCAATATTTGTAAAAGAATTCATTAATTCTTTATTTAAAAACAAGAACGTAATGCAATGTGATATTGAATATGATTTCGCATCTATACAAAGTAATTTATATACAAAAAAAAAAGTATTAAAAAATCATTTCTAATGACTTTTTCCTTTTGTTAATGATTATCAACATATCCATTTATTGTGTTTTTCTATTCCTTGAATAATAAAAATCACTTGTTATCCTCGTATTATTTTTCCTATAGAAAATTTAATTTATTCAGAAACACGTCTCTAAGTCGATAAAAACAGTGTTTATACAAGAAATTTCGAATAACATTTTTACCATTAATTTATGTAAACTAATAAGATGATCGAAAGCTAACGAACAAACGTAATAAAGCGAATTGACTATCGCTCGCAAAATCGATGGAATATGAAAATAATCTCTCTCGCTAAATAATAATAATGTATTAATAATAATAATATAATAATAATAAGAAGAAGAAAAATAAGAAAAAAAATAAAAATAAAAATTGGAATTATCGATAATACATATTATTGCTTATCATTACTTATTAATAATAACTTATTATTAACGATAGATATTTTCCATCCAAGTTTATAATCTTTCACCAAAGAAACTCAAAATGAATCATTAATAAGCCAAGTCGAACTACTTTTATACTTCATCAGAAACAATATTTACGCAATATAAATCATTGATAATTCATAAGATTATGTTATAACATCTAAAAGGCGCAACAGCGAGCGTCATCCACGAAATAGAAACACGAGGCTACCAAACATCCTCTATATATTCCTCTCGCACGTACATAAAAGCCAATCGGGCAACGAATGGATCGATGTAGCCACCGGTTTCTCTCCCTTATCCCGAGAATGTATCGGTGCTCCACATCGTAAGTTCTTTCTTTCCCTCTCTCGTTACTAACGCCTCGTATTTATTTATGTTCCAAGTAAAATCACGTGAAACGAGATAAGAAGGATGATCTTAGGCAAGATCTTTTTTCGTTAAAATTTTTTTATAACAGGAATACGATTAGATTATTTATAATTCGTTATTAATTTCACTTTTCCAAAGAATAATATATAAGAGAGAGAGAGAGAGAGAGAGAGAGAGAGAGAGAGAGAGAGAGAGAGAGAGAGAGAGAGAGAGAGAGAAAGAGAAGAAAATAATATTCATTTATTCATACGTACATACACATGAACATGTGTGTATGTTTTTCTAGCGTGACTTGTTATAATAAATACAAAGCTAAGTACAAATTATATACATGTTTATATCGTACGTAGAAATTAGAAAGGTATGCATCTCTTACGTCGTATATATACATACATAGATATTATGTAAGGTCGGAAAGCATTTGCGCGTTAACTATATCGATCCATCCGCATACCGTTGGAATTGGACCAAATCGCGGACAATATCGATTTTCGAACCGGACGTAGCTCTTTATACGCACGATGTACAATAGGTCGACTCGATTTAACGCGTCATCTTGATACTTATATTTGACATATATATATATATACATATCTACATATATGTACATCGAAATAAAAAGGAACTGTAATCTCTGAATGTTCTATCGATCATACGATGATCTATGAGCTTAAACAACGGCAAGAGTTTATTATCTTCGACTGTTCTTTCATTTCCATATCGACGATTTTAAACGATATATCGATTATCATTTTTCGATGATTGAAAACGAGCATGCATCCATCCATCGTTGCATGTATAACTCGCTGTTTGAAATTTCGCGCGTAAATTTCGGATACGAATGAGACGAACGATCTTTCACGACATTGTCCGATATAAAGGCACGAGAGTCGTATTAAAAAAATTCTTGCAATGATGGAAAAGAAAATAGAGATTAATTTGTACTATATAGTGGTTAGCGAATGGATGATATTTCAAAATGAGAAATAACTATCTGCAAAGAGAAGCCGGTTACACAATTAGTAATGTGCATATCTCGAGAAAGTAGGACAGCGCGCAAAGATAACGCGGGCAACTGGATAGTCTTGAATCGTTTCTACCGTAATCATTACGTAAACGTTCCAGTAATTAGAGATCCATAGTAGTTGCGATAGAACGCAATTAAAAAAATTCTACGGTAGCCGTACAAGTTCAACGTTACGTTGGATCGTAATTAATTGCGAATCGGATTCTACTTTGTGAAACTACGTTTCGTGGAATCGCATTGTATTTTTTTTTTTTTTTGTTATTACCACTGGTAAGAAAAAATCTCGAGAAACGAATTTAACTTTTAACGATCGTAGAAGATCGTAATTAAACGACCAGAGAAGAAGCGTAAAAAGATGAAAAATAGATCAACGTAAATAGTTCTCCAAGTGAGACGAATTAGAGGAAGAGGCATATTATATATGTTGAAATGAGTAATTCGTTTAAAAGATGGCCCATGGGCGGGATATAGCACGTTTTGCAAGCTACTATACACGTGCGAGTCTGTCTTCGGTCCCTCGACCTTTCTCTCTCTCTCTCTCCTCCCCTCCTCTCCCTCCCTCTTACTCTCTCGATGTCTTTGCCCCTCTTTAACCTATCACCACCCACAGCGCAAAAGTCGCAAGTAAACGAGACGCACATACACATACACACACACATATGTGTGTGTGTATGTGTCTATAGAGAGAGAGAAATGAAGAAAAAAAATTTGATTGTATCTCGTATCCTATCGTAAGTGTAAATTGAAATAAAAGAGAGAAAAAAAAAATGAAAAATTCATACCTGCGGAATGTTGGCATAAATTTGACGATTGAGCGAGTCCCGTTCCTTCTCAAGCTCCCTCACTCTGGTCTCGGCCTCCTGTACTCGTTCCTGACATTCGCGCAACGAATCCATTAGTTTGTCCCTTTCGTCCAACATCGAAACCATTAATTGTTCGAAGTTCGCGTCCTCGCCAGAGAACTGCGAACTTCTTTGACTGATACTGTCCTCCGCGATCGTTGGCATCACGTCACACATCGCACTCCACATTTTGATGTCGCTATTTCTTTTTCACTTCTCTCCCACCTCCCCACCTCCTTTCTTCTCTCTTTCTCTTCGCTCACACGCCCGAAAATTCTGACCACTTTAGCGCGCAAAAAGACAAATGACGATAACGATGACGATGACGACGGCAACGACAATAACAATGACGACGACGACGACGACGACGACGACGACGACGACGACGACGATGATGACGACGGCGACGACGGTGACGGCAACGATCGGTCAGTAGGGTGTATACGAAAGAACACACACGACACTACACTTTATAAAGGACACACGTGCGCGAGAGCGAGAGACAGCAAAAAAAGAGAGATAGAGATATATACATAGATAGATAAATAGATAGATAGATAGATAGATAGATAAAGAGAGAGAGAGAGAGAGAAAGAGAGAGAGAGAGAGAGAGAGAAAGAGAGTAGTGACGTAGAGAAACGAAGGGATATATATTGCCTGCTTTTTTCTCTTTCACTTTTTCTTCCTCTCTTTCTCACTCACATACACACACACGTACACTACTTCGCTCTACCGTACGTCGTCGTCTTCTACTTCTTTCTTCTTCTTCTTCTTTCTTCTTCTTCTGCTTCTCCTTCTCCTTCTTCTTTCTCCTCCTCTCACTTAATCATTTTCCTTGGTCTTCGCTTCCTTCGTCCGCGAGTTTTCGTTGGATCGACCAAATTGAACGACATTCAAAAAAGAAAAAAAAAAAAAAGAAAAGGAAAAGATGTAAAATATGAAAAAGAGAAGAGGACGTAGTCCTCTCTCGCGGAACTAGCGACGGTAACTGATAGGCGGAGCGCGACGAGGCACGCACGGAAGTCGCGTATCGCCGGCCCTCTGACGTCGTATTTGTGAAGCTTAACGCTGTCGTAGAGTTTGTCGACGCTCGACGTTCGTTTCACAGAAAGCAGCGACCGGCTGGATGGTTTTCGTTGAAACGATCTTCTACCGATGATGAACGAATCGATTGCACCTTATATCCCGGTGATGATGATGATGATGATGACGATGATAATGATAACGATAATGACGATGACGACGGCGACAATAACAACGAACGAACACGAAGAGTCGTGCTCATGTCCGATATATACAGGGACACCGAATACTTTTCTTTCTCTTTTCCTTTCACCCTTGTTCGTTGTACATCCGACTTCTCTTCTTCCTTCACTACTTTCTTCTTTCTCACAATCATAAAAATGAATTATAACAGAATTGGACCACTCGAGATCGAGATACGTTATGGTTCGTTCTCTCTTCGTTCGAATCGATCGTACAAAAGTAAACGCGACGAATAAGAACGGTTGAGTACACTTCTACACCGCGAAAAACCTTACAGAGCACCGGCCACCGTCGTGTGTCCCCTCTTTCATCTGTGCACTTCTTCACTCCTCCCACTTTTTATTCACTAAATCGTTGCGCTACTACTATTTTACTCCTGTGCCATTCGACAGTACCAAGTTCGATATCTCTTTCTCTCTCACTTTCCTTCCCTCTCAGTCTCTGTTGACGTCCAATCAACGAGGACCTTAGCCCGGAACAGAAAGCACGGCGATAGTAATAATCAAAATTTAAGGGAAGGCAAGCAATTATTTTGCCCTTTTTCCCTCCTCTTCGTTTCGGTTTCATTCAGACAAGTTTTTTTGCGTATATATTTCGCCAAAATGAAAACCGATTGATATAAGAAAGAAAGAGAGAGAGAGAGAAAGAGAAAGAAAGAGATAGAGAGAGAGGGAAGGAGGGAGAGAGAGAGAGAGAGAGAGAGAGAGAGATGAACAGAAATTCGTTTTTTCTCTTCTAGAAACTTCAATATTCGCGATATGCTTGCCGTTACGATTGTTCGGTAGAGACAAGAAACGAAGGAGAAAGAAACCGAGAGTGATAGAGAAAAGATTGCGAACACTCTCGTTCCTCTTGTAATCTTCCTTTGATAGAGCACGAGATGTACGTCGAGTGCTTTTTCTCTTTCTTTCTTTCTTTCTTTCTATCGGTCAGTCTTTCGTAGTTTTTTGTATCGTTTATTTTATTCACCGTCCAAGAGAGGCTCGAAGGAATATAAATCGTGATCGCGACTCAGGACACTGGGAGTCGCGCGAGTCTACGTGTGAATCTCGGCATCTCGATGACAACAGCATTATCGCGGGGAAAGCCGAACACTGACACACCTACGCCGCTCGATTCCAATTATTCTTCCCCTCCCGCGCTCTCTCTCTTTCTTTCTCTCTCTCTTGCTTACTCATTCTTTCTCTCTCTCTCTTTCTTTCTTTCTCTTTCTGTCTGTCTGTTTCTCTCTCACTCTCTCTCCCTCTCTCTCTCCCTCTCTCTCACTCTCTCTCCCTCTCCCTCTCTCTTTAAGCCAATTTCGGTTTTACAATTCCCCACCCTTAAGCCTACCGTTTCGTTCGTGGTCCTTATTCGATGCGGTGTGCCCCAGAGACAGTGGCCATCTTGTGTCTGACGTCATCCACGACACCGATACGGTCTCTCGTCACTGGCCCGATCAAGCAATAGGAACGAGCGCCCTCGCAATGGCTGATTTTCATTCGATACATTATAACCTTTCACTATTCTCATAAAACTAAGCCATTATAATCCAATGTAAAGTTTATATATACAGATATATAAATAATTCATTCAATATTACTATAAAGTTCATTGGTATTTCTTACTAATTAAATTACATATTTAAAAAACATGTGTACTAAATACGTACGCTTTTTGATTCAACCAATTATAGCAAGCCATTATTAACCAATCCTGTTGAAATAATTTGCAAACTCGAAGCTGATTGGCTTATATCAAATCACGCATTTCTGATTGCAACCATTTGCAATTATTTGTTGGGACCTATGATTGGTTACGTTTATTTGAGTTATTTGAGTGCATATTGTGAATTGAGAGAAATTATGAGAGGCAGTCTACGATATACAATTTACAATTCAAGTCGGAAATTCGATTTCTTTTATTTAATCGTTTTCATTATCATTTGGTGTTATTTTTTTTATCGTGTTATATTTCAGTTAACGATGTGATATATTTTTTATTATCGTAAATGAATTCTTTTTTATGAAGAATACTCTGTCCTTTTCTAAGACAGTCTTTGATACGGCGATGTAGTTTTTATTATTTTTTCTCTTAGAAATGTTTTGTGTTTATTACAAATCATTATATCATGATATTTCAAAAAGAAATTTTATTGGAAAAGGTTATCTTTCTAAAGTAAATTATAGATAAACGTATTAATTCAAATAAAAACAAAATTAATAATAATAAAACAAGTATACGTAAGAGTACATTATGTCGATAGATCAACTGGGCGCCACTTTCGGAAGAGAGAATCGCGCTACACCCGTGATGCTACGTGATCAATATCAGTGTCGAGTCTCAGCCTTTGGACCATTCTGAGCAGACAGATCTGAAAATAGAGAAAATAAAAGCGACATGAAAGCCGTAACGCATACTTGTACGCCAGGAAGCTGTAAGTATGGGCATATCATGAAATAAACGTTATTGAATAAATATGTTCCTATCTTTTTTGTTTTTCCTTAATAAAATACATATTAAAATTTCTCCAAAAATGTAATATTGTTGTACACACTCACACACACACACACACATATATCTTTTTGTGATATATCACATACATATATATATATTTTGTGATATATCATATATATATATATATATATATATATATATATATCTTTTTGTGATATATTACATATCCTCGCATTATATATGTATATTTCACATTTTTAGTAAATTATAATTTTTCTTAAGAATTAATTATAGGTATACGATATATGTATTTGACTACAAATAGAATATTATGAAAATAATGCAAATGAAATATATTGTAGAATCTATAATTTTTTTTATGAATTATCATCATAAAGAAAATAGAAAATTTAAAATCGTTTTATTAAAATTCCTTCTAATAACAAGCATTTTATTTTGTTTAATGTTAGCGTATTTTCCCGATTTGTATACTAGTAGATAAAACTACTCATATTATTTAAACATATTTATTTTCTTTTGTTTTCTTTTCTTTTTCTTTTTAATTTTTTTTTTTTTGTATTAAACAAACGTACATGTTTGTTATCGATTTTGTATTTCATATCCATTACAGTTCTAGATTTTCCGGAAGGTGAATCGATTGAAGATATCGCCGAATCCGTAGATGAATTGCGAGAAAAATTAGCGAATATGAAGAAATTGATGGAAGAACGTAAGGGCACGACTCTAGGCGAGATCAGTGCACGTAAAAGGAAAGAAGCTTCGGACATAATAGACGGAAATTTTCTTTCTTGGATTTTTGCCTCTGCTCTCGTTATCATATTAAGCGTTAGCTTTTACGCTTTTTATAATCTTTATCACGCGGTACTCAAAAAATTCCCTTCGCATCATACTGAGTTATAAGGAAAGAGAATATAAAAATAGAAAAAAGAAAGTAAAAAAACAAGAAAATAAGAAAAAGCAGTGAAAAACGCGTCGAATATTCGTTCGAATGGAAAGTTTCTTTCCATTTTTTATTTTTCTTTAATTTTATTAATCACAACGATGTTACAATACAAACAGACGATACGAGATTTCTTTTTCTATCCTTTCGGAAGATATTATACGAAAGAGAAACCAAAATGGCTAAATCAATCAAAAGAAATACAGTATTCTGATGTAATTATTATGTACGTTTTACGATGTAATCATAAATGACTGACTCACCGACAAGATCTCAAATAACAATGATTTAGTTATCAGTATAAAAGTTAAAATAATCTTGATGTAATATGTGATATTTTTATCGATAAAATGTTATCAAAAAAAATAACAAAGAATATATATATATATATATATATATATATATATTTTACTTTGATCAAAATTATTCATATTATAGTGCATGCGCTACGGTCCTATAATTTTTTTCTTTATTATTATTATTATTATTATTATTATTATAAAAATCAATAGAATGAATTATTTTAAGAATTATGCGTAAAATACTGATATATTAAAAGGAAAAGGAAGAAGAAAAAAATAATTGGCAAGATAACGAAAAAACGAGAAAGCGCTTTAATATGTCGTTCCGCATAATTTTTCTTCTACATGCAAATATGTAATTAATATTATATATTATCATAAGTATTATAATTTAATGTTAGATTAAATATTTATTTATTTAATTCGTTGTTAATGCATTCATATATTATAAGCATAGGTAATATTTATTATGGAAATTGTTGAGTATTACATGTTCTCTTCAAAATGAATTTGAATGAAATTTATTCAATTATATTTTAAATATATAAATTATGATCTTAATAATTATATAAATAATTATTTTTATTTAAATATTTTGCGTTAAATATTTTACTGTCATCGAATTTTACGAGAATAAATGTTTCAAGTATATATACAAAATGGTTAGGAAAGCCTATAGTAAATAAAAAATTGTCTTAAGATATAACAATTATCGATTATTATGAATATTATAAATTGTTTGAAAAATAACAGATTAAATTTAAAAACAAATAGTATTTTATTTGGAAATATTTCCCTACATAGACCGTAATCGAAAACCAACAGAAGCTTTGTAAAGAGAAAATCTGGATTTCTCACACCCGGAAACTATATGAAAGAAAAAAAAAATAATAATAATAAATCCAAAATAATTTCAATATTAACGTACCGCATCCTGTTCCTTTGTTTTCTAGATCTTTGGTAAATTGGATAAGCATCTTTTCATATTCCTCTTGTTGCTATAACGACGATATCATAAATGTTATTTTATATTTGTTTTCAACAGATAATTTTTTATTATTATGACATATTAATAAGTATTAATCCATACAATATTTATATCCATAATGACAGTAGCTTATTTTTAATACCTTTACAACCTCCTTCTTTAATTCTTCTCGTCGAAGAGACAAATTTGAAACCTGGCTTTGTAAAGATTTCACCTAATAATAAGATCGATATTTATGTGAAATATTAATATGATATGTAAAAATATTCGTTGAGGACAAACCTCTTCTTCAGTTTTATGGACATCTAATTTCAGATCGCTCATTAAAGATTTGTAACGACTTCGACAAGTCGAAGTTTTATTTTCTATATCATTCAATGCTTTTTCTACACTTTTTATTTTATACTGCGACTGTTTTAGCTACATTTTATCCCATTTTATGAGAAATAAATCATTAGTGAAATATTTAGAAAAAGAAAGTATGCAATATTAAAAATTACGAATTGTTCTTATAAAATATATAATCAAATCATTTAAATCTAACCATACGCTCCTTTTCTGTAAGTCTTTCCGTAAGTGTTTGTAGTTTTATGTCCATATTTTCTTGATTCTAAGCATATTGTATATTTATTGTTATTCATAAATATATATGAAATAATTAAATGTCAATATAAAAAAAGTATAAATAAACTATGTTTATTAATAATTAAAATAATCTATAATAATAAATTACTTTATTGAACGTAATAATCTTGGCATTTTTTCCTTCGTCCAAAATCTATAATAAAATTATAGTATAGAAAGATGATAAATAAATATAATAATTAATATATATATATATATATATATATATATATATATATACATATACACATAATGTGTAGGATTTTCCATTATATCTCTTTACAATTTATGATATACTAACACGTTTCTTTAGTCCCTCCTTGTTATCATTATTCTGAAATAAAATGTTAATAATTCGTTTTCTTTAAAATAATTTCAACAATATTAAATATTTTTAAATATGTTGTTGTATAATCTTACTGAGATTACAATAAAAGTGGCGATATACAATACAACAAATAGAAAAATCCATGATGTCTTTGATATAAAGAATGTTAAAATAACCGTCCACATGGTTTTGTGAATTTAAATGTTAATATTCTAACCAAATCATATCGTTGAGAAAATTTCACTAGTGACATTAGCAGAATTACCAAATTCATTTGATAAATTATTCATGATAGATGAAGATCAAAATAAAAGATTTATTTAAAAATCAAGAAAATCGATTTAAGTTGATTAATATTTTCCCGGGCTTATTCAAACAGTTGACATTGAATAATCATGTGATCTATCGATCATTACTTTTTCTCTAAAAGTAAGTTTTTTATATATAAGATTATAATAATTTAAATCAACATTAAATTGTATGTTTTATATAACATGAATTTAATTTCAGTAAGAAATTAAGTTTGTACTTGAAATTATTTCTTTCTTCCTTTGATTTTCTTCCACTTCCAAAATAGATTTTCAATTTTAGATTTTAGTAGTACTGCTAAATTATTTCTTTACAAATATTCACAATTCATTAAATAGTAGTTCATATACATTAATTTAATATTTCTAATTGGTGAAGTATTCTATATACGGCAAAACGGAATAGAGAGCCTTTGAAGTGTTTTGAAATTTGTATATTTTTTCCGACTAAACAGTGAAATTAACGTTAAGGAAAAATAAAGTTGATGTTAAGTCAGCTTCATAAAATATGTATTCGCATATTGTTACTAAGAAAGAAAGATATAAGAAAGAATAGAAAATATTACTCATACTTAACCAATAAAAATGAAGTCTATAGATATAAAAAAGTTATTTGCATTAGCAAGAATGCTAATAATTGTAGAAATTACTTAAATTACTCAAGTGAAAATGTTACTTTGCCATCTCAATCACAGATTGTCATTGCAGGTGCAGGAACAGTTGCTAATTCTGTCGCTTATCACCTTGTCCTTAACGGATGGCATGATGTTCTTGTATTGGAACAAAGCAGGTAAAATCTAAGATCAATTATTCTCATTATTTCATATTTCATAATTTAAAATCAAAAACATCATTTTCATGTCTTATACACCTGTAGGATCGGTAGTGGGACATCATGTTTTGGATCTGGAATTCTTGGTTTATTCCAACCAATCTCTCACAGGAACTTGATTTCTTATAGTATTAAATTATATCAAAAATTGCAAGAAATGGGATATGATATAGGATTGAAACAATGTGGGAGCATAAATTTAGCACAAACGAAAGATAGGATAATAGCTTTGAAAAGAAGGATGGCATATAATGTTCCAACTGGTTTACATTGCGAGGTAAGAATTATAATATAAAATATTATAAAATTAATATAAATGAAAAAGAATTGTTGTGAATAGATTTTAGATAAAGATCATTTGAAACAATTACATCCATATCTGCATGTAAATGATCTTGAAGGAGCCATTTGGGTACCAGAAGATGCTGTAGCAGATCCTAATGCTATTTGTGAAATTTTAGCAAAATTAGCCAAACAAGGAGGAGCAAAATATATTGAAAATTGCAGAATAGAACAAGTCTATACTAAAAATAAAGCTGTACAAAGTGTGCGAACTAATCAGGGCATAGTTATTTGTGAATATTTCATTAATTGTGCAGGAATGGTAAAGCTGATATTAATTCATTTAATTTTAACATTTCATTTGATATCCACTTGACAATATGAATTTGTATTTTAAATTAACAATATAGTGGGCTCGTGAATTGGGTTTAAGATGTAATCCACCTGTAAGAATACCAGCATATCCTGCAGAACATTTCTATGCAATTACACCTCCTCTATCACCAGAATTGAAAATAAATCTACCATGCGTTCGAGATTTCGACTCGTATTCGTATATAAGAGAATGGCAAGGTATATTTTGTACAACATAATTGACATCATTACTGAAAATGATATTATTATTATAATATATTGTAATTTATATGAAATTAAGTAAAGTTGTTTGTTTTATATAAAACAGGTGGTCTATTGGTTGGTTGGTTTGAAGCTGAAGCCAAGCCTGCATTTGAAAATGGATTAGTTCCATCTAAAAACTGGACACGACACGTAAAGGATGATCCTATTCATTGGAAACCTCTTTGGGATAAAATCTTACATAGAATTCCAATTCTGAAAAGTTTAAAGAAACCAGATATATATAATTATCCAGATAATTTTACTCCGGATGGTAGATGGATTTTAGGTGAAAGTCCTGAAGTGAAAAACTACTTTGTTGCTGTGGGAATGAATGGAAATTCGCTACAAGGTAAACAGTATATGTTATCTACGTATTTGTAAATATTCTATCAACTTTCATAATTCATCTAATTTTGCAAGGAGCGGGAGGTATTGGAAAAGAAGTTGCCGAATGTTTAATAAACGGTGAATCTACCCAAGAACTCCTTCCATTTAATGTGCAAAGATTTTTAGATTTGCATAATAATAAACAATATTTACAGCAAAGAATTAAAGAAATAGTTGGACGAAATTATGCTATTCTCTATCCTCATCAAAGTGAATACAAATATGCCCGTAAATTGCGTTGTTCGCCGTTGTATTCTGTTCTCGAGAAGCACGGGGCTATATTTGGTGTTAAAATGGCATATGAACGTCCACTTTATTTCGATTCAAACTATCGTCGTGAGTAAATGTTATTTTATTTCTATGATATGTATAGTAGTTTGTTTTATTCAATTACACTATTTATATTGAAAGGAGGACAAAAGAAACCAGTTATGCCATTAGGAAGTTTTTATAAACCTAAATTTTTTGACTTTATGAAGGAAGAATTTCAAGCATGTCGAGAGGGTGTAGGAATAATAGATATGAGTTCATTTTCTAAAATTGAAATTAAAGTAAGTATAGAAGACATAAATAATTACAATAAATTTCAATTGGAATGAAATGATTGCTCCAACTTACATTTTGATTGATATAGTCTAGTCGCTTGGAAGTAGTAAATTACCTACAAAAATTATGTTCCAATAATGCAAATATACCAATTGGTGGTATAGTGCATACAGGTATGCAAAATGAAAGAGGTGGCTATGAGAATGATTGTATGCTAGTTCGTCAAGCAGAAAATAGTTACTTTATGGTTTCACCAACTTCACAACAAACACGTATTTATCAATGGATGTCCAGGTAATTAATAATACTTGAAAATGTTTTATTGACTTCAATATAATCTGATAAATAGATATATCATTGGGTATAATTCACGTAATACGATTTTATATAAATCATATTTTATTATTATTATAAAAATAATTTACTTACTAGAGTATTTTTTTTTTAATACATAGGCATTTACCATACGATCATTCTGTTGGTCTTAATGATGTGACTTCAAAATATACAGTTATTAACATGGTAGGACCTAAATCTACTGAATTACTCTCTGAGCTTTCTAATTCAGACATTAATCTCTCTCCTTTCACTTACAAGGTACTTATAATTTATTGATAGACCCGTGAGTACCAAGTTTACTATAGCAATGCAGATATATAAATCTAAAAATTGTACTTCTATTATACAGACAGTAAATGTAGCTTATGCCTCTGATGTAATGGTTATGGCATTTACACATACCGGCGAATCTGGATATTGTTTATATATACCTTCCGAATACGCACTGCACGTATACTCAACATTAATGGAAATTGGTAAAGATTATGGTGTGCGCGATGTTGGTGTGCTCACACAACGCTTCATGAGGATAGAACGTTTTATTCCTTTTTGGGCAGAAGAGTTGACACCATTCGTTACACCCTATGAAGCAGGATGTGGATACAGTGTTAAACTGGATGTAAGTAAACAGTTATTCATTAAATGTATGTAAATATGATATTTAAAAGTTTTCTTTACATTTTAAAGAAAGAATATTTCATTGGAAAATTTGCATTACAACGTCAGAAAGAACAAGGTGTCACTAAGAGACTAGTATTGTTTATGCTTAACGAACTTGATACTAATAAAAATATATGGGCATGGGGTGGAGAACCTATATATCGAAATGGTGAATTTGTTGGAACTATTACATCTGCAGGGTAAATATTCGTAATAAATTCAGAGTTTAGAGCACATATATTCGTACAATAAAGATTTTTCTATATTTTACTTATAATTATTTTATTAATAACAAATGCATGTTTATAGATATGGGTTTGCTACAGAAAAACTTATATGTCTTGGTTTTATTAGTTTACCTGGTATGAAATATCTTCAAAACAACACGAATGTTGTTACTACGGATTTTATAATGGAACCAACATCACATTATGAAATAGATATTGCTGGGTGTAGATTTTCTGCAAAACCCCATATTCATCCTTTACCAATTCCTGCCTTAAACAGTAAACTCAATAAAAAATATATTCCTACTCCAGTTACATCTTATCAAAGCGATATATCACGATAAAAATACTGCGTTTCGTCATTATATATTTCATATATAAAAACATGAGAAAATATATTAAGATCTCATAAGTCAAAGATGATTGTGGATAGAAAAAAGGAAAAAAGAAGTTACATATTAATTTCAGTTTCTTGATCTTATTTCTTATCCATAGTCTTTTTGTTAGCTATTGTAAAATTAACAGCTTATAGCATATAATTTGCACTATACTACTTTCAACTATTTATTTTAGTAACATTTATTTACAAATATATAAACTGTGCAAAGAATGGGACATACTTGAAAAAAATTATACCAAATTTTTGGTCTTTGAAGCAATAAAAATTCATAAATTCATATTACACGTTATCTCCCGTGTATTATTCTGTACTGCCTATGAACTTGTGAAATTATAAATTTACAAAAAATTGCAATTTCAATTATATAAATTATATATTTGCAGTTTTTCAATTAATTGTATTCGTTAAAATTTATTTATATATTATTTTATATAATAATTAAAATCCTATTTATTATAAACAATCTTAATGCTGTAAGCATTCTTTTAAAACTGTTATTTAAATTATTACTTATATACAAAAGAATGAGATATCATAATGATAAGATTTTTTGTATATTAGTTTGGTACTGTAATAATAGTTCGATATATAATTTTTGTATAAAGCACATATCTGTTTATTCTAATAAAGATAGTTATAGCATTTATTGGATGTATTATTCATTTGTAAATATTTACTTTCTCTTAAAAAAGAAAAACCATAAGAAATTCAATAAAGTACGTTCTGCTTCGATATTATAATTACAAGTTATGAATCAACAGTTGCAAATTGATTTTGATAGATTTTTGTTCTTTGTTTCTCCTTTCTAACAACTGTGCATAAAAAATAAAATACTATATTTAGGAATTTCAAATTAATTGATACAAGATATTGATATTAAATGTTGAAGCTATTACTCTGTAAAATCACCAATGTACAGATTAATAATTGGCAATATTTTTTTTAGAAATTCAACTTAATTACGATGCCCATGCTTCTAATTCCTTTAAATCTTCATCTTCCTCTGGTTTAGCTTCTGTAAAAAATAAATAGAATTTAAATAATAACATTATATAATATTGATCGAATATATAAAATGCTGTTAGATATTTCACTTTTATTGCCATTTGAATCATTACTTGTACGAGTTCTTGCAGGAACAGATGGAACAGCTGGAACAGTCGTAGCAGGTACTGCTGGCAACTCATCTGTAGATTCGATACCAAGTAATTCTTTATCAAGTTGTTCCTGTTCAAGTTCTTCTAATTCTTTTTCAAGTTCTTCTTCATCTATGTCTTGACCAAATGCTACAGGATTAGATATTGCATCAGAAATTTCTCGAGCAACATCTTGTTGTTCAGCAATATCGTCCATCATATCATGAACTTGGTCAACATCCCTATAATAAAAAAAATATCAAGATTATTTTTGATACAATCCTAATGCAACCATATAGCATTAACATATATGTTCAAAAATTATAAAAAACATAAACTATAAAGCTCAATTAATTGTTCCAATCTAAATATTTCTCAATAAAGAAAAAATTATTATATATTATAAAAAAAAAAAAGCAATTTCTTACATGTGTTGATGAGCAGCTTTCAATGAATCTGCTGCCCCTTTCATAGTAGTAAGAACTGCTGTATTTGTATTAGCACTTTCTAGAGCTTCTCTTTGCATTTCAATCGTCGACAAAGTACCATCAATTTGTTGTAGTTGCTTTTCATAACGTTTTTTTCTTTTAAGAGCTTGGATAGCAGCTGTGGATAATATATAAATATAGAGAACAATATCTTATCATTAGTTATATCAAACAATAGAGAGCTAATCAAATACATTTACAAATTAAATGTTAAATAATATCATATACTTATATACATACATATATACACATACATTATTTAAAATTATAAAAGTTGGAAGGAGTTTAAAGTAATGAAAAATTGCAATGGAACAAAGCTTGATAAAAGTATTAAAAAATGTCATAATGACAGATGTCCTTAACCATTAAAAGTTACTTTAGATTGATATTAATTTTAATTGTCAAAAGAAAAGAAAATAAAAACAAGCTGGAGACTTATCTAAAGTAATAGACAAAATACCTCTCTTGTTCTTGGTTCCATTTTTTTTTGCAGTTTGAATTTCAAGTTCTATTTTACTTTCAAGAAAGTCTTGTTTTTTAATTAGCATATCCTCCGTTTCACGTAATTTTTGAATTGCCTCGGCCGTTGAAGGAGCAACTGGCTCCTTTTTACCACCAAATACTTTGGTAAAGAAACTCATTTTTACGTTTTATCGTTTAATTTTAATATCGCGATAGGAGCGATTATACACGTAACCTTAAAGAAAATATATACTTTAGACAATATCAAAGAAGTATCACTGATCGTGCCTGTATCACCGCCATATTTTCTTAGGCATTTGACTTGCGTCATGAGTCATCACTAAGTAAATCCATGATTCCCACCTACTTTTAATTATTTTCCTATATTACGGAGTAATATTTAAAAAATATACTAATAATATTTTATATATCTATCTACTGTCAATAGATCATAGAGATAATTTCAATAGATACTATAAACAAAACTAAAAACCTCAAGACCATATAGTAACAAATCCATTTTCTCGATTGAACACATCTATGTTATATATATATATATATATATATATATATATATATATATATATATACACACATACACATACATATACACAATAAGATTAGAAGAAATAATCGACTTTAATTTGCGCATAATTTAAATATTTCGCAATATATTATACTGTATATTTATTTACGCTTTATATCGTTGCTTATATCCATTATTCAAAAAATAGATTGTTCACTAATTTTAAATATATCTTCGAAAAATCTTCATTTGCCTTGTCTCATATCATGTATATCCAAAATTTAAATTAATATATTCGATTTAATAAGTTTATGTTCAGGTACGTTTAAAAATACTTTAACATTTTTTAATAAAAATGAAAAAGATTTAGAGAAATTGTATCCTACGTATCATTTGATACGTAGGATACATAGGGAATGAAAATATGGTATAACTGGCGACACTGCTGTGTTATTATATTTTATAGATGTTTAGAGATTTGTTTATCTAAAGTAACTCTATACATAAAATAGTATTTATATGATATTGCAAAGTCATGTCACAAATTTGTAAATATATATAATTTCAAAAACGTTATAAATAAATATATATATATATATACACACACATAGAAAATAAAATAGATATATAAATATATAGAAAATATAGGATAATTCACGTAATCGTAGTTTCGATTCTACTTGTATTGTAATAAACTTTTCTAACAACGCAAAATCATTTTATTAGATTCATTTTTATGGATAATAACAGCGAACTGCAAAACGATGTGAGTAATGTAGTTTTGACTACGTATTTTTGTATGTAAACATTTTAAGTTGCGTTGTTTCATGTTACATTCGTTTTTGTCTTCACGAACTAGATTTAGCTTGATTGATGTTTCGTAAGACTATTTAAAAATAAATAAAATGTCTCCCCGGGCGTACGTCTTACCGTGTTTTGCTGATTTTCGGAATTCACTTCCTTAGATTAAAGTCTTTACGATGAGACTCTCGTGGCGCGACGCAGATAGGGTGAGATTTAAAAAGTATCTAATGTGCATTAAATACTAATTTTTTGCTTTTAAGTGTAACTGATGATATATAACAAAATAAAATATTTTTCTAATATTAAATTAAACTTATTTTAATGATTTTTTTATTGTACTTATACAAGATTATATGTATTATTTATTTAGATTTCAATTGTTTAATGCTTAAATCTTTTAAATTCATTTTATCACAATCTTTAATCTTCATTTATTCATATAAAAAATAAAGTCTTCTTCTATTCTTTGTTATATAATTATATAATTCTTAAATTAACATAAAATATTTCTTTATAGGATTTTAGGAAACATTTACCAGGTGGTGAAACCACAGAACGTCACCTAACAGAAACCTTGCATTCTGTAAAAACTGGTTTCAAACCACTGCCTGGTTTTGATCCAGAGCGGGATGATCTCGAGTATTATCGTGCACAACAAGAAATTGATTGTGATGAAGTATATCCTGGAATATATATAGGAGATGCGTTAGTATCTACATTGGAATTATTGAATTTATGGTTTATGTAGATTAGGAGTGGAAAGAATGACGACAGTCTGGGTCGTGTCTACCGGATAATTAAGTTGGAAGAATAGTCACCTTGCAAGTGAAAGATCTCAGATTTTATTTTATAATGTAAGAGAAAACTTTTGAGTCCTTTTTCCACTACCTACATCTAAAAATAATCTGTATCATCTTTTCACAGTGTTATAACAATAGTGCTAAATTAATAAATTATTTAATTTAACAGTGCCACAGCAAAAAATAAAAGTTATCTCAAGATGCTTGGTATAACACATTTACTTAATGCTGCAGAAGGGAAGACATTTGGATTTGTAAATACTGGTAAAGATTATTATGTAAATACAACAATAAAATATCTTGGATTATCACTGGCTGATCATCCAACTGTTGACATAAGCAAGTATTTCCACACTGCAGCGTCTTTTATCGATGAAGCTGTTTCTAGTAATGGTAAATTTTGATACATATGTACATATTTATATATTTATAGACATGTTGAGATATCAAGTTTTATAATTTTTATTATCTTTGTTGCATATGTAATTACTGGAAAATGTTTAAAAAAAAATTTACGCAGTTTGTCTACGAAAAGATATGATACACTAAACAAATCTTTTTTATCATTCATGAACAAAATAGAATCATTTTACTTATATATTTACTTATGTAGATCAAATTGAATTCAGAACATTCCACACTTTTATTATTAAGAATGTTATCATTAAAGGAATAATAAGTTACAGAAGACATTAATGTCTTATTAAACATATATTATAAAAATAATATAATTCATGTGTATCATCTAAAAACTATATAATTTTGTTCAAAATATTTTTATTGATTGCATCTATAAAAAAGATAATCAAAATCACTGGTTAACTTACCTTGATTATATATTACTATTGTATTGTCTGGAAATTCCTTTATATTTTTAATAAAAGAAATTGATTGTATATAAAAGTGGAATAAATTTTCCAGATAATCCAATAATATTATTTTTTTAAATATCTATTATAATATCCGCATATATATTAGGTAAAGTTTTTGTTCACTGTATGCTGGGAGTATCTCGCAGTGCAACGTGCGTCTTAGCATACTTGATGATAAAGAAGGATATGTTGGCTGTTGACGCAATACGGATAGTCCGTGAAAAACGCGATATTCATCCAAATTATGGATTTCGCAGTCAGTTAGCTCAACTGGATAATCAACTGCGTCGACAACGTTTATAATAAAAAGAAAAAATTTTAATCGGTAAATATATCTGTAGTATAACATTATGCAGATCAAGTGTGTTTTGAGTGCGCGATTATAATGTAATATTCTTCATATATTTCTTATTACACGTTTCTCATAATAAAATAATTTTTAAGAACGTACATATATCTTATAATAAATAAAAATGAATGATCCCGAATATGTGTTTAATATTAATCGAAAGTAAAAAATAATAATTTAATTTCTTTTCCGATGTTTTTCAATATTATCATGAACACATAATCATTATAATTCAGATATTTTTTATAGTATAAACGTTTATATAAAAGTCTTAGAACAAAAGATCATAACTGTTACAATCTAAATTTTTAAAATTATGGCATAAGAATCTTAAACTTTCTTTAAACGATTTTGTTTACAAAATAACTATTATAAACGACTGAAATTGTTTTAGATATTGCTAACCATAATCGATGACGGAAATTGTTTCTAGTTACGCATAACCATTATTGACAGTGAGAATATCTTTCTATTATAAATAAACATTATTGCGAATTATTTTTTGGTTAACTATTATTGTTCACGAGAATTATTTTTCGATAATCATTATCGATGACAAAAGTTTCGTCTTGATTAAGAGTAATCAATATCGATGATACAGCTTTTGTTTGATTAATCAATATCGATGGGGAAGTATTGTTCTGGCTTTAATTATCATGAAATTTTGTTATTAATATTATTAATAATTAATATTTATGAACGATGATTCATTTTACAATGAATCATAAAATTTATATATTTTAATGAATAAAAACTTGGCTATAATTATATATTTTATTAACTAACGTGTAAAATCAATATTAAGTTTCACAAATAAGAGTTTATAAAAATTATGGATTGATAAATTGTACTACTTATCGTCCAGTACCAGTTTCGGAACTGAAAATGTTCTTTGTAAAAGTAGTAACTTGTGAAAGCGGGAATAGCTCGACAAATTGTAGCAAGTTTGGCTATACGTGACATTACATATTCCAATAGATTATTATTTCAGTCTTTATAACACGTTTTTTTTTTTTTGTTATTGCTTATTTTTAGAAGCTCTTTGGAATTTGTTCTCTGCCTCATCAAACAAAGACGATTCAATTGGAGATCACCTTCCTTCTTGTTTACGTCTTGCGATGTTTACATATTCGATACATGGAGGACTAATCCCTTTGTATTACAATATGTACAATCTACAATTTAGTTCAGTAAGTTGGTGGGATCACGATAGACTGTTTCTCTGATATGTTAAACGACAATAAATTATTATTATAATAGATTATTAAATCATTATTAGTTCACTAATTTAATTTTATTTTATTATTGCTATTAATTTACATTAAATTTCGTGTCCGTATTAATATCATGAATCGAAAAATTTTGGTACGCGAATTTTTTCATTTTGATAGTAACAAAAGTGAGAGTGAAATGAATTGAAATTTGAAGAATTACGAATTTAAAAAAAAGTATATGGTTATGAGCCATTTAAAAATATCTAGAAAAAAAAAAAAGGGAGAAATTTGAGGATTAAATAGTAATAAAAATATCTGTGATAGAAGAAAAACATTTTTCGTTAAATTCTCTACAAAAAAGTGACATATACATATGTTAGATTTGTTAGAAAAATAATCTCAAATCTATACTTGATTACAAATCATTTTAAGTTCTTACAGAACAAATATTCAAAGAGTTAAATATATTAGTAATCATTTCAACAAATATAATGGATTCTTAAAAAATATGGTTTTAAAAAATGTGATTAAAAAGTCATGTAAATAAGGAATGATTTCGTTAAAAATAGATACAGCTACAAGGTATGACTAAGCGATACTACGAATTAATGTTCAAATAATCCAAAATAAGTAAATTCAAATATATACGATGGCGATAAAAAAAGCTTTATGAGACATATAACCGATAATTTAAAAGAGAGTTTCGAAAATGTTTTGAATAAATTTAATACTTAAAAAATTCTGCTCGTTGTCCGTAGCGATAATTGAATATGCTATAATGGAATATGTTGAAAGTTGTCGAATTATTTTCAATTCTATGAAAATTTTATCGAAGTTAAAGAAAATGAGGATTTTTTAAATATAGAAAGGAACAATCATGTATTCATGATACGTAGAAACGTTAACGGAATATTTGTGTTCATTAGAACAAAAGATTCTGTCAATAAATACATTTATACCGAACATATATACATTTTTTCCGAAAATAAAATTGATATTTAAGATAGTGTTCATCAAATTGTAAAAATATTAAAAACTCTGACGTTTAGGCATATTAATGTAGCTCCTCTTATTATTATACTCAACATTTTAGTTTATTAATAATATATTACTTTTTCAGATACTTGTTGGATCATTAACGTTCGAAAAAACCGCGAATTTATATTTGAACTTGCTGGAGTTTAATATATAGTATGTTGAAGTAACTTATAGAGCACAAAAAGTTTTGTAAAAAAAATTAAAAAAATGAACGTTTTATTAGAAAAAGAATGGATCATGATCCAAAATATTGTTAAAATATCAACTCATTTGAATGAAAGCAACGTTGAAGTCGCAGAAAAGCCAATTATTTTTAAGGAATTTTTATAAATTGTAATTAAATCTTAAATTACAATTAAAAATCAAGAATTCGATTGCAGCTTTTATCTAATAAAAGAGAGATCTTTTATTATATAGGAAAAAAAGAATTCACAAAGCAAAAGGGAAAGATTAGGAAACATCCTTGATTAATACTGTCTTCTACACATTAATGATTGTAGGATTGTTCCAGGGATTATTTCTAATTAAAACGAAACTTTTATTACTGATAATGATTGCCAGTAACCAAAAAATAATTCTCGTGAGTAATATGGTTACTGATAATCAAAAAGTAATTTACGATAATGGTTTTTTGTAATCGAAAAAAATTTTCGTTGTTAATAATAATTATGCGTAATCAAATACAATTTCCGTTATCGATAATGGTTATTAGTGATCAAAAAAATTGTAATCATTTATAATAATTATTCATAGATAAAACACACAAATTTTAATATTTTTTAATCATTTCATTTTTCGAAAAATTTCTGTAAAATTTAATGTCGACTGACTTTCATATAAATAAAAATTAACTTCTCGATAGTTTTTTTTTTTTTTTTTTTTTTTTTTTAAAGTTTTTAAAACAATTGTCATTTTTGATTTCTGGTTAAAACCTGTACATTTCTTAAAAAAGTAAATAATATTTTATTAAAATACTTCATATAAAAAACATCATTATTATTATTATTAAGATCTTGATTGTATAAAAATAGAATATATCAATTAAAAATTGAAATGTTCTTATTTTTAAATATAATAAATAAGTTCATATAATATTAGTGTGATGTTTCTATAAGAATCTACAATATTAAAAAGTTCCTTATAATATAGAACTGCTAGTATTGTTATTTTAAAAAAAGACATGATAAAAAACGTTTAATTGAATATTACATAGATTTAATATAAACTCTTGAAGTAATGTTCTTATTATAGAGCAAATTGTATCAAAATGTTATGAAGTTTGAGAAGATATTTTTCTTTTCAAAGATCATATTTAATTTATTACCCGTGGCCTTTTATTATGCGTTTCTAAACTGTGATTCGTCAAACTTGTTTGGGCATCTATTTCTGCTGGTCCACTACGTTTTCTTGCTTTTGGTGATAATTGTTTTAAACATTCCATGTCGTTAAATACTACTTGAGCTCCTCCGCCAGAAGTTGGTAAAATGTCTCCCTTATAAAGTTTTGTCTCAAGTTCTCCATCCGTATCATGTTCTTGTGCTACAAGACAATACCTAGACGCGCCGTCTGTAATTTCTTTTGGATCTGTAAGTCGATTAACACTTCGTCTCCTACGCATTAATGGTTGAAGCACTGTTCCAAGAGGAACAAGTGCTCCAGGTCTATGATCGATCCATCTATCTGCACTTTGAGACCGTCTATATCTCGGATTTGATACCATTGCTTTATCTTTGCGTGATCTTCCATCCGTACAAGATACTAATCTTTTTGTAACATCTGCTACACGAACAGGTGTAACAGGTGGTACATCCTTGGATACAATCTTTTCTGAATTAATATCATTTTCATCAACTAAAATTTGTTTCACCAATCTTAATTTATCATCTTGCGCTTTCATTTGATTCTGAAGTTGTTCACGTTGTTGACGAAGTTTTACTTCTAATTCTTTATTCATTTTATCAGTTTCTACCTGTATCTTGGTATTATATTTTTGTTTGACCCTTTGTTTATCTATCAAACGTTGATTTAATGCCATATCTCTGTCTTTTAATTCTTGTTGCATATTTTTTATTGTTTCGTTTGCATTATTTAATTTGCAAATCAAACTATCAATTTGCGCTTCTGTTTTTCCAAGATGACCTTCCAAAGCTAAAATCTTTTTCTTTTGTTGTGAATTCGAAGCTTTCAATGCAGCATTTTCTACTTTTAAACTAATATTTTCTTGTTCCGTCGATGAAAGCATTTTTCTGAATTCATTTTCTATAAAAATATAATTAAATTAAATGTGTTTTTTGTTAGATACAAAATGACATAATTAAAATAAATGTCTTACGTTTTTGTTGTAAATCAGCCCGTAATATATTTCGTTTATTTATTCTTTGTTCTAAGAAATGCATTAAATTTGTTATGATTTGATCATTGTGTGGATTATTCATTTCTAGTTCAGGAAATGGTCCACCCAAGCTATAAAAAGAAATAAAATGAGTAAAAATAAAACAATTAAAATTAATTAATACTGCATTGAACGAATTATTGGATTTACCTGTATACTAAACCTATATCAATTTCTAAACCATTAGCTTCTACACGACCTTCTTTCTCCAATCTATTTCTTGCTTCTTTGAATATCTATGCAAAAAATTATTTCATTAAAATATCTAAAAACTATTAGACATTATAATCTTAAATTTTGTTTATTATATACTTTATTTGCTTGTCTTCTTCCAGGTGTATAACCAAGATCAAGTTTTGTAACTGTAGACCTTGCTACTTGTACTTCTTGAGTTACTTCAGCAAATTTCATCACTTGCTACACAGATATAATATAAAAATGTGATTAAAAGAAATATTCAAATCATACAATGTATATACGTATGCATATATTATACAACGTACGATTGTTTCATCATAATCATCTGCTCTTGGATTAACACAAACAATCATTCTGACTTGTCCTTCCCCATCAAAGTAATTCTTAAACAAATGTGTAAGTTTTGAATCTCTGTATGGCACCATTTTGCTAGTTCCTTGTATTTGATTCTCTCTTAAAATTTCCATGCATGATCGAAGAGTCATCAAGGAATTATTTATATTTCCTACAAATTATATATAATTGGTTTTTTGTAAAGAAAAATATTTCAAGGGGAAATTAAAAGATATACCTGCTTCTCTCAATCGTTGCCCTGTATTCTTAGTACGATTTGTACGCTCGCTTCCAGCTAAGTCAACTAATGATAATTGACTTATACATATCACACGTTTGTCTTGTATAACTTGCTCGCCTTCGCAATCTAAAGGTGCCTATTTACTGATATATTAGATTCACGAGTATAAGAAGCAATATACGTGTGTGTGTGTGTATATATATATATATGTATATATATAATACCTGTACAAGACGAATAGTAAATGCACTGTGAGATCTACTTGATTCTGCATTAAGAGCGGTATGAGCAACACGTCTTTTTCGCTGACCACGATGAAATACTTCGAATGCTTCCTCAGAACTTTTTACTTCCACTTCTGTGACAGCATGGACATACATGTTTTTATTACCATCTTCTCTGACAATTTTACTTTGTAATGTTCTAAATATTGCAACAAAATATTAATGGATAATGTGTAATATACAGTACTTCAATACTGTGTCAAAAAAGATGACATGACAATGATTTTATGAACATTGAACATACTTAGCTCTAACATCATCATCATCCAATAAATCATATACATTATTGTTATATATCTCAACATATGTAACAAATACAGCATATGCATTATCTTGATCAATAGTAAGAGTTTGGACTTCATTGCATCCACGAATTATAACAGGATTACTATCACTGTCACTGTCTATTTTACGTCTAATAAAAAATAAATAATGAGTATATCCTTAATCCATAAATGTATTGTAATATCGACATAAACCCAAACTTGTTTATTTTATTTAACTTACAGTTTCCCAGATTTTCCATTTTTCTGAGACATAAGACCAGCATGTATTTCACTTTGTCGATCCAACATTGCATCTGCTTCACTTTGTACATCAAAACCATTGAGTTTATCAGGTTTAAATACAAATTTCTTAGTTTGATAATTCATAATACTATTAAATATAACATCGAAACAACGGGGCATAATCCCATCTTGAGAAGAATCTCCTGTCATAGTATATGTTTTACCACTGCCAGTTACCCCATATGTAAACAACAAACCATTTCTTCCTTGTATAAGATTTTCAACCAAAGGTAAAGCTACTGTATCAAATATTTCCTTTTGTGTAGCATCTGGTGGAAATACACGAGTAAATGTAGTTTGTATTTCTTTATTACTGGTATTACGAAAATTAACTGCAGATTCTGGTGGTGTGATTACTATCGTTGTATCTGATACAACTCTCATACACGATATATCATTAGGAAATTGCATAGGTTTTAAACGACAGTATACTTGTACAGGATCTTTACATAACATGTTAGTACCTCTTATACGATTAATTGGTTTACGGGATAACCCTAACATTTTTCCACGTCTGAAATAATAAACATATAAATAAAATAATTATAATAAAATGTTTTTATATCGTTTTTGTATCAGTATTTCAATAAGAGATAAAGGCTACAAAATTTTACATTTTAGTATAAATTTTGGTATGCAAAGACAAAACTATATAAAATAATAACAAATTGTTTAAAAAATATAACATATTATGAATGTATTGATAAACTTACGCAGATTTCATTGTGATTTAAATAGAATTAATTTTCTCAATTATTCTTGAAATATATCAAATAGTCTTAGGGCTTCCTTCAGTTCTCGTTTTTATTCTCGCTTGAACTCACTGAATTATATTTAAAAAGATTAATATTTACAAAATTATAATTGATTCCACAAATAAAGACAGAATTATTTTTTAAATATCTTTAAAAAAATACACTGCATTTGTTATGAATCTATCACAATGAAGTCGGAAATAACTTTCTAACTGTAAGATGTTTCAAACATTCAAATCAAAAAATAGACAGTGTTTTCAATATCGATAACGGTCACTTGTAAATGTCCCCAAATATGTTATTTGGACAAAATAATATTTATATTTCTTGTATTCGTCTATAATAAATAATTAATCAAAAATATTAATCTTAGTTTTCTTATTAGAAAACATTCAATTATTGACCATTAAACTACGTAAATTGATTTTCTTATTAATCAACGATTAATACTTACCTATATTGAAAGACAGTCCAATGAAAAGTTGCATGGTGGAAACATTTGTCAAGTTCGTACTGCCAAAATCCGTATTGTTAATTGGTTTGTGAAAAGGTTAAAAAAGACTTATTTTGTAACGCAGTTGTTCATAAATTTAATTTGTTTTACGTATAAAAGAATGCGTAAAAACATTTTATGATGTCTAAGTATTTTTTACTATCTAATAACCTATTTTATTTTTATTTATGGTGTGAAGAATATAAAAAAAATATTTGATACGAAGATAATTTTGTTTACATTTTTTAAAAGATCTAGTATCTTTTATTAAATTTAACGAAGATTATATTTAATTATATATTAAATATAACCGAAGATTCTTAAAAAAAAAGAGAGAAAATGCTATAAAAAAAATAAAAACAAAACAGAAGACCTACCTCGCAATATTTATTTTTATCTCCGAATATTTATTTTTAAAAACTCTATTTTAACTTTCTTGGATTAACTGCAATTACCAAGCAAATCTTTTATTTAAATGACTAACTTTTAGTTCATGGAGAGTAAATTCTTTGTACAGCCTTAACTTTTGTATAGTAATAGAATTTCACAGATGACTTGTAATGCAAGTTTGTATATTAATAGAAACAAAATACTAGAAAAGGTTTCATCTTAAGTAAAGTTGGCATAATTCTAAAAGACTTTCATTATAAGAAAACAAAAGTAAAAAATATTTAAATCATATAAAACCTATTACAATATTATTAAATCCATAATCATAAGGTTTTCAAATGATTGTCATTTTATCAATTCATCTTATTTTATGTATATAAAAATAAAATATCATAAAATAATAATAAAACATAAAAGTACATTTATTTAAATTAGTCCTTCTTCATTGCTATTAATAATAAAATCATTGAATTCTCTTATCTAAACTTAATATACTTTGTATATAATAAAATTAATCAATGCTTGAAGATAATGTACCTTCTAATTTTTTTTTCACCTACTGTTTCTCTGAGCATAATATTGCTTGGTTTATAATAAATCATATTTTATAACTGATCATACTTGTGACCTCTTCTTCCTCTATTGCTATTTACTATAAAATTATTAAATTATCTGTATTTAGTTTATTTTTCACTTAATAAAATTATATTGAATCCCCAAATATCACGAATTATTCTTCGAATTCAAAATTTTTATTTTAATAACCATTAGACTTGATATTGCAATGAAATGCACATTATACAAAATATGATATACGTCATATTAAAAGTAATATAGATTATCGAAGTCTCGGAAAGAAAAGGGCAGACTATATTATTTTAAGTAATGGAAGATGCTGATCGTTCTAAAAGGAGCCGGAAAAGGCTCAGTAAGAATTAAATATCTGCAGAAAAACTGCCTTCTTTTTTATTTGATTTTAAAAGAATAATAATGTTCAAGTAGTCATCATGAAATTATTAGTGCTACTGTATAGTGGTGATGATAGTGTATGCATATACATACACACGTAAACATGTATATGAAAGACATTTATGTAGAAGTAATTTATTTTTTTTTTGTGTTTATATAAATAAAACAAAATTAAGATTACTTCTTAGACTTTTTGTCTTTACCAATTTTGGTAACATCAT
>NC_057685.1:6988298-6989827 GCF_014466175.1 Vespula pensylvanica | reverse complement strand
AAATTAAGATTACTTCTTAGACTTTTTGTCTTTACCAATTTTGGTAACATCATCAGGATTTTCTGTAGCATCCTTCACACGTTTTGCTCTTATTCCCACTAATCTGGCATCTGCTCTAGCTTTTCGTAATGTTATATATGCAGAGAATTTCTTTTCATCGTCGGTAATAGCATGCTTCTTTCCTTTGATAGCCGGTTGGCGTCGTATAGGCATAACCTCTCCTTTAACTTGCGTTGCCACTTTCATTTCTTCTTCGCTGGCATCACCTTTCTTAGGCTATTACAATATAAAAATAGAACAGTATGAGATTAACGTATACAGAGAACCAATCTGGATAATCTATTTCAATAGATTTTTTATAACAGGATGCAAAGAAAAGAAATGTTATAAACAGATGAAGGCAACAAAACAGAAGACCTATCTGGAAATCATGAGCTTGCTACGGTTCGTAAGTATCAAGTTAACCAGATTTTACTTATGATGTTAGAATAAATGCCTTGTAATTTGCGTTATAATTTGAAAAATAGAATATCGTATATAAATACATTGTAATAAATATTTGAAAAATCATCAAATGTACCTTCTTCTCATTTATAGGGAAGAGAATTAAATTAGCCTTATATTCCTTCAGCCTTTGTGCATTTGTTTGTAAAGATTCTATGGATTTATTGCGTCGTCTTGGATCGACTGCAATTCCAATTGTACGAGCGAATCTTTTGTTTAAACCACTAGCTTTTAGTTCCTGAAGAGTAAATCCTTTGCCAGCCCTAACTTTGGTATGATAACGGAATGTTGGACAATGTACCACTGGTCTTAAAAGATTCACAGGTCTAAAATACATATGATATATAGATATGTTTAATCATTTCATAAATAATCATTTATATTTAAAGATCTTTTTCTGTCTTACAACACACAACTAATTAAGTATTATGATAGTATAATAAGTATTAAGTAATTAACAAACAAGAATAATTAAATAGGACAACATAATAAAAAATATAACCTTAAAGTTCATAATTATATTAAGTATAATTGTGGATTATATTATATTAAATTTAGTTATTGATCATTACCTTGGTGCAACTGTACGAGCTTTTTTTATGCGATTTTGTCTCCGACGGTATTTTCTCGCAGGCTGATTGAACCAAGTTTTTACGAAACGTTGCCAGTCTTTATGGAAATGTCCATTAGGGATCATATTATTACGTTTCCCCATTGTTAAACTGTAATTGTTGAAAATGTGATTAATAGTACGAAAGAAATACAATACTATTATGCGATATTACTTAATGTCAATAATACGATATTTACAATATGACTATATACGCAAGTTTATATTGAACATTGGAACAAATATATATATATCATAATTCAATAAAAAAGAATAATACTCTAAAATGTATATAAATGTGTATTGAAAATCTAGCAACTAATTGTAATAAAAACAATATGTACTTATATTCCTAACCTCCTGCTCGATGTTATGTATATGATATGGAAATATAAAAAAGTTCAATTATATATGT
>NC_057685.1:6978949-6988198 GCF_014466175.1 Vespula pensylvanica | reverse complement strand
GCTCGATGTTATGTATATGATATGGAAATATAAAAAAGTTCAATTATATATGTATACATATAATATTAATAAAAAATGAAATGGTTGAAGATAATTTATTTTATAAATCGAATATTAAAAAATTATCAGATGCTTACAGTTTAGACAGATTCGATACTTGATATAAGTTTCACTTGTGTGCTGTTGCGATGTATACCGGAAAAGGAATGACTTACGAAACGAAGACTATATTTTTTAAAAATGAAAAAACGTACTTGTTATAATTACACATTTTAATTCTACAAATTAAAAAACATTAATTATAATAATATTGAGTTGTAATACATTTTAATATGTTTATTTAGTTATTTAATACAACATGAATATAAGTATAAATTTGATTAGAGTTGTTTCGTAATGCTAGTCGATTAGAAATACAAAACATGAAGTACGGTTGTATAAATATATTAAGATCAAGTTTTATTGTACGAGATGAATATTTTTTGAAAATAAGTATAAAAAGACGAGCTTCTACTGGTATCTGTTCATTAAAGGTACTATCAAGTTTATTGTTTGTTACTTCAATTATCACGTACTACTTCATAACCTATATTTGAATTTTATTTTAATTGTAAGATTTAAAAATATATTATTATTTATATTTGAAATTACAATTCATATAGTTTCCAGGATGATAATCTTAATATAACTACGAAAAATAAAATAGAGTTACATTGGAAGAATAAGGTGAATCTAAATTTATACGATGAAAATGATAATACAAAGGATAAGTTTTATGTCCTTTCTATGTTTCCTTATCCTTCTGGAAAACTTCATATGGGTCATGTTAGAGTTTACACAATCAGTGATGTTATAGCACGTTTCTATAGGATGAGAGGTAAAAAAAAAATTTTATTATCAAATTTTTGTTTTTTCATAATAAAAATAATATCTAGTCAGCATTAAAATATTAACTTTAAATAAGTAATGTTTAAGAAATTGATAATAAAATTTTATATTTGATATAGGTAAAAATGTGATTCATCCAATGGGATGGGATGCATTTGGTCTACCTGCTGAAAATGCTGCTATTGAACAACAAATTGATCCTAGTAAATGGACAATAACTAATATAAATGTAATGCGCAAACAATTAAATGCTCTTAATTTTTCATTTGATTGGAACAGGGAAATTTCAACTTGTGATCCTGAATATTATAGATGGACTCAAGAATTATTTTTAAAACTCTTTGAAAAAAATCTAATTTACAGAAAAGAAGAATATGTTAATTGGGATCCAATTGATAAGACAGTATTAGCTGAAGAACAGGTTGATGTAAATAATATTTCTTGGAGATCTGGAGCTAAAGTAGAAAAAAGATTATTAAATCAGTGGTTTATTAGAACTACAGCTTTGGCTAAGTATGTTATTAATAATGATTATTTTAACAGAAAAAAAATATGGGGAAGTATAATATTTATATCATATTATAGATCATTATTGGATGGATTAAATGATACAACATTGAAAGAGTGGAGAGATATTATAAAGATTCAAAAAAATTGGATCGGTGATTGTAATGGTGTAAGTTTTGATTTTAAGTTAGTTTCTGATATCTCAGAATTGCCAAAAACTATAAATCTATGGACTGATAAGCCAGAATTTGTCAAATTTGCAAAGTTTGTTGTTATTTCTCCTAGTAATATATTAAATCAACAACAATATACTGAAAGTGTTAATGCAAAAACTAAAAAGCTGAAAGCCACTGTAATAAATCCTTTTACGGAACAAGAATTACCTATATTTATATCTGAAGAATTGGTTTTTCCACTGAATAGAGATAATTATCTGGGTATTCCCTCTGCTTCCATTGAAGATTATAAATTTGCAGAATCCGTGGAAATTCCATTCCAACGGCATAATATACGTTCTCATGAAGAATTGCAATATGAACTTAATGAAATATTAGTTAAAGCAAAAAAATGGAATATTGGTGGATATGCAGTAAGTTCTAAATTGAAAGATTGGCTGATTTCTAGACAAAGATATTGGGGTACTCCTATTCCAATTATACATTGTAAAAATTGTGGTATTCAACCTGTACCACGTAATCAATTACCTGTTGTGTTACCAAACATTAATTTTAATTTAGCAATAAAAAATCATTTTACTTTACTCAATGCCAAAGAATGGTTACAAACTGTGTGTCCTAAGTGTGGTAATCATGCAATCAGAGAAGCTGATACAATGGATACATTTGTAGATAGTTGTTGGTACTTTTTAAGATATATTGATCCAAAAAATCAAGAAGAAATGTTTTCTGTAGAAAAGGTCAAAAAAAATTTACCTGTTGATTTATATATAGGTGGAAAGGAACATGGTATGGTAACAAATGAATTTGAGATGTTTATTTATAACTAATATATTTTATAATATATTTTTTAAGCTGTTGTATAATTACAGCTACACTCCATTTATATTACGCTCGATTTATAAATCATTTTTTATATGAGGAGGGTCTTGTTCCAACTCGTGAACCATTTAAGCAACTCCTTGTACAGGGTATGGTAATGGGAAAAACTTACCAAATATCTAATACTGGACAGTACATAAAAGAAAGTGATGTAATTAAAGATGAGAAGGATAACAAATATTATGAAAAAAATACTGGAAGACCTATAACAGTTACTTGGGAAAAAATGTCTAAATCAAAATATAATGGAGTTGATCCTCTTGAACTTCTGGAACATTATGGTGTGGATACAACTAGATTAGTAATACTAGCAGATGTAGCTCCAACTTCTCACAGAAATTGGTCTGTTGACAGTATGTATTTTAAATGAATGTATATCATTCATTAATATAATTAGATCAAACTATACAATTTTTTTAACAGATTTCTAAACTAATGTTCAATAAATATTAATTGATGTCAAATAAGTACAAAGAATTAAAATAATAGGACTTGCTGTATTTTGTACAAATTATAAAATAATTTATATATGTTTATAATCACATTTTATCTATATTTATCAGCAATTCGTGGTATACAAAATTGGCAAAATCGTATATGGATGACTTTGAAAGAATTTATTGGAATGAGGGAACATATATCATTAGAAAAACTTCAAACAGCAGCTACTGATTCTAAATATATTAAGGATAATGAATTCATGTTTGATAGCAGAAATTATTTTTTAAAAATGGTAACCTTTAATATCATAACATCGCAACAGATAAGTGTTGCAATATCTAGGATGCAAGGACTTACAAATAGGTTAATCAATCAAATAAAAAATTTGAATAATTAAATATAGTATATGTTATAATAAATTGATAATAATGATATTGCGAATTTTCAGTTTACGAAAAGTATGTAATGAATGTAAATTAAAAAGTCGTGAATATGAACGGGCATTGGCTACACAAATAATTATGCTTGCACCAATAGCTCCACACTTTGCTTCAGAATTATGGACTGCATTTTGTTCTATACCGAATCATCTTCTAAACAAAGAGGAAGTATTATTAGATAAAGATGTATTGGAGCAAAAATGGCCTGAAATAGATATGAATTATAAGATGATAATGAATGTTTATGTAAGTTTATCACTTATTTTTTATACGTAATCTATATTCACGCGTAACAACGCATACAAATTATAATATCATAAGATAGATTTTATAAATCAAATAAGTTGAAATTTCTAATTTCTAATCATATACAGGTCAATAAACAGTTGCTCACGGAAATAAAAGTTCCCCGTTATATCTTAGATAAATTAACTGCGCAGGAGGCATCAGAATTAATAATGGCTAAACCCTTTTATGAAAAACTTTTGAGAAAGCATAGAATCACAGATGTTAAGCTTCTTTCGCAAATAGCCTGTGATGCAAATTTGTATATTAGTACAACTAAAATATTAGAAGAAGTTTCATCTTAAGTGAAGTTAGTATAATTCTACAAGACTCATTATAATACAACAAAAATAACAAAAGGTATTTAAATCATATAAAACTATTACAATATGATTAAATCTATAATCATGATGTTTTTAAATGATACCTTAATGTATGTATATAAAAATAAAATATCAGATAAAATAATAATAAAATATAAAAGTACACTTATTTAAGTTGGCAGAATATGTTCTATGAAAAAAATATCCAACCAAACAAATAATCGGATAATAAGTAATTATATTCTTAACAAAAAAAAATTTACTATTACAGATCAAGTAGTCGACAAGGTAGGAATTTACTACTATCAACCTATTCGCCGGTAAAATGGGAATTTACTTTCTCCGACTAGTAATATGCGGAAGAGAAGATCCCACTATTATCAATTATTCGTTCGGTAAAGTTGGACTTTATTATTACCAACTAAGTTGTCAGAAAACAGTATGTTCGTTTTTATTTATATTTTGTATATGTCTTTTTTGATATGTGCATGGCTTTGTTTCTGATACTTTTGTTTCTGCACGTATATATGTTTTTTTTTGTAGATGTAAAAATGCATTTATGCACATTGAGGAATGATTGTTGGTAATGTGGGAATTTCCCGTGTGCTTATATCAACTAAAAAATTCCTTTATATACTTTCCCTTTCTCTCTATCAGATTGCTATTCAGTGCTACTTCGTAAGAAAAAAAAGGCATATCATTTACTATTATGTGTATTATAAATAATACATACATAAAATTAATAATATATTTTAATACAGAAGTGTTCACACAGAAAATCGTGAAACAATTTAAGTATCTGTAGGTAAACAATGTTTATTTTCTTTCTTCTTTTTATTCTTTAAAATTATAAGTTTGTTAAAGTAAAAATACTAACAATGGCACAAAGTACCGTTAATATATTATACAAGGAAAATATTCTACTTGTTCCGTTTGTTTTATTTTCTTCATTTTCTGCTTCATTTTTTTTAATAAGAGCTCTATTAATAGCTTTTATTAATATGTAATCACTTTCGCAATTTCCATTAAAGTCATCGGTATCGATGCTCCAAATCATAACACCACCTAAATTCATTTTATTGGCATATAATACCTGAAAATCACGCAGAAATCATTAAATTTATGTCTAATTATAATATATGTACATATAATCGATTCACGAAGCTCATTTAGTGTGTGTGTGTGTACATATATATATATATATATATATATATATATATATATATATATAATTATAATATTAAAATTCATTTTACGCACGAAGTAAACATTATAAAGATGTTTAAAACTTACTTTCTCTTGTAAACTTTTGTAATTATCGTACAAAATCACTTTGTTTCTATTTACTGCATATGGTGTTTTACTAACAATATCCCATCCAGTACTCCATGTTTTATTCTTCAGTACTTCACAGATCTATGCAAAAACATATATTAATTAATTAAATACAACAGTAACATTAATCATATCTCGTATTTAAAACGAATTCAATTACACATACTTCGTTATAACCCATAGTTCCATTTGTATTAGTGTAAGGACCGCTAAAACCATCTGATTCACAAGACATTCCAATAGGATTTGTACCTGGAAGAATGTTTTCAGTCGAAAAATATGTTCGTCCGTACATTGGTAAACCCAGAATGAGTTTTTCAGGTGGCGCTTTTAATTGTAGTAAATAGCTCACAGTAGAATTCTTAAAAAATGAAAAAAGAAAAATTCATACCAATAATAATTGATTTAATAATATGAATATCAATTTTGCATGTTGTTAACCGAAATAAATCTTTATGTAAATGTTGATAAATTTTTCGAAAATAATAACAAAGATTATTACTCACCACGCTTGCATCATCGGCACTGTTTAACGGAGCATTCGGTAAAATTTTTAAATCCCATGAACCATGATAATCGTAAGCCATAATGTATATGTAATCGAGATATTTAGAAATTTTCGGGATATCATATCCCTCGTCGATTACTTTCTTATTTGGGCTTATAGCTGCAGTTAGTAGAGAATTAGGTAATGCTTTTTTTAATTCCTATTAAGATAAGTATAAAACGTATAATATTGAAAGAGTTGAAATAACATTTATAATAATAGTTCAAGATTATGTTATCTTATCAAATCGTTAAGTTTCTGATTTGTTCTAACTAGTATATTATATAAAGATAAAAGATTATATATATATAATTATATATATAATATATATATATATATATATAATTTTCATCTTTCATACAAATACTTCAATTAATACTTTCATTTATAATTAAAAACATTGATGAATTATGATCGTGCATTTATCGATCATATATCAATCACATATACTTATCATAGAAAAAAATAGATTTTACTTTAATGAGAATGGCGAAATATTTTTTATCCTCCGATGTACCACCTCTCTGCGATGGAAATTCCCAATCTAAATCGATGCCATCGAATTTGTATTTACTGCGTAATAAATAACACATATAGGTATATAAATATCTATATTAGTATATGAAAAAAATATAGCTAAGGATCATTAATTATATACCTAATAAATGTAACAACGCTATTGATAAAGCTCTCTCGCTTTTCTTTATCCGAAGCAAGAATAGAATAGTTCTTACTACCTTCGTTCCACCCACCAATACCTATCGATACTTTTAATCCTGAATATTGTTTACGAAGATTCGTCATTTTTTTGTAATTACCAATTTCTAAACAAATATATATTGTATTTATTATATTTATGTTTATATATTGTTGTTATTATTATTTTCATGTTTTTAGTTATGTGTATGTTTATTGTGTTTTATTTCAAATAAATACCATCTTCTTCGATATCAGTCCATCTATCAAGACTTTGTATTTCCCAAGAAGTGGTATTCAAACCAGCGAAAGCGTAAATCAGATGTGTACAATGTTGTGGTTTAAGATTATCCAATGTAAAATAGCCGTTCGAAGGCCTATACTTTGCCCACATAGCGACATAACAGGCAACGACCTTTCCGTTCGTTGGCGTCGTTTGCCCTAAGAATTAAAAAAAATATGATATAGTTTTATTATTTTTCATTATACTTTTTATCGATAAGTTCTATATATTTACGAATTTCGATTAATACTTTTATATATTTTTTCAAAACGAAATGTTACACGCTAATATGCATATAGGTATCTATATATGTTTATAATGGTTTATAATGGTAACAAATAAATGATAATAATAATAATGATCATATAAATTATGATATTTTATATTTTATAATATCTTCTCTTTTAAATAGCTACGAATAAAACGTATAAGAATCATCCTTCTTATTCATTTATAAGTTTTTGTTTTAAATTATACGTGAAATATTAAATACATAGTTTTATTAAATATAAAACTATACATTTTTAAATTTAATTTATTAAAAACGTAAATGAATATTTCGATAATGAGATACTATGATCCATATAACTGGTGTGGCGAACAAACACGTTCTTTAAACAATATATTTGAATATAACGACTAAGATTCTATTAAAATGTCAGATTTACCTTATTCATTGGTGGATGGAAAATGTCAATGACGTTTTCGACTTTCATTAGTTTATGTCGACAGTATTTGCCTTTCTCTTCGAATTTCTCGACAGTGATGTGTAATTGAATATTGTTTATTGAGTATTGCGCTCGAAAAAATATTTTGATTGAAGAAGAAAAAAAAAGAAAGTTAAAAAAATGCCGACGAAGATCTTTTTTTTTCTTTGTATTAAAAATTCGTATTAATATCCTTCGAAATGAAAATTTCACATGATCACGATCTATTTCGAGATGAATGATTTTTCTTCAAAATCAAATTATTTTATTCGAATAATATACCAAATTGAAGGAAAAAAAGGGAAGAATATTAATTAATCTGTTTTTGAAAATAAGCAAATAAAACAATAAATAAAATAAGATAGAAATTTTTTGCGACGGAATCTGAGATAAACATTTTTTTAAATGTTATATATTTTATTTAACTTACCTCGAATATTATCAATGTACAGAAATAAAAGTATTAGAAGACATGGCGTCAGATTTCTCATCGGATTCATCGTTGTATAGTATTTCAGACTACACGCAAGTGCCGAGTTACTGTCCCGTTGACTGTGACTTTCTCCTACGAATGTTCGTGACGCACTGCTCTTAAAAGAGAAGTGAGAGATAAACTATCGAAGAAAAGGACGAAGATAGAACCTGTTGTACCGTTAAATATAAAAACGTTTTTGAACTTTATAATACAGTATAATTTAAAAATTATAACACGGAAAATAAAATACAGAAATTATAAATACATAATATTGTTTACGATATAAATAGATGAAATATACATTTGATATTGATATTTATGTTGAAATTCTTTCTCTTATACAAAGATTATATCTTTATACAAAGATAATATTTTGTTGTGTGAAAATTACAGTTAAATATTCTAAATGACGCGTGTATTTATATGTGTACAAAAAATATATATATATATAAATAAAAAATATATCTAAAATATTGGCATATATATAAAGATTCCTGATTTCAGAAATAATCTTTTATCCGATTTGATTAGAAAAGTCGTGGATCATTATAATAACGAAATAGAAAATTTATAAATTACAATGACCTGATAAATTATAATAAACTTGTTAGGTATACTTCTCTTATGCTAACAATCTAATTGATCTATGATAGGAATTTTTGTATTTAGTAAGAATAATACTATATCTAAAAAAAAAGAAAAAATTATATACCAGATTATATTTTTCTAAGGATAGATTAATCAAAAAGAAGCGTGAGCGACTTCGGCGACAAGTACGGACAAAATACGAACTACAACCTTAAGCTTAAACATTTCTCCGCTATGCGTCTATAGTATCGGTGTATAAGTTTGGTATAAATACTCATACCTCTCTCACGTGTTGAATAGTCGGGTTCGTATGGGTTCGACTGAGTGGACTTAACTCTAGTCAAGTCTATATTTATATTCGTACTGTATTAAATAATAAAATTTATTATAATTCAATATTACTATAATTAATATATAATAACAATTACATTTTTTCCTTTTTAAGGAATAGAGATTTCATTTTCGTAAATCATTCTTTTTCGGAATACATCGCAACGGCACACGAGTGAAACATATCAAGTATCGAATCTTTCTTAACTGTAAGTATCTAACAATTTTTTTGTATTCAATTTATAAAATAAATTATCTTCAACCATTTCATTTTTTATTAATATTATATGTGTACATATATAATTGAACTTTTTTATATTTCCATATCATATACATAACATCGAGC
>NC_057685.1:6903184-6978849 GCF_014466175.1 Vespula pensylvanica | reverse complement strand
ATGATGTTACCAAAATTGGTAAAGACAAAAAGTCTAAGAAGTAATCTTAATTTTATTCTATTGTTACGTTTTATTGCCACGCGTTAAAACGAAAAAAAAAAAACAATTACAGAACAATTTATATATACAGCTTTTCAAGCTTTCTTAAGAAAATATATTAATAATTCGGAATCGTTGCGAGTCACCTCCTCCCAAACCGAGTTCCCGTAGTAGACAAACGGAAACGTATTGTTTTCTGTAAAAATTCCGTAAAAATTCTCTAGTTGCCTAGAAAGGGCCTTTTAGTTCCGAGTTCACTCTGAACTCTTCTAAGTCGGCTCATAACATTGTCTTTCCTCTCTGTAGTTGTTGTTTCGACAATTAAGAGTTTTCACCAAATGTTTTCCCGACTTTCTTTTTTATATACTTTCTGTTTTGTTTTCATTTTCGTATAGCATTTTCTTAGTTTATTTTCTTTTATAAAAGAATCTTTGATTATATTCAAGATTGAAATTAAATATAATCTTCAGTAAATTTAAGAAAAAGATTACGTCTGTATAAAAAATGTATATAAAATCATCTTCATATCAAATATTGTTTTTACATTCTTCACGTTGTAAAATAAAAGTAAAATAGGTTATTGGATTGTATAAAGTATATAATCATCAAAAATACTTTTACGTTTTCTTTTATATGTAAAATAAGAATAAAGATTATCCAATGTAAATTTGTGTATAGTTAATGGTTAAAATCAAATTGTTTTATTTAAATACTATAAAGATCAGATTAAAAATTAAATAATGAAGAATTTATGATAAAGTATAATTTAGAAATTATAGTACAGAAAATAAAATATGGAAATTATAAATATATAGTTTACGATATAAATCGATTAAATAAATACTTGATATTGATATTTATGTTTAAAATCTTTCTTAAGATAATATTTTGTTGTATAAAAATTATGTTTAGATGTTTTAAATGACGTGTAGTAAAGTAGATTTCTTTCTTATTAATTAATGACAAGGTAGGTTTCAGTTTATCGCAAGTGATACCGTAGATTGCTGTTTTATGGACGATGAACAAAGTAGGTTCCTAGTTTTAACATCAGTTAACAATGAAGGTTCTTATTTCCTATAGTTGGTTTAGTAGATTCTTGTTTACCATTAGTGGGTAAGTAGATACGTAAATTATCGATTATCGATGAGGCATTTGAGTATCATATAAAAGCAAGGATGTTTTATTTTTATGTATGAATTATTTTCAAACAACACCATTTTTTGACATAATTTTTTTCAAAGAAAATAATGCTTTTTCAAATATTCGAAAGTTTTTTTTGTATTTAAAAATTCCATCTTTAAAATGAGACTTGTTTATCATAATTAATCAAAAATTACACCTGTACTCATTGTTGACACACCATTATAAAATCCGGAGTGATGAAACAGTTTTAAAGTTATAAAATATATCTAGAAGTAATAAATACGTTTAGAAATATTAATTTATTCTATTTTATCTTATTTATGATTTTTAATTTACAAGGAAAATTATAATAACTCTATATATATCTAATAATCTATATTTGTGTTTATGAACTTCTTAACCTTAAAAATGTGTGCAATCTCGAAATTGAATCATACGTTATACAATAATTCACTGATACTGTTACTAAAGTTTATTTATTTCAGATAAAATGCCTCTTATTGTAATAACTGGTATTCCGTGTAGTGGTAAAACTACAAGAACATTACAACTAAAGGAATACTTCGAAAAGGAAGTGAAAAAACGTGTAGATATTATTACTGAAATTGACGTCATATCTAAAACAGGTTATGATAGAAATTCATTTTATTCTGGTTAGTAAATGTTAGAAATTATTTTGATTTTCAAGATAATTTATTTCTTTTATAAAAAATAATATATATCTATCATACATATATGCATACAAAAATATTTATGTTCAGATTCTAAAAAGGAAAAATGTATAAGGAGCGATATAAAATCTATGGCACAAAGAATATTAAATCCAAATGATGTATTAATAATAGATGGTAGCAATTATATTAAAGGGTATCGCTATGAACTATACTGTATGTCAAAATTATATAAAACACCACAGTGCACTATACATTGTGACATACCTATTGAACATGCTTGGTTATGGAATGAAAAAAGACCAGTATCTGAACAATACAGCAGAGAAATATTTGATGCACTTGTAATGAGGTAAAATGAAAATATACAAGTACATATTTTCATAAATCTAATAAGAATGTAAATAATAGGTATGAAACACCAGATAGTAAAAATCGTTGGGATGCTCCATTATTTGCAGTGATGCCAGAAGATGATTTAAAATTTGATGATATTTATAAGTCCCTCTATGAAGTTAAAGCACCTAAACCAAATCAAAGCACACAATGTGTTAGTATTTGTAACATTCAATTAATTTAATTATATTTAATGCAAATTCTGAATTACTTATATAACTAATGATTATTTTGTCATAGCCACCTTTATCATCTACAAATTATTTGTATGAATTGGATAGAATAACACAAGACATCACTAATGTAAGATTACAAATATTTTTAAGTGAGCAATTTAATACATAATATTTTTAAGTGTATAAAACATTTTCTCTTTATAGGCAATATTATCAGCAAAACAAATAGGAATTGACAATGATATAAAAATTCCTCAATATGGCTTAACAGTACAAAAAACAGGTAATACGCCTCAAATGATGAGACTGCGAAGACAATTTTTAACATATAGCAAAATGCATCAAATTAATATTAATCAAATAGGTCTATTATTTGTACAGTATCTTAATAAAAGCTTATAAATTAAAAATTGTTAATATAATTTTCTCTTCTTAAAGCACTTCTATTTGATTAGACATTATAAGTGTATCTAAGAATGATATATGGTAATTTCTGTTGTACAAAATGGTAGTTTCTGCTATATAAAAGATTGATACATATTGACAAATAATCATATAGAATAGACTTTAATATACGATTATATTAATTACATCATTAAATCTAAACTAACTTACATCTAAATTGACCTATATGTATTCCATATAACATTATTATTGCTGATTTTTTAAGATCCTAAGAATAACAAAATAAAAATCGAATCGATTTATAATCTCCAATTATTTTTGGGTAATTCTTCAATTATATGCAAAATATGTCAAACTATGAGAAAAGCATGCTATAAGGAGGAACAATGGAAGAAATTTTATAATTATCTTAATAACAATAAATATAGATTTGTAATTTTGTATTGAACTTAGCAATACATGTTCATTATATTCATTTCTTTTTACATATTTTATAACAGTCTTATTTTTTATATTTACGATTTATTTTAATTTTTTTATTTAATCTTTAGGAAAAAATAAGTATTACTAAAATAAAGAATTATAATTATACAATAAAAATATCCGAAAGGCACTGCTGCAGAAGATCGATGTAAAGCTTAAGCAAAATCAGATTTATAATGTTGAAATTCGCATTTTTTCCTCATTATGAAATATAATAATATATATTAGATATGTTATCTCTCATTATATCTTTTAGATTTATTAAAAATAACACGACGAATATATCTTATGAAGATTCAATATGTTGATAGTTAGAAAATTTTGGTTAATATTTTTACAATAGAAAGATACAGAAAGAAACGCTTGAAAAGTATTTACTTCCATATTTGCCATTACAAAATTATATATCTGAAGAAAATAACACATATAACGAAGTAAAAACTTTCAGTGATCATTTATATATCATTTTCTATACATGCTTTTTACAATATTTTTGAAAGGAACTAATGATAATACGGAAAAATGATACATATTCATAAGCTGTAGTTTCTTCTCCGATGAAACTTTGTCTGTTCTTTTAATAAATTTGATTTTTAACTTGTCTTCATTATTTGAAAAATGACCAAGGATAAAGAAAAAACTAAATAAGGCTTCGTTAGCACCTGTAAAGATATGTCATTAGCATTATCACTAACGTTAGTAATCGAAATATTCCCAACTAAACAGCAGGAGAGAGCAGAAGAGGAAATGGTTATATAATACATTATCATAGCTATTGGTACATGATGGAAACAAATAAACGTTAATTATTATGCTAGATCACAAATGTAAGACTCATTAGGGAAATTGTCAAATTGTTACTAAAAGTTATTGATCTATAAAGTTATTAATTATTTAGTTTGGTACTACGAAAGGAACTTGTATATGTCAAAAATTTTGTTTTCAGGGAATATAGAAATAACACTTATTTGTATCCAAATAAGCTTTTAAATCACAGAAATTGTTTTACAATACCAGAAATAAAATATGTTATGGTTGTCTTTGAATTTGCTCGGTATAAATTGGAGTACTTTAGTCCTTGTACAATTCCACCAATTTTCCTCATGAGTAAAACATGTTAGATTTGTCAATATTTAATTGTCTTGTTCTTGTATGCCATTGCTTTCAGAACCATTATAATGACGCAATATATTAATATACCTTTTAGGTTTTCGACATACAAAATAGACACTATTATACTCGCATTGTAACATACTATTCACATTTTGCGCATAACGTGTTCTCATGTGTATTTCTTCTTTCTAAACAATAATAAACATACACAAATATAGTTGATATTATATGTGTATCTTCTATGAAAAAAAAGAACAATAAAGAAAAAAGAAAAAATTAATTACCTCAAGAAGAAAACCAAAACCTTGTATAACGTCACGGACTGCATCGTAACTTGGTTCTATTGAATCTTCCATAGGCATGTCACTAAAATGATACAGCAATGGACCAAGATTTATCCATACTCCTCCTGGTTTTAAAATTTTATAGATGGTTTCTATAAATTGTACTACATTATTTGCACAATCTATAAAGAAACATGTGGCAACACAATCCCAATGATCATCTTCTGTATAAACCTATAATTTATATTTCTTTTAATTTATTTAATCCTAAATAAATATTATTCTTTGGGTAACATAAAAGAACAATACCTCTAAGAAATCTCCTGCTGTCATAGAAAATTGTGCATTTTCTGGAAGATCACTGGGATTTACATCAGGGAAGAAAACAGCTTGTGTTTGATGTTCTGGTTTTAAATTGTTCATATATTGATGTACCCATGGATGTACTTGATATGAATTTATACCTCTGCATCTATAATGTTTATTTTCATCGTTGTTGTTATTATCATCATGTTATCATTTGTTTTACTTATTTAACTTATCAGTGATAAGAATGAAATTTTTTACAATACTCACTTATTTAATACGAAATGTGATGCAAAGAGCATAAAGAGAGAAAATTCGTTCCCTTGGCAAGTATAACCACGCCTTGCAATTTCATACGCAAGACGACCCAATCCTGCACCAGGTACTAGAATTTGCACTTGTGATGGAGTACTGGAAATTTACCTATCATTTCATATTTTTCTGAACTATGTTTAGCTAGGACACAGAGGTTTTGCAAATAATGATATCTAGACTTTGTCAATAATAATTATAACTATAAGTGGAATCTGAAAGCTTGATCACAGATTGCTTGTATTTTTAAATATCATGATATTATTAAAATCTACCAATATGTGTTAACATATTGAAAGAAAATAGACAAAATATTCATACCATTTATCTAATGAAAATTGATTTGTTATTTCATCTATGATAGGCTGATAGCAAGCGTTACGTTCGTCAGTTCCTTCCGAGCTCCAGTCGCGAACTAATTGTTTAATAGTAGCTTGTACTTTTTCTTGGTCAGCCAATACAGGTCGGGTGTTTTGTGTCTGCAATCAGACCTACCTATAGAATATATCTTTGTGAAAATAAGCTTATTAGTGATTTGTTTTATAAATTAATTTTATATTTCAAGAGTGCAGTTATGGATTATATTCTATAGTAATGAAAAATAAAAAATATTTTAACATTTTTAACTGTTAACTTTAGTATATTATATATAACACTACACATATCATACAAAGTAATGAAACATGCCACAAACCAAAAATTTCTTACACTATCATTTTGTGTATTAGCTGGGCTCACATTTTCAAAAATATGAGATACATCCTTTATGATGAGCTTTATTATATCGTTGTTATATTCAATACATCTCTTGACTTCTTGAAGATGGTCTTTATATTTGGCTAATAGTCTCTGATGATGGATCGGTAAGGATAATAGATAAGATTCTGTCTTCTTAACTCTCTGCAGGGAGTGAGATCTATATAAAAACATTTTGTTTTCTAAACATATTTTGTATTTTATTTTGATATTGTCGTGTCCGTATATGTATGCATATGTATGTATATATGTGTGTAAATACATATATATATAATCACATAAATGTTTATCAACTTAACGAAGGACATGAGTATTAATAACTAATATGAAATTGTATTTAATAGCTAATGAACTTATGAACCTGACAAGATAATACTAAAGCCATTGTACTTTTATTGGAATAACAATGTTGATCCATAAACACCGATGACATAACTTGCGTACGAGTATGAGTTTAACATATAACAAGAGAAGAATTAATACAGTATGAAAGTTCTTGTTAGACTAGTACTTATGTATTAAAGGTTAAACAACGCAAGAAGATAGTATTTAATATAGAATATCATACACGCTGAAGAACGAAAATCATTCAATTAATCGTGTAGTCATATAAGAAAAAAAATGAAGGTAATAGAAATAAGGTTAAATCATCAAAGCAAAGATCACAAATGAGAAGGAACATTGATTGCTCTTTTGAAGGAGCCTACTTACTTATAGTGCTTGAACGCTGAAACAATACGTTGAAAATGTTTCCTCTCCTCTTCATCCTCGTACGAATCGTAAACTTTTCTCGAATATGCATTGTGCTTCGATTCCATTTTTATACTCGCACACGTAAGCCCTACTTTTTCCTAATTAGCCTTTTAACACGATGTTCGGTGGCGGCTTCCTCGGCACAAGCGTTACGCCGAGTTTCCAAGACGGCAGCGAAATTAGTTTTAAGGCTGCATCGATTTCATGCGCGATGACAAACCGTGCCCTTGCCAATAATACACTATTGTCGCTGTGACGGAAGCATCGTCAAATACTCGTTAAATCAGATGATCTTGGCTATGCCAAGAATATTTTCTTTTACAAATTATTAACAATTATCAAGATATAATTGAAATTTTCATGAAATAAATTACTTAACCTATCGATCGAACTTTACCGTCCGTTATCTATTTAAATCTGTTCGATTCTAATTTCATAAAATAAACAACGATATATTTTGTAATAGTATAGATAAGATTTCGTTATTGCGGAAATAAAGTATAAATATAGATAGAATCTTTACGCATATGTATCACCGAGTACCGTGCCAAATTTATAATCGATTCCTAAGATAATATTTTGATCGAGCTTTATAAATTGACTCCTCGTCAAAAGAAAGATGTTTCAAAACTAAAACACTATTTCTTTCGAGTTCGTTTCTTTCGATATTCCTTAATAACCATTTGATTTGTCTGTATTCGATTAGAAAAAATCAAAAAATAATGAAAGAAAAGACAATGATGAGAAGAAAAAAAAGGTAGTAGTGTGAAAGTCGCAGTGCCGGTGACCGGCGCAGATATCGCATATCTGCAGAACATCTATAGTCGTTGCGGCTCGCAGGTGGGACATGCTCCCGTACGCCATTTTTAAAAGGAGCTCTCAGTCGCTAATCAGCAGCCGCGCGGTAGAGTGCGAAAGTAACATTGGTTAATAGCGGCTTTCTCGTTAACGAGACTTGTACGAAAATTGATTTCTTTTATCGATATTGCGAGTGAGAGAATCGCCTGATATTTTTTTGATGCATTTTGCGATGACAACGGTGTGACTTAAGGAACGTGCGAATCGTGAATCGAAGTGCGTCGGTAGTTCCTTTATCTGTCGCGACTGGGATTTGGTCGGTGGTCGGTGTAGGTACGATCGAGTCTGGTCACTCGTCAAACCGCGCGATTTGGAAAGAGAAAGGAGATAACTAGTGAAAGAAGGAAAGACAGAGATATCGAGACAGAGAGAGAGAGAGAGAGAGAGAGAGAGAGAGAGAGAGAGAGAGAGAGAGAAAAGAGACAGCAGACAGCATAGACCCTAGAACCAGAGAACCATTACTACAAAAAAAAAGGCAGCATGTCCAGTGCGCCGCAAGTTTCCAGCGGGCTTAGCAAGCTCAAAAAAAAACATTTCCGTGTAAAGCATCAAAAGGTTAAACTCTTTCGTGCTAACGAGCCGCTCTTAAGCGTCTTCATGTGGGGTGTCAATCACACGGTAAGCGTTCATCATTCTCGTTCGTTTGAGAAAGAGAGAGAGGGAGAGAGAGACGTGTCGCGTTTATATGACAGCACGTCGTATCGTACGTCATCGCGATTGCCATTTTCTCTATTTATTCCATCGACACGATCGGCGATACTTAACGAATGTTTAATAATGTTACTTTTCCATGGGATTTTTATCTATTTCCAAGCTTCGTACAGCGCGCTATTTCGGATTGTGCAAGACGACGTCACGCTCTGAAAAGATTGAAATTTTTTCGCAAAAGTATCCTTGTATATTTCGTCGATCGAATTCGTCCCATTATTTCGATTAAATTATAAATTATGTTTATAGATCGACTTTAATTTAAGATTGTATATGGTTTGTTCCATAGAGATTATTTTTTGTTAAATAGTAATGCTATTGATTCTTTTACTTTTGTTAGTGGTGTTACAATTTTGAAATAATATTTATTTACATCTAAGAACAATGCAATCCATTGCATAACATGATATTTATTTAAAAAATTTAAGCCATAGAAATTTTTCATGGTGGATATTACAATAGATATATATATATATATATATGTCTTTTTTATATATACATATTTAACATCTTTATATACAGATGTCATTACCTATAGTTGTCTCATTACATGTGAATAAGCCTATAAATATTACAAATGATATTATATATACACATGTAATATGTATTAAATGTATGAATACAATGCTTTTTAAAGATGTTATTTAATATTATAGTTTATAGTATATAGAATATGAATTATTTTCTTTTTTATGGTATTACTAATTAATATTGCATTCTTATCATTACAGATAAATGAACTTAGTCATGTTAATATACCGGTAATGCTCCTACCAGATGATTTCAGAGCTTATAGTAAATTAAAAGTAGATAACCACCTTTTCAACAAGTAAGTCTATATTTTGATTTTATATGAATATTATAATTATTATGTATTAATTATAGAAATATTTTTAAAGAATATTTGTAAGCATGAAACATCTTAGATTATATATCTTAATAATTTATATATATCATTTTATTTAGCATTAAGTATTTATATGTCTTATATTACACTCAAGTGTCTTCGGTATTTTCAAGCAATCGTTACTTGTAACGTTCATGAAGTATCATTAATGTAAATTTAAAGCATGCCAGTCGGCTAGTTCATTCTAAATATACCACTTAATATTAGATTGGTAGGTTGGTCACAGCAAACCAGCCTTTAATAATAGAATCAATGAAGGTCTTTCTATGACCCAGCATTGTATTAGTAAACAATGCAGGTATTGATTTTACTTCAAATATTTTATTATATCAATTTCTAATTACAGAGAAAATATGCCTTCTCATTTTAAGATCAAAGAGTATTGTCCATTGGTATTCCGTAATTTGCGTGAAAGATTTGGCATAGATGACTTGGATTATAAAGAATCTATGACAAGGTAATACAAAAAATAATTCAATTTTAAATTATATACTATCATTGTGGCTGCCATAATGTGTAGTTTTACTTCACATAAAATCAGTTACTGTTTTATTACATACATAAGATTATGCGATAACTTACATTTTTATAAATAGCAAACAAGCATTTGAATTTTGTGATGTGAAGTATAAACATTGGTTAGTGGTTCACATTGCACGTACACAAGAGAACTTATTGTTTTGTTTTCTATGAACAAATTGCCACTGATAAAATGAATGTACTCTTTACTTTGCATGTCAGATACTATGTTTACTTATTTGTTGATGTAGTATCTTTCTAAAAATTGTAATTTTGAGAGAAAATAATCTATCCACACTTTGTTATTATGTATTAATTTTTTTATTTTATATAATTGTTAAGATAGTGTTTTTTAAAATATTTGAAATAAATTAAATTCTCTCAAATATTAACCATTGTGCTTTAAAGATCTTTGTTTGTATGTTTGTCTTTTGCTAGAAATAAGAAAGCATGTATGTTTTAGATATTGGTATTGTCAGTAATAATAGATTGTTTGAAAATTTTTTGTTTAATATTTTGTTTCTTGTCATTATTGTAAATGTAACAGTGGATAATAAGATAATAATACTATCATTGTAGACATTTGTAGATATTTTAGATATTTTTAGTTTAGTGTAAATAACTTATATACAGTTCTCTATTTGTAAAGCAAAGAATACAGATTTTTCATACGGAGATCATGTGACACATGGAATCATACTTTCCTGCATCAACCAAAAGATAATTGGTAATAAATAGTATGTCTTGTAATACAAAAATTTTGCTAATAGATGTCGAGCATATAATCCTTCGCGACGTTCGGGTTTGGCCACACTCAGTGGGAGGACTCATCAATTGGTTCAGCGTTCAGCTACTGCTCCCTCAATAAACTTTTCTCCTCCTCCTTTTATATCTCAAATTCCAGTCTTAAGTAAACCACTACGTACCTACAGTTTTAAACCAAAACGCTTGAGGTTAGCCAGACTTGATTTCCCATTTTGTGCGTGTCTTGTGGTTAACACAATTTGATGAGTTTCTCTTTGACGACAGAGATTCGGCACGAACTTTAAAGTTGCATTAATTATTTTTTTAGTCCTATTTTTATATGATCTAATAATAGTATATTAACATTATACTTCAAATACAAATTCAAAGAACTAAATTTTGTTTAAGTTAAGCATGTGTAAAATTGAAGTGTTCAGGTATATATTAGAATTTTGATTTTAATTTATTAAAATATTTGAAAAACCTTATTGTAACCTGACAAATATGAAAATATTTTATTTGAATCAAATAATTGTATAATCAATATTGTTGGAATGTACTAAATTCTATTATGGTTGTGCAATACATATTTGAAATTTGTACAAGTAGCTACAAATTGACATGGTTTAATAAATAATCTTTTTTTATTAAATAATGAATTTGTAATATGGTAATAATTCATTCTATGTATTATTTGGCTTTCCAAGTTTTGCTTTGTGCACTGTTTGAATGTTTGTTTGCTTGGTTTTATGTTTCATAAAATATGATACTAATTTAGTTGCCTTCTATTTATTTAAGATTTTACTACTTTTATGTGTAGAGAATTTCTTTATCTTTTTTATTTTAGTTTTATTAGCTTTAAATTACAGATCAATAGCAGATATATCAATATGCTCTATAGCTTTGTATCAAATATACTGAAAAGAATAAGATACAATATTACAAAAATATATAGTTGTATGAATTAGATTTATTTTATTCTCTTTTTCACAGGTCACAACCTATACTTGATGATTCATCAGGTAAAAGTGGTGCTAAATTTTATCAGTCTTATGACAAACTATTTATTATCAAAACTCTTACAAGCGAAGAAGTTGAAAGGATGCACTCGTTTTTAAAACATTACCATCCAGTAAGTAGACTATTTTTCTTCAATTTCATTGATACAGATGCAATTTATTTTATGTAATATTATTTCTTAGTATATCGTGGAACGACATGGAAAAACTTTACTACCACAATACCTTGGCATGTATCGATTAACAGTGGACGGTGTTGAACATTATGTTGTTGCTATAAGAAACGTGTTTTCTAATCATTTAACAACGCACAAAAAATTTGACCTAAAAGGTTCAACTGTAGATCGTGAAGCATCTGATAAAGAAAAGGAAAAGGATCTTCCTACATATAAAGATAATGACTTTGTCAAGGAAGGAATGAAAATTTACATAGGAGAAGAAGCAAAAACAAAACTTATAGAAACTTTAACTGCTGATGTTGATGTGAGCATATTATCAATTATATATTACTTTATGATTAAAATTTTCATGAAATAATTATATTACAGTTTCTAACAAGATTACACTTAATGGATTATTCCTTACTACTTGGTTTACACGATTGTGCTCGTGCGGAACAAGAAAATAGAGAACGTGCAGAAAGAGAAGAGGATGAAGATAATCATGATGAAGAAGATGATAGTGAGTCTGGTAGTGGATTAGATTCTCGAGGCCCAATGGGAGAGTAAGTTAGTTATTATTTGCATATTTATTGATTATATTATAGATTAAAATTCATTTAAAATGCTGTATCTATTATAATATTATAAAATAATATTTCCATTTCTTTCAGTCGTCTTTGGGGTTGGAGTGGAGTTACAGGTATGGCTACACCACCAGAATCACCTCACGCAGCATTAGTACGTGATACGAGCCTTCAATACGAGGATGCAATAATACCTGAATTAGATATATATGCTATTCCTAGTAAAGAAGGTAAAAAAAAAAAAAAAAAACGTTTTTCTTTTTCCGTTTATGTATCTATGATTATTCTATCTTTAATTCTTTTGCTAGGTGCCCCTACAAAAGAAATATATTTTTTAGCCATAATCGACGTTTTAACGCATTATGGTGTACGTAAACAAGCTGCAAAAGCAGCTAAAACGGTGAAGTATGGTGCCAATGTGGATGGTATATCAACGTGTGATCCTGAACAGTATGGTAAACGATTTATAGAATTTATGAGTAAAGCCATAGAATAATTTTACTATTTTCTATTACGGAACTTGTAAAGATGCATAAAGAATCTAAGGATCGTGGAGGTACTACCGCTTACACTTTTGTGCTAGTAAAATATGACAATGAGGAATATTATCGAAGGTTTCACTAGTAAAGTTCACTTACAGAACGCGACACCAAGTGCAGTCCTTAGAATGCCTACAGTTAGAGTAAAACGTCATTTTTTTTCTCTGCACAATTTAAAATGGCGAATTTATTCTGAACTGGTATTCATTGACACATTATTTTGTCATGTAAAATTACTTTAACCGTTAAATTTTTGCACGAACTTTGTATGTCATACAATTAAAATTATTCTTAAGCTTAAGCTTATTTTTTGACTGAGTCCGTGCTTTAACTAATATGGTTATGTTTATATATTGTATGTACAGAGACTTTTACAGAGAGAGAAAAAAACTTTATAACATAGGAATTTTTTCATCTACTTTTAATCCGCTAATTTTATAACTAAATAACAATGATGCTGGATAAAGCATTCAATATAGTTTATAGAATTGAAGTTGTAATAAAATATGACACATGGATTTAAATTCTAATTGTTTATGTGTGTATCGTGTGTATTCCATTAGATGGAATATACTTACAAACAATAAGGACAAAAATATAAATTGTAAATGTTAATCTACCGTCATTGGTACACATAATGCTTTACAAAAGCTATGATAATTATTGTAAAGGGCAACAGAATTATGGTATTAACAAGTTATAGAGAAAAATATCCAAAAATAATGTTGATGTTATATGTAATAGTACTCAAGAAGGGTATAGTTAAACATTCTGCAGAGATTTACTCACGGTAAGTCTCAAGAAATCAGTAAAACGATTGTAGCGTTTTTGATTTCATTATTGCAGGATTAAGAGTGAGAATTAAAATATTTAAAGTAAGACATATGATTGGAGGAGTATTCCAATGCGTTTTTCATTTTGGTAGTGTAACAAAGAGAATATAAAATAATATATGTGCAGAAAACACTATACATAAGAAGGCTTAAAATTAAATACATATATAAATATAATAAAACTGAGTAAATGTTATAAAATCTGTAAATCTCTAATTTCGGTTATACACTGTATATTGTGAAGCGATTTTATGTTTGGATACATATTCGCTTAGCTCGTCGAAAATCTAATAGGGAGCAAAATTAATTGTATGTACCTATGATGCGCGCGATATATGTCTCCTTTAATTTTTGGCATTGCTTATTGTAAGAAAGCTGATGCCATGATAAAGCATCATTGTGTATGGATAGTCATTGCAGTTATACACTTTTTGCTTTAAGTATTGTTAATGCTATTTTTGCAAGTTTCTAAGAACAATAACCGGTAGCACAAGAGATTACTCTACAATTCTTTAAGCATAAATTGAATTAATATTTTACTTAAGTTTTTCCAATACATGTCGTTTACTAGTTCTTTCACATTTGATATAAATATATCTATTGCATGAAAGAAAGTGCACTGTTGCATAAGACTATTTTTAAACGATTTAATAATCGATTTTTATAATTTGTTAGGATTGATCACGATATAACAACTAATTACTTTACCAATTAAGATATTCATCTAGTCTCGATACTTTATATGATTTTATACATTGTCAGCACACTAAGAAGATAGAGGAGATAACAAAATTGAATCATATTTGACAGTAACTACGTTATGCAGTATCGGTTGATATGATACGCTCAATCTGTAGCATATAGAAATTGTATCATATATATAATTAAATTTTGATTGCAACCTTTTTATTATAATGGCACTGTTCTAAAAAAAAAATGTTTACTGCAAATATGCTTCCACAAATCACTGCTCTATAGGATTTTTTCCATACTCTTTTTCTATGAGATATTTCACATAACTTGCAAGATACTTTTGTATTTAAATAATATCAATGAAGAATGCTACTATTAATATGTTAAATTTACCTTTTCAAAGCGGCACTGTATAAAAATTATGTATATATTCAGTATTTTGTTGATGGCAATATATCCCAGGTTCTGTTATTATAATTGTACTATTCACTTAAAATGTCTGTTGTATAAGCTTTGGGGAAATAAGTGGAGATCTAAAATCCACAGAACTCGAATAAAGACACATTATTAAAAAAGAATATCTTGTAACATTTTTTTTATTGAAGGTAAGGAAATAAACGAATTCATTATTGTAAACATTTTCTTTAAATCGTTTCTTCTATTGAAAGAAAGTGAGCACGTACAAGTTGTTCTTAAGTTAGATCCAGATCTAGTAATGTTCTTAACATATCAACATTATTGCACAAAATCAAATAAACCATCTTATTTGTAGAAACAAAGTATTAATGTTAAACTTCTAATAATAAAAACAACATATAGACTTTTACTTAAGTATTATACAAAAACATATTTGTACTTCCGTACTTCTATACAACAAAAGCAAAGAATAAAATAACGAAAAAACATTTTGATTTATCCTAAAAAAATGACAAGAATTGCAAGAAGTCTAAAATTAAATGTATTGAGATAAATTTTTATACGCGAAGCTTTTTTGAACCAGTCTCAATGGATAAACAATTGTCTGAAGAAGTCACTTGATCCTTGTTTCGAGGACTTAAAGTGACACTACGTTTTTTTGTAACAGGTGATAATTGTTTTAAATACTCCATGTCGTTAAATACTACTTGAGCACCACCGCCACATGTTGGCAATATATCACCCTAAATTAAAAAATCAGATTAATGAATATTCAAAAAAAAAAAAAAAAAATAATATTGGATTTTTATCTAAATCATATATATCAAATAATTTTATAAACCTTGTATAACTTCGTTTCTAGTTCACCTTCTTCATCTTGATTTTGAGATATAAGACAGTATCGAGATGCTTTGTTCGTGATATCTTTTGGATCTGTTAAATGTGTAACACTTCGTTTACGATGCATTACAGGTTGAAGAATTGTACCAACTGGTACCATTGGAGGAGGTCGATGATCGATCCATCTGTCCACACTTTGTGATCGCCTATATCGTGGATTAACTACCGGGATTCTCTCCTAAGAATATTTAATATTTCAGATTAATATCGGATTATTCCAATAGGTAACTAAACATAATTATGAGGTTCTTTTTTTAGTTAATGTATTATTATTAACATTGAAAGTACTACATACTTTTGTATTAATGTCTCCAGCGTCAGACTCCAACATTTTTGCTAACGCTTGAACCGATGTTGTTTTTGGAATAGTATCTACAACTGTAGATTCAGCAGTAACGTTAACTGTGCTTGAAGTAGCAACTTCGGGAATGTTAATTGTAGTTACTGGTACAGATTCTTTACGAGGAATTGTTACATCAGTCGTATTATCATCCACCAATATTTGTTTAACTAACTTCAACTTATTTTCTTTTTCCTTCATTTGGTTCTACAAATGTCATAATTATACACAGTACATTTAAAATCGATATAATTCACAATGCAATATTATAAAAATTTTATTTATTTACATCTTACGTACTTGTAAAAGTTCTCTTTGTTGTTGCAATTTTGTTTCCAATTCTTTATTCATTTTTGCTGTTTCTGCTTGAATTTTATTATTGTACTTTTGCTTTACTCTTTGCTTATCTATTAATCGTTGATTGAGAGACATGTCCTTATCCCTTAACTAAAAAGAAAAAAAAAAGATATTTTTTTTTATCAATATAAATGTTTTGTCATTCGCTCATGCGTTTTATAATATTTATATCACCTCTTGTTGTAAATTTCTGATGGCATCATTTGCACTGTTTAATCTATACAATAAAGTATCGATTTGTTCTTCAGATTTACAAACAAGATTTTCCAAAATAGATATCTATAATGTTAAAAAATAATATATATAATATACATATAAGTTTTCTTAATACACATTTTTATAAGAAAAATAATATAAGCTCTATCTACTTTTTCCTTTTGTTGTTCATTTGTTGCTTTCAATGTTGCATTTTCAATCTTTAGGGAAACATTTTCTCGTTCCATTTTTACTAACATATTTCTAAAGTTGTTTTCTGAAAAGATTTTCTTAATTAATTTTTGTATAATAATTCTAAAAATATCCGTTCTTTTATTTAAAAACATACGCTTTTGTTGCAAATCTCCTCGTAATAAATTTCTCTTTTGAATACGTAATTCCAGAAAACGCATCAGATTAGTGATTACTTGATCATTATGTGGGTTTGTCATTTCCATGTCTGGAAATGGGCTACCAAGGCTAAAATGAAAACATACATTTATACTATATAACATTCTTACTTAATTATTATATTTTGGTGTATTAAACTCTCTCTCTCTCTATATATATATATATATATTGTACCTGTATACTAATCCTATATCTACTTCTATGTCTGCAGCATCAACATTGCCTGCTTTTTCTAATCTGCTTCGTGCTTCTTTAAATATCTAAGAAAGAAATTAAGCTTAAAACATAAAAAAATATATACCCTCTTTGATAAGTAAAATTTTTAATGATTTGATTTTCTACCTTATTCATATGTCTTCGCCCAGGAGTATAGCCTAAATCTAATTTGGAAGTCACAGATCGTGCGACTTGAACTTCCTGAGTTATTTCTGCAAATTTCATTGCTTGCTATTTAAAATAAAAAAAAAAAAATTTGTTTTCTTTTTCTTCCTACATTACAATCAGTGCATCATTTTATTTATTTGTCAAAACTTACTATTGTCTCATCATAGTCTTCTGCTCTTGGATTAACACATACAATCATCCTAATCTGTCCTTCACCATCAAAATAATTTTTGAATAAATGTGTAAGTTTCGAATCACGATAAGGTATCATTTTGTTGGTACCTTGAATTTGATTTTCTCTAAGAATTTCTAAGCACGTACGAAGTGTCATTAATGAGTTGTTTATATTGCCTGCATAAATAATGTTATATATAATTATTATATAGAATTTTATTTATTTATTATTAAAAATAATTATAATTACCTGCTTCTCGCAGTCTTTGGCCCGTATTTTTAGAACGATTAGTACGCTCTGTTCCAGCTAAATCTACTAGTGACAACTGACTGATACAAATAACACGTTTATCTTGTACAACTTGCTCTCCTTGAGAATCTAACGGTGCCTATGCAAAAAATGAAATATCTCATATAAATCAAATAACGTATTAATGCAAAAAAAAAGTTTACATTATTAATATGATACATTCTTATGATACATATTAAGGATAAATTATATATTTAATTTAATAAAATGTGACATATATAACCTGCACAAGCCTTATAGTGAAAACACTATGAGATCGACTTGATTCAGCATTTAATGCAGTATGTGCTACTCGTCTTCTTCTTTGTCCACGTTGAAATACTTTACATGCTTCTTCTGAATTTTTTACTTCTATTTCAGTAACACCATGGACATACATATTTCTATACCCATCTTCACGTATAATTTTACTCTGTAATGTTCTAAATTTTATTTCATATATTATTACTATTTTAAGAGATATGGAAAAAAATATTAATTGAAAATGTAAACTCACTTTGACCTTACTTCTTCATCTTCAAGTAAATCATATACGCTATTATTATAAATTTCTATGTATGTTACAAATACAGCATATCCATTATCCTCATCAACTTGTAGCATATTTATTTCATCTATTGGGCATATAAAACTTGGTCTATTATCATTATTATTATCCATTGGTTGGATACCACTGTAAATAATTGAATTTTTTATTAATTAAATATAATGTGTAATAATTTCAATTGATTATCTATTATTGCGTGAATAGTTTACTGTCTGTATCTTCCATTTTGAGAGTTGGCAAAGTCTAAGTTGAACTCATTCTGTCTCTCAAATTGTATTTCTGTTTCACTTAGTACGTCGAAGCCATTTAATTTGTCTGGTTGAAATATAAATCTTTTGGTTTGATAATTAGCAATACTATTAAACAGGACGTCCAAGCAATATGGCATAATTCCAGCATTATGAATATCTCCAGTCATTGTGTAAGTTTTTCCACTTCCTGTTACACCATATGTAAATAAAAGACTATTTTCTCCATTAATAAGATTTGTCACAAGTGGTAATGCAACTACATTAAATATTTCCTTTTGAGTTGTATCATCCCCAAATACTTTACTGAACGACGTTTGTATCACTTTACTGACATTACGAAAATTTATTGCTGTTTCCGGAGGTGTAACAATTATAGTAGTACTAGAAGCAATTTTCATACATGAAACATCTGTAGAATTTAACATTGGCCTTATGCGGCAATAAACTTGAACTGGTTCTACATTATCAGTTTTCGTTTTAGTTGCTTGTTTTCGACTTGTAACAGGTGGTTTCTGACGCCTATAGATATAACAGAATTTATGTATATAATTAACCAATGATAAATATATTTAATACATTAAAACTTGTAAAATCATATTATATCTATTTTTGTATTAGTTATTTCATGTATTATGTATATGTGCGTGTTTGCTATTCATTATTTGCACGTGTTATAAAATTGTTGTTTAAATTATAGGTTGTAGAAATTATGATATATCATATCATTATATCAATTTAAAAAATTATTAGAGTTTGCACAGTATATTTTGTAAACTCATTGTAGTTTCTATAATCATGGCATTGTTTACAATGATTTACCGAAAACACGTGGCGGATATAGATAAGATAAAAATATATCATTTAAACGAAACTTACGCTGATTTTATACTGGACATGATAAAATAATTCGAATGTTACGAAGGAATGTTACGAAGGAATGTTACGAAAAAATGTAATATTATAATAATATCAATGCATCATGATTATTCTTCTCTCGTCGTATTTTCATATGAGATGTTCGTTACAAATACGTAGTTTAAAATTTGAAACTCAACACAAACCTAAGTTTAAAAAGACACTAGAGGGAAAACAGCATTGAAGTTAGTGCAATTGAAATAAGTAGGTTATATACAGTGAGATATACAGTAAGTAGTAAGTAATAAAAGACTACGTTGGTAATAAAGTTACAAGTACTATTTTATCGACCAATGATAAAATTGTTAACAGTTTTTTAATGTTATATATATGTACATACTTTTCTGAATTTTCTTTCCGAGTTACCATGACTTTTTCTTAAAATAAAATCTCAGATAAAAATTATATTAAGATTATATGTATTAATTCTCAATAATAGTAGCTACAATAATAATGATAGTTCAACAAGGATGAATATTTGAACTTATGTGAAGTTAAATAAATGTGATATAATAATAAAAGAAAGATCTTGTTTTATTTATGAGTAACATAATAATAAATACAAGACAACACTTATATAGATCTATGTGAGCTTAACGTTTTAATTCTTGGATATCTTGTCTTTTGTGAGTTCCATCACAAAAAGGTCTATTCAATGTTTGTTTACAATTACATAGCCAGTAATCTTTAGTCTCTGTTACAGTAAATCGAACAGGCCGTAATTTAATTTTTAAAAATATGTTTTTATGAGTACCATCACAAAAAGGTTGTCTTTTACTTTGCCCACATGTACACCAATGATAGATTTTTCCAGCTTCACAACGTATCTTGAAAGGTTTCTTATCATACATTGCTCCAGTTTCATTTTGTTCAGTAGCACTGAATATTTCTTTTAATTGATTTACAGGTATCGAAGGATGTTCGGGTTTCGTGCTAAACAATGTTACCTTTAAAGCAAAAAACACGTTATTTACTATTTGACATAATAATGCAATTATTGAAAAATATATATTTATATTAAACAAAAAAATATACAAAAGATAAACATTTATATATTAAGTAAATGACTATAATAGAAATAAAGTATGATATAAAAAATTTTGTTTGGTTAGGTTAAGTTTTGATCAACTTGAATTAATTCATCGTCACTAAACGACATTTCGTTTGAAAGGTATTTACTGATTCGTCATATATGATTATTATTTGTAACTTACTTTTTGATACTTTGAAACATTTGTGCGAATAAATCGCAGAAATTTACTAGTTACAGCAATATTCATTGCGTACACACTACTCAGAAGTATGAATCTTTAATGATTCAGATCAATGAAAGCTTAAACACGTGATATTGAATTTGACGTATCTACAGTGAAAATTCAATGATTAATTATCGACAGAAAATCAATGACTACATTTATTGATAGCTAGTTTTTACCGACAAAATTAATAATTCGTATCATTTACCAACGGATACTCTTTACCGATAAAGTCAATATCTTCATGTATCTACAAATAATTTCGTTCGATGAAAATTGAATAAGTTAGATAATATAATATGGAATTTAATTTCGAAATATTTTTCTTATTAAATATGACGACAACAACTTAAGGAGTATTGTAAATTAATATAATATATTACAAAGTTTGATATTTTTCAAGTATCATTATATTATTTTAATTTTGCAATGAAACAAGTAATAAAAGATGAATATTTCAAACGGTGTAAATTTATTTATTGATTTTTTGTCGTCTCTTATAAATACTTATTTATAAGTATGATATAAGTATATATAATATAAGTATACATAGATTTACAGAGTAAATGAACGATCCTTGTTCATTACGCGTTTTGTAATTAATGTAATTAATACTGTTTTGGTTTTACGTTACCGTTACGTCCGATTACAATCTATCTAATACATTCAATCTGAAAGTTATAATCACAGAATTTCTCCAACAAGCTGGAAAATACAGAATTACCATTCTTTTTCCTCCTTTAGAATTCTAATTGATAACACCAATATAACGTGATATTCTTGGCAACTGAACAGACAAATGTACGTTTAAAACGTCAATTAAATGAATGTTCAATGAGTTATTCAGGACAGTCATTGATTGTCATTCTTAAAACTTCAAACATTTTCTCTTTTCGTCCCCTTGACCTTTTTTTAATTCTTTTTTTAGATTGAAATAACGGCAACGAGTCGTTGATAAGATCGACATGTTCAGTTATCGTATCTCTACGATTTAGATTAGATTAATCTATTGACGTTTCTCGATCGTTACCGATCGCCGCTTAATGATTTTTTAAAAGTGGAGAGATGTTAGTATATACGAACATATGTATATATAAAAGAAAAGAAAAGAAAAAAAAAAGAAAAAGAAAAAAGAAAAAAGAAAAAAGAAAAAAGAAAGAAATATATTTCGCAGTGAGAAGCATCACAATGATATATCATCGTGCATGGAGTATACTAGATACTATAATTTCATGTTTCGTGTTCTTGCATAATTTGGCTGCGTTTGAAATGGCACTTCCTCTTCTTTCGTTCATCTTTACTATTGGGAAAGGAATTAATTGAAAAGGTATAAAATAGAAGGGTTAAAAGTCTATGTAAAATCGATAAAAATCTTTTAAAGTTGAGAAAGAAAAAAAAGAGGGGTGAAGAAAGAGAGAGGGTTGGTTTTACGTCGAATTCATGAGAAGTTTTACTAATAGCTTTGCACGAGCATGGTAGTGAATTGCCTAATCGTTTCGCGATGTCCCCGTACCTCGGTTGAATATTTTAAAAAAAGTGAAGAGAGTGTTATTTCCCACAGGAGGTGAGAAATTCTACGGGGATGCGAGAATATTAAATGCCGATTTTCATCTTAATTTTCTTATGTACTTTCGGCAAACGAGACTCTTACGTTCTTTTACATATTTTGAAAAATCAGACGATTAACCGCAAACTAATTTTTTCTATCTTCTATCACTGTTTTTAATTGGGATATATGAAGAGAAAAAAAAAACATATAAAAAGAAAAACAAAGACGAAAGATGAATTTCAGACTAAAAAGTAAACCTCTGAAAGATAAAACGGACTGTAGAATTTCAACGATATTTCGTCTAACGTTTATAATCTTCATAAACACATGATGTAATTTAATTAACGTTCCGTGTAAAATGAAAATAACGCAGTTTAGATTAGCTGTCGTCGAGGGGCTTGGTTGCTTTTCAACATTTTCCTTTTGACTCACTAATTATAATTATCTCATCCTTAAAGCTTGCTTAAACATTTCCTTTGTACATTTTCTTGATTTTAACTTTTTGAAAGGGTTGTTCGTCTGAAAAACTGACCTTTGTTTAATTCGTTTCTTTTATATAAATCGATGTGTTCCTGCGTGTTCACATATATTCGTACATACGCAGTATTGCATAAATACCTACGTAGATTTTATGTAATACGTAAATACAAAGTACGATAGAATGGGAATTCCGAAATAAAAATGCGGAGAATACGTGATCCGATTAATTTGAAAATCTTCTGTTCGTTCCGTGATATGTAGTATGTACTAGATTTAAATTAACGATTTTATGTCGCGAAAGGTATAGGAAAGGAAACAAAAGCTCACTCTCTCTCCCTCTCTTTCTTTTTTTCTTTCTCTTTTACTCGGAGCTCGTATCGTGTGCGAAGCGATAACCCATTTTGTGAATTTTTCTTTCTCGTTGATCGACATTTTCGGACTAGAAAGCTTCGTTGAAAAGATAACACCGAGAGGGTTGTTGAAGTCATGTGTTTCCCCTGTTTTTCTTTCAATTCGTTTACCTCGGCTTATGATACGTTTTGTGATACCTACGTAGTAACGTTCAAAGAAAATTACGAGCAGGTCGTTAACGCAATATCGTGTATTATTGAAATTTATGGTCCCTTTCGGCACGATAGTAATTTTGACGTTGAGCTTCAAGTACAATAGGTAATAATGAAGTCGAGATAACGATTACCGATCGTTCGTCGTATTAAACGAAAACGAGGAAATTCTAAATCGTCGATATCCTACATACCTTCCGATCGTTTAAACTTGTGACCGAATTGTTCCACATTTAAATGTATTAAATTAAATATTTTCATTTCTCATCAATGTTAATTTCGTTATCGAAAATCCGTCCAAATATTTCTTTCTTTTTCCTTCCTTGTGATATCGAATACACACACACATATATACATATATTCTTTTTATAGAAAAGAAAGGAAAAAGAAAAATATTTTACAAATATAAATATGTTCTAAATTAAAATAAAAAAAAAAATGTAAAAAGACGACGCAACCGAAGAGAAATGTCCGTTCGTATTTCGAACGTAATTGAAGGACTTTGATCTTGGTGATCTTATTTACGGTGTACTTACGGAAGGCAAGAAGAATCTAAGATAGGATTTGGTTAGTGTCCGAGCAAATCGAAGTAGCCTTAGTCTAATCATTCTGGACACTCGGAAATTAACAAAAGTGTCTCGATGTAGAAACTTTTTCATTTGTCAAGACGGATTTTTGTGAATATTCTGGGATATCGTAAATATTATTTTTTTTTTTTTTTTTTTATGAGAAGGAAAAAAAAGGAGAAGAAAAAAAATATAATTTTGACAATTACGACGATTTTGCAATGAGGAATTCAATTGATTATTTTTTGATTAACTTAAAACACGATATTCTTGTAAATGCCAGCAAAAAGATCTATTTACGTTTTCTCTTTTTCTACACCAAGACATTATTAATATGTGTACCTAAGGACAAGGTTTTGAAAAACACATTTTTTTCTTGCTCTGGTCTGTCAGACGAATCTCTAAGTCTTTCTCGTCGTCCTTCATTAATCATGAGTCTCGTCATGGTACATAACGTACCCTTGATGAGACTAAATCACCCTGTGGAAAGTGAATTTCTTAGCTCGCCGATGCCTATCTTGAATGCTTTAAAAGATTTAACACACGGTTCTACATATCTCGATTATCTACGTTGAAAGGCTTGCTTCGTACTGCTATTCTTTTCTTCCGATCATATACTTAAGAGTATAATATTATTTCAATAATTGGTAATAGCATGAAGAGGAGAAAAGAGAAAAAAAGGTCATTGAATGAGGATTAAAAAAAAGAAAAAAAAATATATATTAGCTCTTTCGAAATAATACTGATCTCGAAATAAAATGATGGATATGAATTAAAAAAAGAATAATAATAATAATAATAAATAAATAAATAAATAAATATAAGATGAAGAGTACTCGAGAATCTCAAAGGATTAACTTCTCATTTTCCTTATTTTTTTTCTTCTTCTTATTCACGTAAAAACCTTTTACGATCCATAGTTGTTTGTTGCAAGCTTATATTCTACTTGCTTTCTTTGCTTCTCGTTCCTTTTACTCTCACTGATCGTACCCCGGAGGTTGCAGGAAGATTAAAAAAAGGGTGAACACTCGTTACCCAGTCCTACAACTAAGAAAATTAAGGTAGACAAAGTAGAAGAGAAAAAGGTACCGTGTCTTTACTGCTCGCTTACTTTCTCGAGATGTTGTTAAAAATCGAGCCATTTACAAGATATCCTACGTCTACGAGAGAAAACGTAATCTTTTACGCGAAATGTTTACTGTTGATCCGTGGAAACGTAGATTATTTTTGTCGACTGTAATATCCAGTTATCTACAACTACGACGATCGGATTCGAAGATCATCGTTTATTTTTTTTATTGATTATAATTATCGATTATGACTATACCTTTAACAAATGGACAGAATAAATAATCAATATTTGTTGTCAGAAAAATATTTTTGTAAATGGTTAAAAGAGAAAATGTTTTATGCAAACCAACCATCGATGATATTTTTTTTATTAATATTGCATCGGTAGCTAATTGTAATTATTAACGGTGACATATGTGCTATGTAAAGAATACAGACTCGTACACGTATACACACGCGCGTGCGCGCATACATAAAAGAAGAAAATAACATGAAAATTATTAATTATTCATTTTCAATTTTATATCCTTTCAATTGTTATTCGAAATTAAATAAAATATATAAATACACATAAAAAAAGAAAATACATAAAAATAAAATAAGTATGTATTCCTCGTTGGTGTGTAATAATTTGAATATAATATAATAATTTCGAAGAAAGATGATAAAAGTGAAAATTGACTTTCCCGAGGCGATAATCGTCTCTCGTTTGTACTCTCGATCGAGAACACGTTGCGTGCTCGTAATCGAGCATTAAACGAGATACAATTAACGTCGACGAATCGTTCTGATTGCCACGACAATAATTTTTTCACATATTCGTTCAAATTCTCATTAGATTTTCTAATAAATCAATTGATTATACGACAATTATACGACAATCGAAATTGTGATAATGCTTATCTCCATAAGCGATCGTTCGTTCATCAATAGACGAAAGCTTTTCGACGTTTTTCACGAATTTTCTTTCTTTATTTTTATTTCATTTGATTTTATTTTTTTTCTAATATTCTTCAATCATAAAAGCCAAACAATATATCCGGCGAAGTACTATCGAAAAAATTCCAATTCACGTTATTTGAGCGCGCCACTTAATAACAAAACAAAATAAATAAAAAAAAGAATAATGTCAAAAAAAGGAAGAAAAATAAATAAAAAAGAAAGAAAAAACAAACATTCCAATGTAATTTAATGAGATATCGTTCGAGAACGATACCTGTATATCGTTTTGATCGTCTTTTTCGTATCATTAATATTAAAAAAAAAAAATAAATAAATAAATAAATACATAAATAAATAAAAAAACAAATAAAAAATAAAAAAGAAGTCAAAGATATCAGATGTAAAATCGATTATGTAAATTTATAAGGTAATACGTAAATACATCAGGTATCATTTGTTACAAAATATCTCATAGACAAAAGTTCTTATAAATCATTGACGATTTAAAAAAGGTACTCAAAAGAGGAATGTGATCATATTCATTTTCGACGATCGTAATTCGATCAATGAGAGAAAGTATTACGACATTTTAAGCGAGGGCTTTCCGAGCGAGTGGATGGGGGTGATAATCGTTTTGTTTAAATTGTTGGATAAAGGTAGAGATAAAAAGAGAAAGAGGAGATAGATAGACGGGCAGATAGATAGATAGATAAATAGATAGATAGATGGATAGATAGATAGATAGATAGATAGATAGATAGATAGATAGATAGGGAGGAAGGGAGAGAGAGAGAGAGAGAGAGAGAGGGAGAGAAAAAGTAGATATGTCGATGTTTAACGAAGAGGGTGTCGAGCTCGAGCCGGATTGGTGGAACAGGAAGGGTATCTGTGGATTCTCTCGTGGGTGGTCGGGCGAGGGTATATAAAGCGTTTCGCGGCTCATGGGACACCACAGTTGCTTCTACGTGTTGCTTCACCTGCATTTCGCTTTTCTGCGTTCGCGTTTCACCCCGACCGCGAAAGAGAAAGAAAGAAAAGGAGAGAAAGAGAAAGAGAGAGAGAGAGAGAGAGAGAGAAAGAGAGTGAGAGGAGGTATTCAAGGAAGGGTGAAAAAGTTTTTATTATCGGTGCTCGCGTTTCTTCTATTTTTCTTTTCCCTTCCATTCTTTCATTCTTGATACTCGATCATTTTTACGATGACAAAAGTTATCTTTTAAATTTCGTGGAAATGAAGAAATAATGTCAATCATTCGACGTGAACGAACAACGTAAGAGTGCGTGTATCCGAGAGAAAATTCTTTTTCTTTTTCTCCGTTTCTTCTTGTTTTTTCTCCTTGATCTTAACTAATCCTGATTTGATCTTAATCCTTTATCTACCTTTTTTCGTAGAAAGAATCAAGTAGTGAGATTGTACCGACTTACAACTCGTCCTCCGGCAACGTCAATAATCATCTAATCAAGTTATAAATTAGAAATCAATTAACAAGTGATATCTACAAGGGACGAATTACAACGAGAAAACGCTATAAATTTCGTTTTGAAGAGTTTTGGGACGTTCGGAAGCGTTGGTGAAGGTGTTACGTAATAATAAATTGAGAAACGTTATAAAATTCGGATTCTCTATTTTTTCTTTTTTTTTTTAATTGAATATTTGATCACAGGGCTTTCGATAATCGATCTCCTAACGGTCGACACTTTGCAGTACTCGACCATATTTCAATCGTAAAACAGGTATTAAAGAAATAGGATCAATACAATTTTCGTATCATTTTTTTCTTTCTTATTTCTTTTTCACGTTTTTTTTTTTCTTTTTTGATTTTCAATCAATAAATGTCTCGATAAAATTGATCGACGAACGATTCGAATGGGTAAAAACGAAGATGTGAAAACGGAATAAATTAGATTCAATCGAATGAAAAAGATCTTTTATTATTTTACTCGTAGGTGCGAGAATGCACTCTCGTGGGATAAAATCATCTATGGTGCCGACCTTCGGTAGTATTCAATTGATAACGTGCCTGTGGATCGGGTGCGCCGTTTGGTGCCTCGTGCAGGCCACTGATGGCCAACATTTCTATCTTCAAACTCGTTACGGCAAACGTGACGTTTCACGTGCGGACGTGCCAGGTGAGCATTTGATCTTTCTTTTCCATCTTTATCTTTTCAATTTATCCCCAATCACCGTAGGATTTTATTTCATTAGTCGATCCCATTTCCGCTTGTTTCTTTTCTTTCATCTTCATTATAAAATACATTAAACGTTGCCAGAATATTCATTAGAGAAGTTTTATAATCGATCTACATGAGTGAATTTTTTTTTTCTTTTTATTTAAATTTTTCCTCGCTATTATAAATTTTAATATAATATTCATGTGTGATCATATTAACATAATACATTCTCCACACAAAGTTTATAAGAAATGATTCTTTTTTACAATGAAAGTAAAATAATAATAATAATATAAATATATAATGAATAACATTCAATGGAACCGTTATAATCGGATACAAAAATCAATATTCCAAGTGTCGTTCGAAAAAACATTATAACAAATATACGATAAGAAACATATCATTTTAATTGATCCATTTTCGGTTAATCCGTGTTACATTTCGTAACGAAGTAAACCAAATGACACGTATTCAAGAATAGCAGGATCGATCGAGAAAGCAATTATTTCTCTTGTATTAAATACCATTAAAAGTTTTTCTTTTCCTCTCCCTTTTTCTAATGATTGATAAGGTGATCGAACTATAAAAGAGTGACCACCCTACATACTCTTCATTTACTCATTAATTATAACGTTTTTATCGAAACATGTTCCTTTTTTTTTTTACAATTTCAAAGACGAAAATTTTCAAAGCTTCGTATTTTAAAATCATCACAAATATATATATATATATATATATATATATATAATTAACAACATTGTGTTTTTAATTTCATTGATAAATAGTACGGTACGAGCGTTCAGCGATCTATCATACGAATGGCCGATACGGACGTAGCGAATCAAAGATTTCAGCGGAACCATCGAGACCGGTGAAGATTGTGCCAAGAAACAATATGTTTTTCCTGGGGAGTCGATATGGTAAAAGATCTCTCGAAGATCAACGAGTGATTTATCATTCGGAATATCCTTTGGAACGTCTCGATGCTGTTCTTGAATACGTGGACGAGGCTCGGCGAATAGCCGAAGCGAGAAAAAATCAACAGGAGGATTTACGAGAAGAAGATGAACGACAAGATGACCTGGAAGTTGGACCAGTTCTTCCCTTTCAATAAGCTTGAATCATTTTATCTTGATAGCTCGTTCGTTTGATCGTTTCTCTCTTTCATCTGAACGAAAGTGATTTCTTTCATTTTCTTTTGTCTTTCTCTTTTTCTCTTTCTCTTTCTCTTCAAATTTTCAATAAAACTTTGCGAGCAAGTTATCAAACCTCTACTATCCAAGACATACATTTTCAAGAAGGAACTCATTGGATAAACATCGAAAGAAGGAGAAAAAGAGTGTTCATAGTTTCTCTCTTCGATCAGGACGAATCACGACGAGCTTGATGTTTCTCCTTTTAATTTGTAGATAAATAGAATTTTATTCCTATAAAATGTATTCTATGTATATGTATATGTTTATATATATATATATATACATGTAGAAATATAAATATATCCATAAATATATGTGTGTATATGTATACATATGTAGATATATAACTCGTGGGAAAGATGAAATAACTTCGATGAAAATATATGAAATTTCTTTTCAACGTATTACAACTTCCTTCATTCTTCTTTTTTTTTCTTTTTTTTCTTTTTTTTTTTCTTTTATAATACGTTCCTGGATCTATTCTCTTTTCTCTTTCGTCTTTTTAAATGAGAAAATAGATGTGTACATATATGTAATTTGTCTCGGTGAAAAGAACGACGTTCTCGTTATATTGTACGACAAAGATCTCCTGAGAGGATGATAATTGGACCGCTGCGAAAGAGTCTTAATTAGATATTAATTAGAAAGTTAGTAATGAGATTTCTTCTGTAATGCCAAAAATTATCTTAAGAGTTTTTTCTTTCTTTCTTTCTTTTTTCTCTTTCCTTTTTCTTTTCTTTTAAGAATCGTTCATACTGAGAAAATCTTTAGAAAAGTTGTTTGCCTAATTGATTAGCGAAGATTAGGGATCGATTGTTTTTCAAATCCTTCGAGGAACTCTTAATCCTATTTGGGACCTACTTTTGAAGCATCCGTGAGAGAAAGTAAGAGGAGCAGCTTGCTGGCGCCTGTTCTCGCTTACTCGCATGCTTTCGAGAAAGTAAAATCTTCTTTGAGCGTATAGTAGTAGTAGAATCGCTTGATAGAGAGCAACAGATATATGTATACATATATAGATACATACATATATAAAATGTTTCTCGATTTTCGTCCATCCACTATACTTCGTAACGTAGAACGTAGGATCATCGTTGATCGTAATTTTACCGACCTCGAGATCAAATTTCATGGATAACAAATTTAACGAGATAAATATGTATGTATAACATTAAAAAGAAATCTTGAAAATCGTATCTAAACATTTCTTTCTTTTTTATTCCTATTCAAACGTGATCGTTATACTGTGTTTTATATTAAATTAATACATATTCACCAATTTAATGATCCATTTTTATGAATAAAACAGTATCGCTCTGTTAATATTCCACATATAACAGGTAACCGGCTTTTTATCTCATAGATATTTCTTATATATGATCGTTAATTAATATTTACGGTAAAAACTTGAAACGTGAAATTGACGACGTTGCATCGGAGTCGACGTCCTCTGACGATTCGATCGTTCGACGATTATTATACCGGATGACGTTGGTACACATACAGACAACATGCGAGGTCACCGATTAGATTTCACTCTTTTCGTGATGTCACCGTGAACATACGGATGGTAATCATCACATACGTACGCGGAAACTTTCATTCACGATTCTCTCTCATACGACAAATTTTTCATTTTGCTTTTCATTATTTTATCCTTATTTGTTTTTCTTTTTTTTTTTTTAGTGGACATTCTTTTTCTTTTCATCTAATTCTGCTTGTTTTATATTGAATTAGAAAAATACGAGTAATATTGTCAGTATGTGATTGTCTTGCGAATATGATCTATTAATAATGGCAGAAATTAATTTTAATAATTCTTCTCTCTTTCTCTCTCTTTTTCTCTTTCTATCTTCTTTAATCTATCTGTCTGGAACAGGAACTGCCATGAGTTTACTTTAATTACGAAGTACAAATAACTGAAAATAAATATATACTCGTAGTCAACCATACTATTTTGGATCTCGTTTCAAAGCTGTTTCTATGGCACATTCGTTAATTATTAGTCTGAATGTAGGTTCAATTATTATTTGACTCTTCGATGAATACATAGCATAGAATATCTACTTATTCGTAATACGACATCGAGAAACTTTATAACGTGGGTGATTCGAGATTTTTTTAGAACAAACAAAAGGTATAAATGGTAGATGATAAAAAGAAACGTATGTCTTGTTAAAAAGCAAAGAAGAAAAGAAAAAAAAGAAAGATAAATTTAATTTCAACAAAAATATTTATAGATCATTAAATAAAATATCATTTTATTATCTATATGTAGAAATACGGTATATATGATGATAATGATTATGTCCTTAATTACTCTAAATTCAGACGTATAATGAATTTTTGCGATTGGCGTTAAGAGATTCCGAAATTAGAGTAGAAATTATCCAAATTATCGTAGAAATTAGATTCATCCTGTCGCGAGACTATTTCTACCATTAGGAAGACTTGAATAATGTATTCTCATTAACTCACGATTTCACATTCGAGCGTTTTGTTGCATTATCACCCTTTTACGCGTCGCCTACGTCATTTATTTAACAAGTTCGATCCGTCGTAATATCGTTCTGCATTTGATAAAGACTAAATATTATGTAGTTCGAATTTTATTCCGTAATTGAATGAAATGTTGGTATACGAAGGAACAATACGTAAACAATTGGTTCGCTTGTTGATTTTAATTAATTAACCGTAAAAAAAAAATAAATTATAATATATATTCGACGAACGTGGAATAAACTCGACGGAAAAAGTGAAATAATAATACGTATGCAAATAATTCATATGCAAATAATATATATGCAAATAATAAATATGCAAAAGATATACTTTTCGAAAGCGATTCGCGATTCTTTTCATTTTTTTCTTTTATGTTTTTTTATTTTTAGAACTCGATCGCTTAATCGTGCGAGATGGCTACATAACGTACTACATATGTATGTATATCATACGTACATGCGTGCATATGTACATTATACATACATATATACATTATAAATATATGCGAACGCAGAGACATTGGACTTTCGAGTTCACGGAGAAAGTTTTGCTCTAGCACTCGAACGCCTGCCGACCTATAGAGAGGCGTCTATATAAATAAAAGGAACGTCGATGATCTCGCTCTCCGTTTCGACCCAGTTTTTTTGTTGTATGCACCTTGCAGCTACGCGGCATTCTTCTAAACGCGATCACTTCACCTTCCTAACGAATAAACGTATAATTTTTGGTGCATGTTTGTGAAATTAGTAGATATTTAAACTATTCAATAAATATGTATTTTTCTCTCACTTTTGATTTACGATCATCGTACATAATATGTTATTGTACAAGAGAAATAGAGAGAGAGGGTAGAAAGAGGTAGAGAGAGAGAGAGGGAGAGAGCAGTGAGGGAGGGAGAGAGAGAGAGATAGGAAGAGGGAGAGAGAGAGAGAGAGAGAGAGAGGAAGAGGGAGAGAGAGAGAGAGAGGAAGAGGGAGAGAGAGAGAGAGAGAGGAAGAGGGAGAAAAGAAAGAGAAAGAGAGAGAAAGGAAGAGAGGGAAAGAGAGAGAGAGAGTTACTCATTACGCATATTTAAGACCGTCATTCACTTTCGTTTTCATCGTCTTGGAATAGAATTAGCACATATTTTCTATCTTCGTGAGTGCAATAGCAGATTGTTTGATTTGTTTGAAAAAGCTCAAAGAAAAAAATATATTTTTATAGATTTAAAGTATCGACGGGAAAGATAATTGAAGAGAACATAAAAAACAGATTGAAAGAATTTTCAAAGAAATAGATATTTCTCTTTCTCTCTCTCTCTCTCTCTCTCTCTCTCTATATATATATATATATATATATATATATATATATATATATATATATGACAAATGTATATGAGAAAGAGAGAGAAAAGGTCGTAAAACGAGACAAGGAAAAAACGGTTGTCGTAGTCGCGAGTGATCTCTCGCGTCGTCTACGTTCTGAATATATAATTTTATCTTGACACGCTTTCGCCCGTCCCATATAAACGTCACCTAAATCCAGGACTTCCTCTTCGAGAAACGCTCTTACTTTCTTCGTCGATTCCATCGGCGTAACATCATCGCGCAACACGAGAACGCGTTTTAGTTCGTTTTGCAATGATCCACCCGGGTCAACTGTGTATGTGCTTCACGTAATTGCGAGAACAATTGGGTCGAGTCTCCTCATTATTTTTTAATTAAAAATAACAAAATAATAGATATTTCAACATTCATATAGATATCTGTATATATAGACATATAGATATCTATATAGATAACAGATATAGATAAACAAATATATATCTATATATATCTACATATTATATATAATATATATATATATATATATGATAGAATTACAATATAATTATCATATTAGTATACTTTATAGAAATATTATAAAACATCTCTTCCACCATTACGTTTAAGATGTTCGTTCTATGCATTTTTTTTTTTATGTGGATAAAAATCACGTAAATGATCAAAAAGACCAAGTATAAAAAGAAAAATACTACAGAAAAAAGCTAATATATACAAATTATAAAAATATTTATTCCATATAGCTTTATAAAATATATTATAAAATTCTACAAAAACTAAAATAAATATTACTCGTTATCGTATCTCTAGGCAATCAACTTTTTCTTTTTAATTGGCTCAAAGTTAAAGCACTCACTGAAAATTTCTTTAGGTATTGTCGACAACATAATAAATTCAATAAAGGTTAAAGAAGAATATATTTTCTGTTCGCGTAAAATTAAATCGCGTAAACAGGGAGGGCGTATAAAAGTATCGTGTAAACGATGGGTATAATTTACCGAGTATGAAAAGAACCGCTGAAATCAATGAGCGGATGTAATATAATAGAAATTTTATCTCATTATCATAATAATATAATAGAAATCTAATTTCATTATTATCGGTTAAATGGAAAATTGAATATAAAGAAATTGATTAACTAAAAAACTATGATAAATATATAATTCTATTGTAAACGTTATAATCGTTTGAAAATTATATTAATTCGATTAACAAGAATTAATTATTACAGCAATTATTTCATAATAAAAATTTCTATATATTCTATAAATTAATAGACATTCCTGTTTTTTATCACACATTATTTCCTATTATTTCTCGTTTCTAATCGATGTTCTAACGTGATTAGAAAGCTCGAGAATTTATAAACGATACGATACACTACATATAGATAATTTATGTATTATAATCAAACACTCACTCGAGAAATATTTTCAGAGAATATTATTAATAAGTTTTATGCGATCCAAGGATAAGTTGAAGAAGAAGATCGATGTATTCTTTCGTTCGTCATTCTTGAAGTTGCGAAATTGAAACTAGAGAGGCGTTTTGTCCATGGATAACGTAAAGTAAATATTGAAATACTATCTGATTTCTCTGACATTTCTATCAAACAAAATCGTGTTACCTCTTTGTATTTTTTTTTCTTTCTTTCTTTATTTTGTTCGGGTGATCCTTCTTATCGAACTTTCACCGTCTTTTTTTTTGAAACTTTTAAATAATAATTGAAATGGAATAATCTCCATAGAATCTCTGAGTGTCATAAAGTTAAAAGAAAAAGTGACCTGGATAATGGCGAGGATTAATTACAATTACTCTTACATGGTTTAACAAAGATGTAACGCATCGAATATAAGGATATTCACTTGTTGCATCTTCCAATGAAAATACTTGCAACGAAATCGCAAGACGGATGACGGAAACGTGAAAAGAAGAAAAAAAAAAAAACGAATAAATAAATAAAACAAACGTGTGGCAAATTCAATTGTACGTAATACATTGCATGTCGAATCGATTGAACGATGTCGAGAGTCGATGTTGACGAAGAACTCGGTATACACTGCGTTGGTAGGGAGTCGTAACTTTTCGAAAGAGTCTCGCGAAATTTCTCTCATTCTCATTCTTTTCATGCTCCTTTTCGAGCGGACAATGGACGGACAGAGAGAACGCTCGGATCTTTGCTCTGCTACGAATGGTCGTCGTAACTAATAGCCTTATGTCGTTCTATAATTGCCAAGACACAAATTGGTCGTGTTAACAAAAAAAAAAAAAAAAGAAAAAAAAAGAAAAAACAAAAAAAGAAGAAGAGAAGAAAAAAAAGAAAGAGAGAAAGAAAAAAAGAGAAGTAGTTAATTCCGAAACAATAGCTATTATAATTTCGTAAGTTATTTGCGAAAGTTTCGACGATTTCGTTTCTCTTAAACATTACAGCAAAACCGGTACTGACTTGAGTCATCATTTAGGACATTTATTTATCTACTATTCAAGTATTAAATATCTTGTTTGACTTTTAAATTATATTTAAATTATATATAAAATATATATATATATATATATATACATATAAAAATATATGTATATGCATCTGGATACATCAAATGCATCCCACGCATAAGTATAATAAAATTTTTCCAATAAAACGTTCGTTCATTTAATTCCGGCATTCTGTGGAAAATAAACTTCCGTGTAGGAACTTGCGACGGGAATTAGCAAACAAATCATATGACTTCCTAATGTAATGTTTCCGAGATAAAGTTTCGAGAAATAGGTTGAAGATACTTCGTTGTTAGAGAAATTTATATGAACTTCGAGTTAAAGGCGTAGATCTTATCGTCTTGTTACAATCGAGTTAACGACGTAGAAATTCGCATTTGTAACATTGATTTCTTGTTGAGATTTTGTCGAGTAACGTCTTTTATTAATAACAAACATTACAAATAACAAACATACATACCTACATATGTATATAAATCATAGATCATAAGAGTATATAGAATGAATAAATAAGTTCAAGTGATTAATTGAAAATGACTTGCTCAAAAATTTCTATGATTAGCCTACTTCTTTTGATTTCATTCAAAATGATTCAGTCAACCTTATCCTCTATCTCTCTTAATGTACACCACAAATCCCCTCGTAGTGGAAATTTCATAAAATTCTCCTTTCAATATCTACCGAGAATTTGAAAAGAAATAAAAAGGCAATCGAGTTATACGAGTCATTGCATTAACGATTATGGATGTATAATAATAAATTGAAACGACCATGCGCGTATCTACTGATCTCCTTTATCGGTACGTAGCGTGTTAAGAATTCGCGTTATGTCACATGATCTTAGACTTTGGATATAGGTCTGGTCTCGTAACATCTATGCATTCCACAAAAATGAGTTGTCTTTCTATCTTTCTCGTTCTTTTCTTTTTCTTTTTTATTTTTTTTTATTTTTTACCGTCGGTGCGACTAAACCGGATGCTATCGTTCCTTGAACGAGTATAGTCATTTTTTAAGGATGAGATCCTGGATCACCAAAGAAAGAAATAATAAGTACAGCGAAAGAAGAAGAAAAAGAGGTGGTATCTCGACATGGATTTTAAAACCAACAGACAATTTGGTCGTTGTTCAGATCAAAGCAGAGAGACCAAGGAGACCGAGCGAGAGTCTGATGTTACTGTTGCTGGTCTTACTGTCGTCGTTCATGGTGGGAGACATGCGAGAGAGTTTTATCGTGCGCTTACCGAAATGAAACTACACGACTGGAGAAAGTGAGAGCCAACACGTTCTGAGTAGAGGGACGGTGGGCAACGACGAGCAACGACGAGCAACGACGAGAGTGTAGCCTTCAGTCCTGGAGTCATCCAGTCGAGAGAAGATAGAGATGGTGTGAGCCCTCGACCAAGCGCGGACTTATCTGCCGCTGATTCGTTTGATAGATCCTCGAAAAAAACATTTCTATTCTTTTAATATCGTTTTCTTTTCTCATTGGAATAAGAAGAAAGATTCATCGTAAGGATGACGAAGAGAACGAAAATCAAATTTGAGGAAGGAAAAAGAAGAAGTTTTTAAAGTTCGAGGGTTTCAAAATTTCAATTCCTTCATTAGTTTCTTTTTCCTTTTTCTTTTCTTTTCTTTTCTTTTCTTTTCTTTTACTTTGTTTTTTATTTATTTATTCTGTTTTTTGTTTATTTCTTTGAAATCATCCTGTCGGGGATAAATACGTGATTTTTTTATATGTGATTGTGCGTGGGAGAGTCGAAAAAGTGTGCTTCCGATGATTTTGATTTTTTTCCCCTCTCTATCCTTCTATTTCTTTCGTTCTTTTTTTTTTCTTTTTTCATTCGACGAAATACATAGTGTTTCTGATCAAGCCCAGTGATCTTCTCCGTTCGATTCGATCATTACGGGGTAATGTGACTCGATCTTGATTAAGATCGTGTCGCTTGTGTCACTTATGTGTTAACTTATGATCGTGTCCATTCGAGTTAGAAGAAGAGAAGGTGGTGGTAGTGTTGGTGAAGAAGAAGAACAAGAAGAAGAGGGAAGAAAACTGGAGGAAGGATTATCGTTACAAAGAAAAGTTTGTCTCTCTTCGTTCGATTGGCCAAGATTGTTAACTACTACGGTGACTCTCACGAGAGTTGCTCTCTACTCGAAAGAGACCAAGAGAAATCCAGAAAAGGTCAGGTTCGCGTAGGCTGCACGGAAGATCGACTTCGATCTCTTGCAACTCGGTGAGTCTTCCTCGCTTTCTCAAGTCTCTGATTGTTTCTTTCTCTATCTATCTATCTATCTATCTATCTATCTATCTATCTATCTATCTATCTATCTATCTATCTATCTATCTACCTATCTATCGATCTATTTGTCTATTTGCCTTCACAAAAACAATAGAAATTTTTCAACGATGTTAAAAAATATTCAAAAAAGAAATTTTAATCTAATTCAAGCTTGACAGCACAAGAATTAAGTTCTATATTTAGTCTTTATATTTCTCGAGGATTCAACTTTTTAAAAGATGTCTAGGGTGAAAGTGAGATCGTTTAGCAACGATTTAATGTTTTAAAAGAAAGCCTAACGATCTGATGCCTATGAAAAGAACTCGGAATATCGGTGATTTTAATGCTTGAACAGGCGATTTTATCGGATCTAAGAAAAATCATCACAAGATTTCCAATGACATTTTAAATTATTTATAATCAACGATAGATATTTAAGCATTGAACGATATTCGTATGTGCTGATTAAGAAGTGGAATCGGTCATCTAAAAGATTTTTTTATCGAGATTATTAAAAATTACCAATCGATTTATGTTCTAATCGATGAAAGTAAAGAAACGAAAATAAACGAAGATTAATTCGATCGACGATTGGTTCGTCATTTTTTAAGTTTCTAGTCTCGTAGCTAGTGAAAGTATTTCCGGTATTCTCCGAAACGAAGCGCTTACGATGGTACCACATTAAAGATGCGCGTGCTTCGATGGCCGATGTATGTATACGGATTGCCTAAACGGCACTCCTCCTTTACGTAACAGAATACGAAGGGTTTTAATAGAGAAACGTGTCACGGAAGTGGAAACCAGCTTGAATCTTCCGATTTCAAATCGATATATATATATATATATATATATATATATATATACATATATACACGTACACATATATAAATATCGAACTACACTTTCAACTTTTTTTTTATAGACTCTTCATCCGTTTCGATGGATAGTTATCTGGAATAGAATTGTATAATATATACATATTTTTTATTTGTGTGCTACTATGTGATACGTATATAATATACATGTTATATGATATGTATTATACATATATATGTATACATATTATATATATATTATATATATTTTTTTCCTTATATCGAATCGTATTCATTTATCGATACTTAGTATCTATATTATAAACTTATGTACTTATTTTTCATGTGTATTAATTGATTATCATAAGTATACAAGTTGCACAAACTCGATTAAATTCAATTATCTAATTTACAAGAACTCGTGATCAGAGAAAGTCATAGAGATTGGACAAAGTTTTTAATATTATCTTGTTTCTTCTCCCATCTTTCTTTTTATCTTGAAAAGCTAAGAGACATTTTCCTTTTTATGAAGGCGAAAGCATGGCATTTTTATTATCAATCTTCTTAACACAATGATCTTTATTAATCGTCGAGAGTGGCATCTTTTCTCTCTCTTTCTCTCTCTCTCTTTATTTTTGATTATTAATTACTTGCCAATGAGTAAGTACTTAATGACGGTAAAAGATAAACTATCAAATGCCGTGTGAAAAGTATTCGTTACACAATGGAAAGTATTCGTCACGAAGATGGTATCAACGAATTAGACCGAGAAGAAGCGTACTTTTTCAAGGCCACGAGAAAGAAGTGAAGTTCTGACATCGTGATTTCATTGAACCGGTTCCTTCGGAGTAAAGAAACTGGCCCTCTGGAGAAGGGAAGGAATTCGAAACGATTTCGATGATGCTAAGAGACCCGGAATATCTAAATACCGTTAAGAAAGCTAAACTGTTTTCATAAAGTAGAGGAAATATATCTAAAGAATAAAGAAAAAAAAAAAAAAAAAAAAAAGAAAAGAAAAGAAAACAAGAAAGAAAAAGAACTTTTACTTGAAACGATTCTCACGAGATAATTATTCATGATATTAGCTTATCCTGATCAGAATATTCTCATCATTATCACAGAGAATAGAAAATGTAAGGAGGTGAAAGAAAAAAAAAAAAAGGTAGAAAAAGAAAAAGAACATAACATAAAAAATTCTTGTTACGTTCTATGAGAAAGTTTGGTGAGAATCTTGAATTTTCGTTAGTTCCATTTCGGGACAAGACAACAAGGAGACAGACGAAGACACGATTTGGGCGAAAGTGAAGGAGGCACGTTCCTCGTTGGAGAAAGTAACGGATCACGTTCTCGATGCCGGTTCGATCGGAGAATTCGGAATCCTCTTTGGAGAGGTATTCGAAAAGTACATCGGTTAAAAGAAAAAGAAAAAGAAGAAGAAAAAGAAGATGAAAAAGAAAAAGAAAAAAAGGATCTGAAAACGTGGGGGTGGGGAAGGAGCTATCTTGTAAAGTTGTTAAAGTGTAACTTACACGTTTACATGCTCACTGGTACAAGTTACCAGTATATGTGTACGTGTGCGCGCGAGCAAACGTTACCACTTATATCGAAGCTTTCACGAAGCGCCAACGAACAGCTGGAAAACGAAGAGGTGCAATTACGTGCCACGAACACTGTGTGTCCCGGTGTGGTGATACGAGTCAGAGAAGAAACTCGGTACTTTCGTTCGGTGTTGTTGTATATGCCAGTTAGAACCAGCTAGACACGGGACCGGTGAAAGTCCCGTGAGTCTCGAGCCCTCTTTGACTTTTTTTCTTTTTTTCTTTTTCACTTGTTTTATTTATTTATTTATTAATTTTTTTATTCTCTTTCTGTCTTTCATTTTCTTTCCCCGTCTTCGTTTTCTTTTTATTTCTTTTTTATATATTTCAAAAAAAAAAAAAAAAAAAAGAAAGAAAGAAAAGAAAAAAAATATCGACGTAAATTCATTTCAATTTTTTCATGAAATGAATTTATTTTCTATCTGGTAGAGATAGATTTCTATTTCAGATAAACGATAGATATATCATTTATCATCCATCTCGTATGATCTTTTTATTCAATTATTATTCCAATGTAATTAATTTCTGCTCGATAATAAGAAAGAGAAGTTTTCAAGTTAACGTACCGTTATTAAAATTTCAGACTAGATTGTCTTATCTTATCTCATATCCTTGTCTTTCATTTGTATTTTCTTATACCGCACAATGAAGAATGAAAGAAAGAAGAAAAGAATGAAAGAAAGAAAGAAAGGAAAGAAGTAAGAAAGGAAGAAAGAAGCATGATTACTTGAGTCTCGATATCAACGTTCCGTTCCACTTTCCTACGACTAATATTCTTTCTCCCTTCTTTAAAACAATCGATCGAATATCTTTTAGATTTATCTACACGAGTACTTATAAATCTACATGTATATACTACATGGATTCCATACATATCGATAGTTGAAAACTAAAAAAGCCATTAAGATAATTAATTTAAAACAAAATCTTTGAGCTGTTATGTTACTTGATCGTGTACTTTTTCGATTGAATATAGTTCTCGATCTTCCGTTCGAAACGCTATAGAAACTGGACCAAGAGAAAGATCTCCTTTCGCCAGATAATTTATTCTAGTGTTAAACTGTAAGAGATGCTCCGATTAAGGTAACAACGGTGCTGATAAGCGTTACCTACTGCATAACAATCGACTACTCTCTCTCCGATATATTTTATGCCGAGTTCTATGCCCTGTTTTCTTCAATGAAAAAGGAAAAAGATAAGAAGGAAAAGGAGAATAAGGAGAAGAAAAAGAAGAAGAAGAAGAAGAAGAAGAAGAAGAAGAAGAAGAAGAAGAAGAAGAAGAAGAAGAAGAGTGTCCGAGAATCGTGCTCAGCCAGTCGTAACTTCCGTCGAGCGGGTGGCACCGCGTGAACGTGAACTTCACACTGTCGTGCACGCAAGAAGTGCACTTTCACTTCTGGTGGATTCACGCGGCGAACGGAGAGCCAATGACCTACTAACACATCGAACCGAGTCAGAAGCCGGTCGATCGTACTCGACAAGGCCGTTTGATCCTGCCCCGTTCATCATCATCACTTTTACACGAAATTCCATTGGCTTCCTCTCTTCGAAAAAATGCACAAAATTTCTTTTCTTCTTTTTCTCCTTCCTTATTTTAATTCTTTTCGCCGTCATTTTTTCTCGAACCGTTTTCTAATTTCGTTTCGCTCGCCTTCTCCGTTACGTTATTACGAGAGGGAGCAATTGTTAAGTCGTTAAATTAGCCATGAACGACACCAGTGATTAGTGTGGCTGGCACGGGTCAGGATAACACTGGCAACAACGAACGGTAATCTCTTTTCGTGATTGGGACGGATGCTGACACCGGATCCAACTAAAGCTATCTCTCTCTCTCTCTCTCTCTCTCTCTCTCTCTTCGTTTACCAAGAAGGACGAGTGTCTTTACTTTCGCTCGTTACTGCTAGAATCGTGACGCAAACTAGATTTCGCTATCTCTTAGTCCTTCACACGAAGGAAGTACCCTTCCATCTTCTCTATTAATTCTCGAAACTTTTCGATCGACTTTCCAACTGCACGATGACTCATTGGAAACGATCGTAAGATTTTTTTTGAAACTCTATTAACTTGTTTCATTCAACGAGTCACGTCGAAAATTTTGAAAGAAACGATCGATAATATTTGTATCAAATGACCGAGCAAAACGACTCGTCAGAAAATCGAATCTTTTATAGAATTAAACTTTATGTAGGATTTGTTTTCTCTGTTTTCAGAAAGCAAGCAATGGGGTTGGCGACGAAGGTGTGCCATTGGTTTTTCATAGGACTGGTCCTCGTGCTCTCTTCGAAGAGCCAGGCCAACCGAGACACTGATCGTCCAAAAAAATTCTATCTTGAAAGGATCGACACCGTTATTCCATTACGTACTGAAACAAGTGATAGTAATCGAACTACCGAACGGATTTTAAATCCAGTTCGTAAACGAAGATACGTTCGTTTTCCCAGTGGTCCAGGTGGATATGTTTACGAATCTAGTGGCTCGGCTATTGGCCCGAGAAACGTCGGAACTCATCCAGCTGCACGTTTTGGACCCCAACCACAATTTTCATCACCTTGGAGACAGTACAAGTCTCTTTGGAGAAGTCCCGTTTCTGAATACTCCAGACCGGTGATGGGTCATCGAACTCCGAGGTTGATATTCCGTGACAACGATTTTCTCCCGCCTGCTAGTGGAGGAACTACGACTTTCTTTCAATCCAATCAGCTGCCTGACTTTGAGGATGACGTTAGAGGTAAAACATTTTTCTTTGTATTAATCATTACCTGGTTATTTCTATACTTTCTGTTACATTAATTCATTCACCGTAAAATATGTAAAAATTGTATATTATTATTTTCATTCTATTTCTTTTCATATCAATTCAAAATTCTAGATTTCTATATTGAAATATAATTCTCATAAACTTTCAATCTATCTTTTTAATTATTATAGTTAATTATTATAGTTATTATTATTTTTAGTTGTATCAATAATATATAAACAAGATAAAGATTTCGATAATTAAATAAATTATAATTATAAAACTAATTAATTGTATAATTGAATAAGTTTAAAATATAGATAATACAAATTTTTATTTCAATTAGAGATTCCAAGTTTCTATGTTGAAAGAAAATTCGTATAAATTTTCGAATATTCTCTTAATTATTACTACGAGCTTTTATATTGAACAAAAATTTTCCTATACTTTATAATAAGTACAGATTTCAAAAAATTTGATATCTTCGATGTTTGAAGTCAATGATTTTTTTCTCGAAACACCAAACGCCATCTCGCGTACACCTCGTTAAAAATATATCCCATAATAACAAATCATCAACTACGAAAACGCTCGAATGATAATAGAGATTCCTGTAATTTTTATATACAATAAAAAAAATTGATCTCGGTTATATGAGAAAGATCAATAAATCTCGTTTCACAAGAGACTACTTTAGCGTTTCATAGATCTTTTCTTTCAGATCATCGAAAGCAAACGTTAGAAGATTATCCCAGGCTGGAAACAGGTAGGGTTCATAGTTTATAATAAAATCATTTCACGGTTCGTCGAATTAGTTAGATATAGAGCGTCGATTAAAAAAAAAAAAAGAAAGAAAGAAAGAAAGAAAGAAAGAAAGAAAGAAAGAAGAAGAAGAAGAAGAAGAAGAAAGAAAAAGAAACGAACGATTTGCGCTTGTTAATTAATTGTCTAGAGAAGAGCGAAAGTAGCATCGGTGGTTGACAATTTCCGGCATTGTCTCTATCGAGCGATTTTTTCGTTATTCTGTCACGTAACCTAACACGTTTCATTATACTCTGTTATTAGGAATGTAATAACAAATAGGCTTAACGCTAGGTAGTTATTAAAAGAGAATCGTATTCACGAAATCTTACGCAAATTCACAGAGTCTAGACTTGGAGTAATCGAACGATCGACGATCAAATTGGTTGCTTTATTTTGTCTCAATGTATTTGAGATAGAAGGATGATCAGAAAGAGATAGATAGAAAGAGAAAGAGATAGATAGATAAAGAGAGAGAGAGAGAGAGAGAGAGAGAAAAGAGAGACAGAAAGAAAGAGAGAGAGACAAGTTTGCAATATTTTGTGCAGAATCGCGTCAAGAGAAAAGACCGCTTTGGAAGGGCGACGATACTTTGTGCGCCGACGGACGAACCTGTGAATTTTTTCTAATGTGCTGGATGTCCGCTGGCTTATTGGACGGCAGTTGCGGTGGCATTATGTTCGCTTGTTGTCACCGAAAAGATCCTAAAGCTATCTCCGATTCTAACTTCCTCGAGACGCCTCGAGATCAATCTCAACCGCTTCCGCTGGATACGTACACGGATGCTACCAATGACGATCGTAAGTCCTTCCCCCATAAAGAAGCATGCCACCAACTTCATCGCATCTTGCTTAGCCTTCGGTAAAAAAGGAATAAAAAAATTCGATTAGATCATTCGAGCACTCTGATCTCAAGCACGTTCATTTTTCTTACCTCTCTGCCCTCTTTCTTTTTTCTCTATATCTTTTTCTTCTTCTCTTATTTCTCATGCATTTCTTCTTTTATTGTTGATAGTAACTCGTCGATCATATCGATCGATTTTTTCTAATTAATGATTCCCTCTTCGATTTTCACTCTACGTTGTATGTTCATGTGTCTATTATAATTTTCTAATTTCATCTTTCTCTCTTTGTTTAGATCGTATGTATCTATCTATGTATGTATATATGTACGTACGTATGTATTTACACATATATATATATATATATACATATATATATACATACTTCATCTTCGTTCACTTTTCTTATCATCGAATTTTCTATCCTCTGACAATTCTATGTTAATGTTAATTTGCATGTTCTTCACTGGTCAAGTTAGTACTTACGTGCATACCTGTATATGTGCACTTACTTCTATTCACTTTCTCCTTCTTCCACTTTCGATCGACTGGTCGATATTCTTTCATTTGAAAAGCGGCCACTTTGAAAACGAGTTCCGACAAGCTGACGTTTTATCGACGTTTCTAATCCTAAGATTACTCGTTCTTTACTAGTTCATCGTTTGGTCAGAATAGAATACTGGGTTTGTGTGAACGAGCTCGTATCGTCGATCGTTCGAAACGACGAAAAAATTCAAGGAATTAGAAACCGAGATTCAATTGAAGCCGTCGACTCGTTCTTTCTTACGAGTCAAATAATAACAATATAATAATAGTAATAATAATAATAACAACAACAACAACAACAACAACAATAATAATAATAATAGTTTACCGCGAACATAGTAAATTATATTCTTTACACAATTGTCGATCATGTTCATTCTGAAACACGATATCGATTTTCTAATCGTACGATCGTTAAATCAATGACCCATTGAAAGTTGAAATCGAATAGTTTTTGCATGTCTTTCGGATGTATTATACCAACGAAGATCTTTAAAAGCAAAAGGGAAACTTTTTCTGCGGATTTTACTCCAAGTCTAATTCGGTGATACTAATATTGCAATTAGGCACTTATTTCTAGATACGTAGATACGTAAGAATTAATTTCACGTGAAATTTCTAAAAAGAAAAAAAAAAAAAAGTACGTAAAAGAGTAATAACTTTTTTTTAGAATAAATAAATCTGTCAAAAATAAATAATACTAATGATCATATGTATAACAGATTAAACTTATCTATGTACTCTCGTATGCATGTATATTTATGTAGAATGTATTTATTCTAAAAAAGAGTTTACATTTCATAGAATCTATTTAAAAAAAAGTAAGTGTGTGTGTGTGTGTGCGCGCGCGCGCGCGTGTGTGTGTGAAAGAAAGAGAGAGAAAGAGAGAGAGAGAGAGAGAGAGAGAGAGAGAGAGAGAGAGAGAGAGAGAGAGAGAGATTATTGCGTCTTTATGGAGGAGAAAAAAAAATACAATTAAAATTTCAGATTGCGGTATACCAGTTTCGAAACAAACAGCCCAAAGAAGAATCGTTGGTGGTGACGAGGCTGGCTTCGGAAGTTTTCCTTGGCAGGTCAGCTTTAAAAAAATATGATCAATCTTTCTCTTTATTAACAACAGATATTGCCGTGTTCGAAAATTAAAAATTAAAAAAAGAAAAGAAGAAAAAGAAAGGAAAAATAAATAATATTCTTGTTTATTTAGGCTTATATACGAATAGGATCCAGTAGATGTGGTGGTACATTGGTCAATCGGTACCACGTTGTGACAGCTGGCCATTGCGTAGCCAAGTGAGTGAAAAGAACAGAACCTTCGCCATAAAGATAAAATCAAATTGACACTTTATACACATTAATCGTTTATATGTGTATATATATGTATATATAAATTTTGTTTTTCTTTTCTTTCCTTCTTTTTTTTTTTTTACTACGTTTGTCAGAGCTTCGGCACGTCAAGTACAAGTTACCCTTGGTGATTACGTGGTCAATTCAGCGAGCGAATCATTGCCTGCTTACACTTTTGGTGTCCGAGAGATTCGAGTTCATCCTTATTTCAAATTCACACCACAGGCTGACAGGTAGGTACTAAATCAGTAATCTCAAAAAATCCGTAATCTTTCCGTTCATTTTCTTTCTTTCTTTCTTGCTCTTGTTCTTTTCTTTTTTCTTTTTTTTTTTAATCACCTACTTGTTCTCAGATTCGACGTAGCAGTGCTCAGATTAGATCGACCGGTTCATTACATGCCACACATTTCGCCAATTTGCCTGCCAGAGAAAAACGAAGACTTTTTAGGTCAATACGGTTGGGCTGCAGGATGGGGTGCTCTTCAAGCTGGTAGACCATACCGATATCATTATCGTTGTTATTAAGTCCGTCTTTTATCTTAGGAAGACAATAACATCTCTCTTTTATACAGGTTGTTCCTAATACATGAATATATTTGATCGTACATTTTAGGAACAACCTGTACAACGAATAAACTAACTTATTCTTTCTAGAAACAGAATTCTCATTGAACATTTTAGGTTCGAGATTACGGCCAAAGACACTTCAAGCAGTCGACGTACCAGTGATAGACAATCGCATTTGTGAAAGGTGGCATCGTTCGAATGGTATCAACGTAGTCATCTATGATGAGATGATGTGTGCCGGATATCGTAGTGGTGGTAAAGATTCCTGTCAGGTGAATAAATTAATATATGTATATAATAAGATAATCTATTTCTTATTTAATTGAATTTCATTTTTATACTTTTTACTCTTTTATCAGGGTGACAGTGGAGGTCCATTGATGTTGGAGAAAACAGGAAGATGGTATCTCATAGGAATCGTATCAGCTGGTTATTCTTGTGCTCAACCAGGACAACCAGGGATTTATCATCGCGTAGCAAAGACAGTCGATTGGATAACTTACGTTATTAATTCGTAGCATCAAGCTGGATCCAATTGTTTTTCTATCGTTACTTTTTTCTATGTGCATCATGAACTTTGCATGACACAAAGTTCTTGAATGAAGATTGAGAATTTATTCACAAAGGAAGTCCGTCTTCGAAATCCAAGGATCCAAACGTTCAGTGATAAAAGAAGACGATGAGTTAGTTCGTCAAAGACACTCGTAGGAACGATCCATTATGTATTTCCTTTACGTGATACGCGTTGAGATTTACGTTTACGATTATAATCTCAGCCATTTTATTTAATGAGAATCATTGTAAATATTCGAAGGAGTTATAAATAACACAGCGTTAATTTAAGTGAATTTTCGAAGGCACTCGAAGTCGAGATTAATCGAGATTATTGTTTATTCGATTACGCGTTGTATCGATTTTACGGGTGTGATATTTGTTTTCTTATTACGCTCAATAAATCTTTTTTTTTTTATATACATACATACATACATATATATATATTTTTATTTTTTTTATATCCAGGCAGTTAAATATCTTGTGTAAAGATTAATTTCATAATTAAGAGATAAAATTACGGGTAAGATGGAGTAGAGAAGGAAGCAAGAAAGAGGTAAGATGGTTACGAATAAAACACTCATACGTCTTTTTGTACGTTAAAAACATATCGTTCCTTATTTTGACATCCACTATTTTTTCAACACAAGCTATAGCGTCGCAAATAAATCAACGCGTTTTTAAGTATTTCTATATCTTGTTTGCATTAGAATAAGTACACATTTATTATCTCGATCGCGTTAATGTTAAGTGCATTGCGACAACGAGCGATTCGCTATTTGCTTGTCGTCAATTCCGTTGTAGTTGTTGTTTTTCTTTTTCTTTTATTTATTTATTTATTTCTTTATTTTTTCCTTTGTTTTTTATGCACGAGGTCCTTCGTGTTTTATCATTATCACCTATTATAATACGTTAAGGATAAACAATACCAGTTATAGAATCCGTGACATCATCCAAATTTTACAATTAATTATTATCAATTTTGTTAAATTAATTAAAAATGTGGATGAATGAATAGAATCGTTGAATCTCCAAATAAATGCAAAGCTATCGAGAAAGAAATATATATATACATACACATATATATATATATATGTATATATATTATATATTATTTATTTATATCACGAGAAATCGATAACTGGTTTCGATCCTAAATTCAAGTCTAGCTAATAATTACATGCGAAATCAATTCGTTTCTAATAAGATTATACATCGAAGACTCATCCCGAAGTTCGCAATGAGAAAAGAGAAGATATTTGAACGTCATAAGTATCTCGAATTACTCGTAGAATTCAAGATAATTTTTCATTCAGTTTCTTTTCTTTTCTTCTTCTTCTTCTTTTTTTTTTTTTCTTTTTCTTCAAATTAAAAATGAACTCAATATCCTAGTCATAAAGAACACCGACGATTTTCACGTATGAAATAAAACGAAGACTCAAGTTGGTTTTTCGTTAAGAAAAAACCGGCCATTTTTTTGATCGCGCTTCGTGGACGAGCAAAAATTTGTATTTTTGTTTAAAATAAATAACGATATAATACTTTCTCTTGAGAGGGCTAAGTTTCAATACTAGCAGTTAGGAAGAGGAGAACGAAGAGAGAGAGAGGTCGGGTCAAAAGGGACCCTTATCACTCGATATCGTGAATTTCGTTCTTTTTCTTTCTTAACACAAACAAACAAGAAAAAAATAAAAATAAAAAAAAGAGGAGAAAAGAAAAAATCTTACAAAATGATTTATCGTCGTTTATAAGCTGTCGGGGATACCGTACTGTTTCTATATAAATGCTTTTCTTTTTTAAAATCTTACTATAACCACACACAGTGTAGAAAAACACACTCTATATATTCCTGAAGAATACTAAGAGAGAGATCGTTCTACCATCGATCGATATTTTTCGATTTTTATTAACAAATTAGGCTGTGCTTTGACGATAAAAAATAAACTACAAATCAATAATATTATCAGAACTAAAAGTTCGTATTCTATTAAAATCGGATTAAGTAACTAAAACCGTGAAATAAAGTTTCACATAAAGTACCTTACCGTACATATATGTATATATACATATATATATATATATATACATATATATATACATATACATACATATATATATACACACACATATATAGATACACATATATAGATAATAATTACAAATCATTGAGTTTCTGAACACACGAAAAAATGGTTAATTAAATTTCTCACATAAAGTCATCGAAGTACTGTTGATTGGGCGAACAAGAAAGCACCGACTTTCCGTCCTTTAACGGATAATACTTAGAACGAGTCCGTACTTCTTAAAAAAAAAAAAAAAAAAAAAAAAAAGAAAGAAAGAAAGAAAAGAAAAAAGAAAAGAAAAACAAAAAAACTATGATCGAGGGAAATACCACGGGACCCTTTTTAACACTTTTTAATGATAAAAATTCGTCAGCTAGCTTGAGGTCCTCGAAGGATTGATAATCCGATAGGTACGAAGAATAAAAGTAATTCATTTCCATCGGCATTAAAATATTTCCATAATATATGACAGTGTTCATCGACCGATCCAGACAGAAAATCTTCCTGGTTCGTGTCAGCGATCAATAATCGATCGTTCGAACGAGCCGATTCTCAGGACGGTAATATGTCGAGTTCGAGGACGCTTTGTGTAGTGGGTGCTAACCCATCCTCGCTCTTGTGAACAAGAATTTCCTTGAAGTCTCTTAATCTTTGCGGTTGCAATGTCGTCGTAGGATTTCTTGGTAATGTTGCAATCGGATTCGTGTTGTGAATTCTAAAGGGTTTGTCATATTGATTAATACCATTCTCTGATTCAGAATTGTGTCTTCTTTTAGTCATTAGTTCTATTTTGGATTGTTTAATTGATTCTTTTCCTTCGAAACACGGTACCGTTTGCATCGACACGGTATTCCTACGATCGTTGAAGAGAGATCTAGGATTCAAGGTCACTTCTCGAGCAGATCCGAATTGCTTGATATTGTTACAGACCGGACTGTTCATGAAGCTCGTGTCGACTGGTCGGCAAGGTTCGGGTACTCGTTTTTCGATTTTGATTTCAGTGACGTTCTGACGAATAAGAATATCTGGCGCTGCTTCCGGTAATGGTTCTTGAGATATTGGTGGCCATTTCAAATCTCTCGCTAGATCACGATCGATCGCTAAGAATTTTCGTCTAGACTTGTCGATATTGTGCCAACGATAACGTAATTTACTAAATACCAGATAATCGACGAAGAAATATTCCACGAACAAAGAGATTAAGAAATTGGCTGCACCATAAGTCACCAGAACAAAACGGAAGCTTATGTCATCGGGAAGTACGAGCTCGAACCAATTGGCAAGCCATTTGAAAGGGTAGAGAGCGAGATAGACAGAAATGAGACTTAACAAAACGAAAGAAGTCAAAAGACCGTAATTCGTGAAGATCGACTTTCTATAAGGCCGACCTTTCGAGAAAGCTACGGCTAGGATGATGTACTGCATCGAACTGATAATGAATATGGTATAATTTTCTAAACATCCAACATTGTCCTTATCTTCGACCGAACGAAACTTTGCATCGAAGGGTATGTACCAATCCATTTGTTGGAGATGCCAAAAACTTGCGTACTGAAAGATTCCTACAATTAGGATTTGCGTGAACAAACTAAGAATCGGCGTCGTACTGATAAGACTATTCAAAGGTGCTGTTTTCACCAATGGACCGTCATACGCTTCCGTTCGGCTGAAGAAGAAAGCAAATATCGAAATGATGAAGAGATCGATATAAAGAAATTCGATATCGGTCAAATTTGATTCGATGCTATAAAGGAGCATCACGGAGATGAATTGTGTTAGCGAATATGCAGCCATGTATTTGAAGTTTCCAAATGATGTTACCAGTGCGGCACGACCCTCGCGAATTACCGTAAGAAGCGATGAGATATTGGTTTCACGACTGGTGAACGGCGAAGCTACGGAAGATTCGGTGTCCGACAAAGAAATTCCTGTGTGAGCTGCTTTCAACGCTCCGCAGTCATTGGCACCATCGCCCACCATAGCTGTAATAAAAAGAAAAAAAAAAAAAAAAAAAAGAGAGAGAGAGAAAATCAAACATCAAATCATATTACAAGATTAAATTCGATCGTTTCAAAATATTTGTTTTCAATTAATTCCAATACGTACCGACGTAATATCCAAGAGCCTGTAATTCTTGAACGAGCTGTTGCTTCTGATCCGGTGACATTCTAGCAAAAACGGCACCTCTTGTAGCCAATTTGGGAATAAGCTCGGGATAGTACTGCTTCACCAATGCCCACGTTTTGCCAGTTAGAGCAAAAACATAATTGTTTCGTGTGCGTTGCATACTGAAACACGAATATAACATGTTAATCGAACGTTTACGATTTGAAGAATAAATTTCTCAGGTCTGATTTACTCACTTATCCGATAGATAATTGACATCGTTTTCTAAAACGTTATTTCCAAAGGATCCACTTTCGACAGTTTCCAAACTGACCACACTATTGAGATCTGTCATTTCACTGAAATCACCTTGACCAGCTGGTGATATCGGCGATACTTGGCTATTACTTTTAGTGAAATAGATCTGTGGTTTGATTTGGTTTTGCTGAGTGATCGCTGCTACTACGATAACGGGCGTTCCTGGTTTAACTATGTCACAATCTCTGGCTACCGATAATGCTGTCAACATGTTGTCTCCTGTAACCATGACAGTTTTGAGGCAAGCGGTATTCAAAGCTGCGATTACAGGTGTAGTTTCCGGCTTCAAACGATTTTCCATTATCACGAATGCCAAGAAGGTTAAGTCAATTTCGGCAGATTCACGACTCATCCGTTGTACTTTGGCATAAGGAAGACGGTTTAAGGATTTATGTGCCATGGCAATTACGCGATAACCCTCCGATGTGTATTCTTGAAGGACGTTCGCAAAATCGGGCGGAACTACAAACGAATTATAATTGTTAATACAAGAATCATCGAAAGAAATGAAATAAATTCGATGAAAAAAAGCGTTTGGACTTACCAGATTCTGGTTTGGACAAGCTGAGGATCATTTCAGGGCTTCCTTTGCAATAAAGATCATAGTGATTAGCTCCCAACGTTCTTGTGATTACGCTCATCCTTTGAAGACTAGACGTGAAAGGAAATTGCCGAACGATACCGATTTCTATACCCTGTTCACCTAGATCGGCTGTTGAACCAGTCAAAGCAGGATCTAAGTTGGTTAAAGAGATGCTATCGACCATGTCGGAAGTCATAGAATTTTGTCGACTCATATCGATCGATACCTCGTGCGTTCCTTTCTTTAAAAGTTTGGAACCCTTAGGAGGCCGAACTATCGTAGGGAAGAGCATAGAGAATTTGGAAGTATCCGAAACGTCAGGTTCTTCCAGAGTCCAGCCAGTAGATTCGAACATTTTTAAATCAAGTGGATCACCTACCAATTGATTATCGATTATAGTGATTCCATGACACGTGACCATTCCTATTAGCAAATCGCTTAATGGTAAATTCATTATCTCCTTTACAGGAAATTGAAACTTTTTATCTGAAGCTGGTACCACACCCCACATATCGAGACCATCCTCGGTTAAAGTTCCAGTTTTGTCGAAACAAATGCAATCGATCGAACCAGAAACGTTTATTGTTCTCGGACTCGTACAATATATTTTGTTCTTTTCTAATCTTCTTTGAGCAACAAGTCGACCAACCGTCATAGCCGCTGGTAAAGCAGGTGGTACCACGATAGTTATTAGATCCAGAGCTTCCAAAGCGATGTGACTTATCTGAACACCCCGCATAACTTTCGACACTATGGTATAGATTACACCGATGCTGGCTATTCCGGCTAATAATATGACGAATTTATAAGAATCTTGTTCGAATTTGAAATCAACAGGTGGTGGATACATGATCGATCGTACCAGTCCTCCTTTGCTAGTGCTAAAGCCTGTCCTGATGACAACTGCAAGTACCTGTTGAACAGAAAGTATATATTTGAAGGATCGTTCCTATTCTTTTTTTATATTAATATCTCCAATAGTTTTCATAACAACGTGTACCTTTTCCGATCCGAAATATCTCGTTTGAATAATCTTTGTACCACAATACAGGGTATGCCTTGCGTGTTCTTTCGTATCGTATATAATTTCGTTGGAAGAAGGTATGGGCGTTTTCGTGACTGGAACGGACTCTCCGGTTAACATGGACTCATTCAGAATACAATTCCCCGTTAAAAGCACGGCATCGCAAGTCATTGTACAACCGTGAGGTGGAATAACTAAGACATCTCCAGGAACTAAACGTTCTGCTGGTATACTCGCAGTTTGTCCAGTGGAACGATCTCTCATAACGGTTGCCAATTCGGACGAAACCGCGTGTACGGAAGATCGTAGATTATCTTGATTCTATTTAAAAGAAAAAAATCAACGACCAAAGGATATACAATGTATGTGTGTACGTGTGTGTGTAATGTAGATTATATTAGAACAATTTTATCACACGAGAATAGGAATTTGCTTACTCGACGAGTCTGGAGTACCGCCATTATGATACCAGCGCTGGACATGCTCAGAATAACCATCGCATAATAATAATAATCATCCGCTACCCATAAGCAGAAACTGAATAGTTGGAAGACGTAAAACGGATTGAGTACTTCGAGACACAATAACGTTATTATGCTTTTTACTGGAATTACAATTTCATTGTTTCCATAAACATTTCGTCTGAAACAATGACCAACCTCTTATTATAAAGAATACCGATTACAATGAGAACTAAGAAACAATCTAAAGAGTAATACCATAATATCATTACCTCATGTATTGTTCTTGAGCACTCAAACCTTGCATTTGGTGTAGAGACGAATTTAGAACACCAATGTCAAGTCCACGCAACTTTAAAAATTCAGATCTTTCCGTATCCCATACGTACGTTAATTTTTTGCAATTAAAAACGACGATCGATTGAACCTCTATAAACGGGATTGATCGTTAATAAATGAAACGAGTGAAATTTATGCATATAAAAATTTATAAATTCTTTTCTTTATGTTTACGTTTAAAATGTCCGCCAACCAAGTGCACGGACAATGTTGGAATTTCTTCCTTCTCTTCCTTGATAGTTATCATGCTTCCATTATCCATCCATGGCTCGTTATCGATCAATGATTCCCCATCGAACGGTATATTCCTTCGAAAAAAAGAAAATTCAATTTTTTATTATCATTTTCATTCACGCATCATTATATGAAATTCCTCATTACATATATATATATATCTATACTAACATGACATCGCGAGCTGCTAACGTTCTCAATTTTTTCACGTAATAACTAGTATGCTTTCCTTGAAACTTTTCGACTAAAAGAACAGTATCGGCCTCGTCCAAAGGACATTTGGAATGAGTAGCTTGCAACATAAGACGTGGTACCCAATGGAAAACCAATCGCAAGAGACCACCGGTAACGAAGATAAAGAACCAGGTAATCACGGTCAGAACATGATTTCTTTTGTAACTAAAATGAAAAGGTTGGACACGTGTAATATATAAAATCAGATAAAATTTTATAAGCTTGTCGAAGTAGCTAAAGGAGTTCGTTCTTCTTTCTTAATTACCCATAAATTTCCATCTGATCTTCTTCGCCCGGGTTGATGTAATCCACGCCATTTTTCAGATGAAGGAGGCCATTGCCTCTCGTACCTAAAATTAAATAAATATATCTAATGACGTTAATGACGTTAATGACGTAATTTCAAACGAACATCCAATTTCTTATATTCGATTAGATGGGATATAGTTACCGGGGATCATTTTATTAGTTCCGGCATACGATTCGACAAGAGATCAAATAAAAAGTATTATTCGTACCCAAAAACTCTTTTTAATATATATCGCAAGAGAATATGCGAACGTGTTTAATACGTGTTCGTCTCCCTTTCTCTTTCTCCTTCATAACAAATTAAAAATACGTGCTAGATATGAAAAATCAAATCAGGACTGCTTTTATACGCACGATCGTTTTCAAGGCTATCGAGAATTAGCGAAGGATTTGTAAATTTATAAGTAAACAGATCAATAACATCGACTCCTCCTTGATTTCAACGTGCTTACATCAGGATATATCTATCATTTACCATTCTTACCCTCCAGAAGTTCCGTTTTTTGTTCGCGTTGTTGTTCCGTCGTCGTGCCAGTAGCACGAGTTCCAAAGACGCTGTAAGCGTTTCTGGCGAAGCTAAGATTCAACTTGCTTGGCGTCGGCGGCATATTGATGAAGATGTGAGACGATGATGACGACGACGACAACGACGACGATGATGATGATGATGATGATGAAGATGAAGACGACGACGACAATGATCGATCGATCGATCACGTAGGACAACAAAATAAAACTTGTTCTTAATTTCTTATTATTTCTCTCTCTCTCTCTCTTTCTCTCTTCCTAAGGTATTTAGAGGACGAGTAGGCAATCGCGATTCTTGCAAAGATTTCTTCGTGGCTTCTTCACGAGAGCGACTCCTCCTCTTCGACTATTTATATTCTTGTCCTTCTTCCCGATCTATTTCTACCACTACTACATATTATCACTAATATTTACTTCTTATGGATTATTATTGTCCATTGAAGGGGGGAAAAGGGAAGGTTGGATTATAGAGAAGGGAATTGGTGGTACGAATCGATTTAAGATCCCCTCGCTTTTCTCTCTCTCTCTCTCTCTCTCTCTCTCTCTCCTCCCTCTCTCTCGATTCTCTTTATCAGTAGTCAGGTTCTTTCTCTGAAAGCAAGTTCATCTATAACGAGAAGAACCAAGGACACTCGAGATAATCGACGAAAAATGTATTCCAGGAGGAAGATTGCGAGGCGATGGTTCTCGATGACGAGTAGGAGGACACGTCGAAAAAAGTCCTTTCCCTTTTTTGCTCTTCTTTTATTCGTGGGCTAAATAATACCCCCGTCTGCTACCGACACCGATTACCCGCCATTTTGGGATCTCTCTTGGAGGTTCTCGAGGCTCTTCTAGGTGGACCGTTTTCTACCATTTGTATGACATTGATCTTAGGAAATTCTAAGGGTTTCGTACTATCATTAGAGCTTTTGGCAGATAGAGCGGCAGGAGAATATGGAAGCCGAGGAGCAAGCCGTAGCCGATGCTATCGCTTCGGATCTGCCGGCGGATTCCTGGATTCGTGTCAGTCTCCGGGATCGGTGAGCTTTCGCCAGCCGATTCGCGGCGTCGTTACCGAGCGTTCACCCTCGCTCATACCGCGCTCAAGGCACACCAGCCTCGAAGAAATCTTCTCCCTCTTGCTACTGCTAGTAGTTATTCTTCCACGGAGTGACCTTGACCGTAACAGGAGAATCCTAGCTAGTTCGAAATCCGTGGAACGGAAGAAAGTCCCGTGAAAAAGATCGTTTTGATCCGAAGTGTTATCAAGTCGTCTCCTCCTGTCTTCGATCGATCCGCCAACGACGATGGCGACGACGACGACGATGGCGTCGTAGCTGTTGCTCTTGCTCTTGCTCTTGCTCTTGCTCTCGTTCTTACTCTCGCTCTTCTTACTCTTCTTGATGTTGTTATTCTTTCGACTTCTCGCCAAGCCGCCCCCACCTCCTACCGCCTCTCTTTTTTGCTCGTACCACCCTTTTACTGCGCCCTTGTGCGATCTCAAATACATTACGGGTTATAAGGATATCTTTGGTGCCGTCGGGGATGTCTCGATCGGCAGATTTTTTCGCACCAGATACCTGCCTTATCGACCTAAGATAATAATAACGTTTAATAATTAAATATCGTGGGAGACCGAATTTTTCGTTTATATCGGTCGAGTATGTTTTGTTCTTCTTTCTTTCTTTCTTTCTTTCTTTCTTTCTTTCTTTGCTTGCTTGCTCTCTTTCTTTCTCTCGTTTTATTTTCTACCACTTGACTTCTTTGTTATTTATTTTTTCCTTATGTTTCTTTGTTACATCACCACACACTTCGCGATCGTTGAATATTTATCCCGTTTATTTCTTTCTTTCTTCTTGGAAATTACGAACGATTAATTATCGATCGTTCGATATAATATCACACACGTTCGCGAATGAACGACGTTTGGCCTCGAAACTCTACGTTCACGAAAGTCTACGAATTCGCACAAGGGAGTCTATATATAGAAAGGATGATTACGTCAACGACCGACAAACGAATTCTTTTTCTTTCGATTTATTCGAGCGCGGCTCACTTGGACCATTCGCGAACAAGTTTCGTTTGACGTGACTCGTCTCTTTTTTAATTATAATTACAATAATAATTATTATTATTATTATTTCTTCCTTCAAACGAACGTCGAGTGGCGTGAACGACACAACCGCACTATATGTATGTATATATATATATATATATATTAAGAGTATACACTATATAAATATATTAAGTGTATACGTACGTGGATATATATATATTTTTTCTTTTCTCACCCTCTATCCTTTTTAAAGTATCTCTCTTAATATTCTTTCAAACGATCATCCGCTTTAAGGATTCACCCTCTTCGGGACTTCTAAGTACAGAGAACACCGTACAAAAGTTTGTTCCTAGCATTTTGCTCATAATGAAATCAAAACTCGAAACTCGACCGTAACCCTCGTTGCAATTGGTAAATTTTCGCGTTTTCCTTTTCCTCTTCGTCGTCGTCGTCGTCGTTGTCGTCGTCGTCGTCGTCGTCGTCGTCGTCGTCGTCGTCGTCGTTGTCGTCGTCTTCGTCGTCGTCGTCTTCGTCGTCGTCGTCTTCGTTTTCGTCTTTGTCTCCGTTTCTACCAACCTCGTCGTAACCCTTTTTCTTCTCAAGATCGCGCAAATTAAGAAACGGAAAAGAAAAAGTCTCCCACTTCCGGGAGCTCACTTTACTGTTTCTCGTTTTAATACTCTTCCAAGACACGGCCGCATCGGAGCGAACTTCTTCGATATTTTGACGATCGAACGATATAATATAAACGTTATTAATGTCGTCGAGAGAACGACATTTATCTTATATTATATCCGATATATACGCACGCGCGCGCACACACACCCACTCACATACACATCACACGCAGAGAGACAAGTCGATTAAATTAAATACGTAACTTTTTCTTAAATATAAACACCACCTACGAACGCGCACTATCCAAACTTTTTTTTATACTCTTCTCGAAATCGTCAAACTCCGTCAATTCGCGACGCTAGACTGAAGCAAGTTCGAACAGCACGATTCGCACTCGCTCGCTCGCTCACTCGTTCTCCGGTCGATTCGTTACGAGCAACGTGCTCCTTTTAAGATGGCGGCTGTCGTTGCCTTTCGAAGCGCCGTACTCCCTCCACCCGATTGGGCGCTTTCTCACGAATTCTCTCTCTCTCTCTCTCTCTCTCTCTCTCTCTCTCTCTCTCTCTCTCTCTCTCTCCTTCTCTCTTTCTCTCCTACTCCGTCACTCGTTTATTTCGTCTCTGTCTACCTCTATCTATCTATCTCTGTTTCTTGTTGCTCGATCGAACGCCCGAACTAAATTAAGGGAAATAAAGTTGAATATGTTTCGTCGTAGAAATTTTCAACGATACCGACAAATCAGACTTTTATTCACGTTGAGTAAATAGACGATGACTAATCCTTCATGACGCCTATCCAATTCCACGATCCTTTAAACGCGATCGAATTAAGGGAATCATTTGGCATGTAAGCTTTTTTGCACTGTCTTCTTTCTCTCTTTCTCTCACTCTCTCTCTCTCTCTCTCACTCTCTCTCTCTTGCTCTCTTTCTCTCTCTCTCTCTCACTCTTATTTCTACAACCAGTTTCAGGAACGTATCGAGCACGCGCCTGCCTCTTCTAGGGGTGTCACGTGTTCCCAACGAACCCGATGCTTCTTCTCTCTCTCTCTCTCTCTCTTTCTTTTTCTTTTTCTCTCTTTTCTGTTCTTTTTTTCTTTTTGCTACGCGATAAGAACGAAGAGATAGAATTGCATTGACGAAGAAATTTTAGTATTTCTTACGTCAGCGTCGCAAGCAACGTTCCTTCGAATTCGCTGAAAGAAATGAATATAATTTGTCTGGTTTTTCTTTTTCTTTTTACCATTTCTTCTTCCATCATCGTGTAAAGAGAGAGAAAAAAATTGCAATCTTTTGTTCGGGAAAAACCGAATAACCTTCCTCTCTCGTGTCTCAAAGTTTATTACTGAACGAACGATCGCTACCTCTCCTCTAAAAAAAAACTCTTGTTTTCCTTATTTTCTGCCAATTTACATTGTTTAAACATTTATGAGGTATCGTATCGAGGAAAAAAAAATCCATTTATTACGCGATTAAAATATGTATATATGTATTGTACGTATAAGGATTCTCGTTGAATTGAAATTAATTCCTCGAGAAGATTCTTTCTTCGAGAAGAACGAGGAAAACATTTTTACACCGTACGCGGAATAATAAATGGCAATCTGAATATATCTTATTAATGTTGTCTTTTTTTTGTTGCAACGTTTGAATTAGGAATTTGGTTGCGCCGCACCTGAGACTATCCACTTTGCCCCCTCTACCGTCGCTAACGGGTACTCTCTCGACCTACGACGATGACGACGATGCGCGAACGGTGACGAACGTCGACGAACGGTGACGACCGTGACGACCGTGACTCATTTGTTCTCTCACCAAATCCTACCTCTTGCCACGTATCCGCCCCTGCTAATTACACGGCCCTAATGTGTACACTTGTTTTCATAGTAATTCGGTATCTCTCACCGATGGTGGTCAAACATGTATATATATATGTATATATATATATATACACATATATATATATGTATATATATATATATATATTGTGTGTGCATAACTGTAAGGATATATATTGCAAATGATTAACTCTTTGTATCTTTACCTTTTCTTTTTCATTCTTTCCTTTCTCCTCCTCTCTCTCTCTCTCTCTCTCTCTCTTTCTCTCTTTCTCTCTCTTTCTATCTCATTCTCTCTGTTGTTTATACATGTGCACCCTTTCTTTTTCTCTTTATACACTTTATATATGCGTTCTCACTCTCTCTCTCTCTCTCTCTCTACCTTTTTCTGTCTCTATCTTTCTTCCTCTTAGTACGCTTTGTACATTCGTTCTCTTTCTCTCTTTCTCTCAGTACGCTTTGCACATGCGTTCTTTCTCTTTCTCTCTCTCTCTCTCTCTCTCTCTCTATGTTTCCTAACTTCATACATTTCAACAGAATATTAACGATCTTTATTCATATCCTCTTCTTGCTAACTTAGACTATTGATGAAATAAACGCATTAAGTATGCTCTAATATTTAACACCTCTTCGCGTTCCCTGATTGGTCAATTTCTCTTCTGTTGCATTTTTATAGACAAGTTTAGACTAACTTTCACGATTCATTCTCACGAGGAAGACACGTGTGTCCGAGAATGTGCTGCGACCCGTGGCAGATTCCTATCGCTGAAACCAGAAACGTGCCACTCGATTGGTCATTTATTTTAGCGCGATATTTACGCGAAAGATGTCGTTTTCATCGAGTTGCACAAAACGAAATACTGCCTTTCAACTCCTTCCTCATCATTTTGAAATCTTTATAATCGATCAAGTAAGAGACAAAGTTAAAAATAAATAATAATTATCAGCCTATCTGTTTTTATTCGTAAATATATATATATATATATATGGTGTAAAGTGTCTTTAATTATCAATCATATTATTGTATACGTATTATTGTGCAGACATATCAAACGGAAAGAAAGATGTCGTAAAATAGCAAACGATGTCTCTCTCTCTCTCCTCGTTTATTTCTAGTAATTTTATAATTACGTAATAAATGTTAATTGCGTAAAATCAATTATTCATCGTGTTGACTATAACACAATAAGAGTGCAACTTGTTATCGTAACTAAGATTTATATCCGAATTCTTATCGTTTCTAGTTTTAACGATTTTATTTTCGAGATTACAACTTTGTAGATAAGACTATGATACGCCGTAAATTGTGATGCTGTTATTTACTGACTCATCAGATCGTATGTCTTATGTATCAGAATTAGGATATGATTTATGTATTATGTTCGTTGACTTTATTAACATACGAATTAAGCGATGATTCGATGACACCATATATATGTATATATAAACATGTATATATATGTATAATGTGTATACCGGGTGTCCGGTTCCAAGTTTTGTCTTCAAGCAGTTATTAGTCTCGTTAGTAAAAAAAAAATGTTTCAAGAAGAATTTTGTTTCGTGGTGAACACCTTGTGATGATGATAAATCTTTCAAGTGGCCCTGCCGTCGAGATTTCAAGGTGACCTTTTTTTCTTAAATGGAAGTAATTACTTAGATAATTATAATACAACCATTTTCGTGACGAATTCATCGATCTATAATGTTTTGGTTATTCAAGGTCATTTATTGTCATTGTCGTTGAAACTTATTTTCATTGAATCTTCAGAAATTGTTCATTCCTTTTCTTTATTCGAAAGAACGAATTTGAACATCAATACATTGATTTACTTTATCTATAAATGATCTTGAAAGTTGTAAAACTATTTCGTTGGTATTAGGTATCCTTAACCTAACTTTTTATCTATCAATATTTATAATAGCTCCTTCCCATGACAAATTTGTACATTTGTATTTTAAATCATTATAGAAAAGAAACACTGTTAATAATTCCAATAATATTGATTCCTTCGAGTAATTTCATTAATAGCAGATATTCTCTATTTGTAAACAAAAGTAACAATAAATGATATCATTAGCGTAATTACGCTAATCTATGTTTACCACCGTACTCAACGATAAATCAAATCTTGAGGACGTTCAATGTACATAGGTAAATTTTAAACGGCAATATGGCAATGATACGGCAAATAATAATGTATTATATAGGCCGATGAATTCGTTACGTCTATCTATACGTCTATCCAAGTGGATAATTTCATTAAAAAAATTCCACTTAAAAAAAAAAAAAAAAAAAAAAAGAAAAGAGTCGCAATGAAATCTCAAAACGAAATCTCAAAACGAACCTCATCTAAACAAGGTTTCTGTTTTATCAGAGGATTTACCAAAATTGAAGCAACATACATAAGTTATGATAAAAAGATTTCTTTTAAATAACTAATAGTTCGTTTTAAATAACTAATAGTGCGTCTAAAAGTTCAAATACCGGACACTCGGTATACATAAACATACATAGGTACAGACGTATATATTATACTCGAACGGGTCGAGGTCGTATCATTTTGCGAAAAATGAATAGTTGATTATATCACTGTGAAAGATAGCAATTATAAAGTATGTAATTAGATGCAGTTATCTTAACAATAAAAATGTATAGTAAGATCCTGTTAGCAACACATCTCATTCGTATCTTTTTTTATCATTGATATATGTATCTAAGCGTTAAATAAAGGTTAACGTTTTAGAGATCAACGATTAGGAATAAGAGATCAATGAATTTTTAGATTATTCGAGCTCGATGAAATATTTTCTTATCATATTTAATTTATGTATTTTCTTTTGTATACGAGCGCTGAATAGAGGTTAACGTTTTAGAGGATTAGAAATAAGAGACCAATGAATTTTTAGATTACTCGAACGCGAAGAAATATTTTCTTATCGCATCTAGTTCGTGTATTTTTTTTTTATCTATGCGTTAAATAGAGGTCGACGTTTTAGAGGATTAGGAATAAGAAACCAATGAATTTTTAGATTACTTGAACACGAAGAAATATTTTCTTATCTATCATAATCTTTTCTTATGCCTATTTTCGAATAGGTTAAAGTTCATATTCGTTTCGAATGTCTCACGGAGTCTGTCCAATGTCGTGCCAAATTTCGATCGTATTTAGAAAATCACGTCATCGTAACTAAGCCGATTCCTTGATATTTACCTACAAGACTCGAAATGAATCATGAGATTTTCTCAAATTATTTTCGTAAGATACTATTATAAGATCTATATATTCAACTTAAATATAACAAAATATTCGCGATTCGAAGCAGCTGTCAAGGTCCAAATAGTTCATTTTTCTATTTTTATATACATATGTTAGAGATTTTTCTTACTAGATAGCTAGCACAAGTGATATTTAATACATTGCTATATATATATATATATATATATATATATATATATATATAAAATAATGTATTTCATTAACTATGTCTATAATTAAGAATTATTGAAATAATTCGTAATACAAATAAGTTCGTTTATATTCATACATTAATTATAATTGCAAAAACTGAACTTATTGATTAACTAATAAAATCATTATTAAAATATTAAAAATTCAGGAAAATTGGTGATATTAAAATTAAATAAACACTACTTAATGCAATGAATAATAGCATAATAATGACTTATATAATTCTAAATATACTTTAATAATTACATAAGTTGCATCTACGCGTAAACTCGAGTATACTCGTAAGCGATCAACATTGTGTTATTAAGACATTTATGATTCGTTAGACTAAACGTTTAGACGATTATTGTGTTTTTCGATATTTATTGTTACAATAAACGCTCATTTTTATTTAATCGAGACATTTGCCATGATGTAAACTATTTGCCCTAATAAGTCTGAAGAATGTTCCGAGTATAGCATTTGTATTTTTAATTCACGCATCGTCATCAAGTTGTTGTATATGCGATCGAATGTCTACATGCGTTTAACTCTGTTGCAGCCTTATCAAGTAATCAATATAATATTTTTTGTTTGTTCAAACTGAATATATAATTCGATAGCAACTAAATGAAAAAAAAAATGGTTCTTTTCTTTTTTTACGATTTAATAATTCTCAATTATAAGCGTAATTGGTGAAATGCATTACTTTTCATATAAAATAACCGGTTACTAAGGTGTTTTAAGTATCATTGGGCAGTTATCTGATAAAAAATATCTCTAACATATATATATATATATATATATATATATATATATATATATATATACACATGAGCCGGTGATTATGAAAGTGGTCTTAATCACTCGAGATATTAAAAGACATATTTTGTCTCTGTTTCTCTCTCACACGTTGATCTTAACATTTTTAATTTACATAAAATAATTATTCTCCAAGAATAAATATATGGATATATATTTTTTGCTTGTCTTTTTATTAAAGAAATATAATTATCAATGAATTCAGAACCGAATATTAAACTATCATTATCAAATAATTTAAATAATTTCAGAAAAATATAAATATAATATAAATATTTATACCACTCTTATAATCACTGACTCATATAATTATTATAAACATTGACGTTGAAGAAATCAGAGTACATTTGACAGCGCTACTGCAATAGTCTGTAAGGTTATCTTTGATACTGGACCGATCAGACTTTTCATTTTTTCTTTACTAAAAAGGCCACGCTTGTAAAACGTGCATATTATAAATACAAAAAAAAAAAAAAAATAAATCCTCGTCATTCGGATATGAATAATAATATATACGTTATTAAGTATGTATGTATGTTGATAGGCACGTTTGAGATTACGTAAAACGGTTAATCTTGTTCTATTTTTTTCTTAATAAATTATCGCCGATAACGTAAAGAGAATAATACAGATTTAAGATCTTATTGTGTTTTATTATCTTTTTATATCAGATTAAGCAATTATCTAATAATTTTTTATAATTATTCATTATGTAGAAACTCTTGAATATTATTACTAGATATACATCGATATATTATCAAAACAAAAAAAAAATTTATCCATTAATAATGATAATAAGAATAATAATAATAATAATTATAATAAATTTTAACGAGTTTTGTAAGAATAAAAAAGAAAAAAAACGTTCGCCATTTTCGATAAATTAATCATTTTGAAGCGCGATTATTATTAATAGCGGCCAGTTCGAAGATCCTTGATGATCATTTCGAACATCATAGCGTCGTTTCTTTTTTTTTTTTGTTTCTTTTCTTTTTTTCTCCCTGAAAGATCAACGAGGTCGAGGCCAAATTTATTCGACATACGTTCGTTCGTACGTATATTTATATGTCTACTCCCTGTAGAGATATCAATCTAAATGATTAACTCGATCGACGAACCGAGTCTTAAATGAATGGTGGGGATCACTGTCTTAAATATGTCGGATCTTTTCATTTCTTATAATTGTTGTCTGCGATGAAGTTTATATCAAATCGAGTAGAACAAGGAACTATGAATCAACTCTCCTTTACGATGACATTTTCGAGTTATTTGTATTATTCTAATGTTTTTCTGTGTTTTTTTTTTTCGTAGTAAACTATATAGATAAAACAGTATAATATGTATAGTAGTTTAACCTTCGTAGATTTGCATAAGACAATTAAAAAAAAGAAAAAAAAAAAGCTCTTCTTTATTTTTCTTCGGGTCGTACAAAATTCTATTGGCCTACAAAATAGGCCAACAAAACGCTTCGTAAAAAATATTCGTAAAAGACCCAAATGGAAATCTGAAATTACTTACATCATGTTTATACATATATTTTTAACATTTTTGTTGATCTATTTGATAGGAATATCTAATTGATTATATGAAATCGAAGTCGAGAAAGTGTTATTTTATTCCGTATTATTAAATGTCTGTAGATAATCTCCAAATCGATCTTATCGATTGGACAGATCACACGTAAGGTGTACGAAAGGAAATTGATTTCAAGATAGTTTACATCTATACTTGTTTTGAATTATTTAATATATTATTCTTACACCTAATTTAAATCGTTTGATGTTATCAATATATTTCTTTGTTACAAAAACAATAATTTTTTTTCGCAATAAGAAAAAATCATATTGATATGAATAATAATAATAATAATAATAATAATAATAATAATAATAATAATAATAATGAGTAATAAGAAAAAATATATTAATAATAAATGTCTCGTTTCTTTTTTTATGTTAGAATAGACTAATATGAAACAAAAAGAAAATCATAGTAATGATATATACCACGTTTTATATTAAAATATGATAACAAAAAAAAACAATACAAATTAACAACAACAACAACAACAACACTAATAATAATAATAATAATAATAAATAATAATCGTACCATCCATGATATCCATGTTGTGACGTTAGGTTAAAAACTGTCTCCTTCCTTTCGAGCAGGTTGAAAAACTTCGTATTCTTCAACTTGAGATATATTTCACTTTCACGAAGGGAGATGTACCGTTTTTCAAAAGTAATCAAAAACTACAGGCTTGTCGGGCATCGCGGCTCGACGCAGCGCGTCGTCTGATTGGAAAGAGACGACGGCACGTGCACCGAAAAATGGTGCACTTTAATTTGATGAAATAAGAGCGAGGACTACCTCACAGTACGAGGAATCAGTAAGCACTGAAGAGAATGATCAAGAGAACGTAGGAAGAGAACGTCGTCTGGCTGTCTGTGACGTTCTCCGTTGATTCGTTGATTCGTTTGTTCCTACGTTCGATGTTGGCAAAATAAAAGAAAAAGAAAAGAAAAGAAAAGAAAAAAAAAAAAAGGAAAAAGTCCGAGATGTAACGAAAACAAGATTCTTTCTACTTTTTTGTTTTTGTTTTCTTTTTTTTTTTTTTTTTTTTTTTTTTTTAAATAGAGGAAACAAGAATTTCTTCTAGATTCTTTGTTTCCTTTTTCGAAGATCGGATTTAAAGGTCACGGCTTTGATTGTCCTTCTTAATAATGTCGTTTTTCAAACAAATGGTTAAGTCCTTGAAACACCTATACGTTTTTCTTGTTAAGATTTTGATCAAGGATCGATGAACACCCGACGAATGTGTATGTTAATACATATTGATTTACATTATTCTTTCGAGTTCGTTCGTTCGATCCAGCGATCGATGTTACCGTCATTCCTGGAATGTCTTCGGGAACAACGACGAGTATTAAAATAAAAACAATAACGACTATAATAACAACAATAACAACGATAAGAACAACAACAACAACAACAACAACAACAACAACAATAATAATAATAATAATAATAACAATAGTAACGCTATTGATAATAGTACCCACGAGAGTAGCAACAGGCTCGACGAACCGAGCGACACTGTTCGCTTTCGCTCGGCTATGCTTTTCGCGCGTCACGACGTTTCGACTTTCGATGACATACAAACGATCGCGATTGGCTGAGAACGTTCGTTATCAGGGATCGACTTGCCATTGGAACTGTTAGTTGAACGAATGCTTGCTTCTAATCGTTTATTTTTTCTTTTTCTCTTTCTTTTCTTTTTTTTATCAACTTCCGAACGCGATTTCGTAATAACAGGCTCGACGACGGAGTAGCTGACGATAAGAGAAAGTACTGAGTGTGAATATACTCGTATATGTACACGGTCTATATACATATATATTTACAAGTATGTGAATTTTATGTATGTATATACGTATGTATGTATATATGTATATATATATGCATATATGTATGTACATACCGCCTTTCTCTCGATCCTCGACATTCCTTTGCTCGATCCACAAGTAGAGACTTTTCCTTTCTCGTTTCCTTCGTTGAATCTAAGCACAACCTGCAGACTCCATTACGTTCTCCATTCTCATATATTTTTCTCGTTAACTACATGTATGTGTTTGTGTGTGTGTGTGTTTACGTGGAAACTTTGAAGTTCGTTGAGCGATCTCAGTCGTGTCAGAGGATCATCGTCTTTACTGATATCGCTTTAGATTTACCGACGGAAAACGCATAAATTTGTCGCATATCTTTCATCCAATTATTTATGTATATATATACACTTTCTCTCTCTCTCTCACACACACACACATACATACATATGGATATGTGTGTTCACTTTCAGTATGTCTTACATTCTGCGTATTCTATTTCTTAATTTTCTTTAACGATATATTTTCGGTTATATATATATATATATATAATTCTTTTTTGATTATAATATCACATAATAAGTTGTTACTGGAATAGAAAATTTTTGTTAATTACAAAGAAATAATGACGATGATATTAAACGATTAACAAAACGTCAAATAATAATCTATCTAAAATTCCTGTTATAATATCATTATATATATTTTATTTTATAATATCATAATGGGAGATTACTGTAATATAGAAATAATATTAATTAGAAATAGTATAAATATAAATAAGGATATTAGACTATTAATGAGATGTCAATTAATGTGATATTAATGTTGTATCTTTTTTAGGAAATTTGTTGAAAGATTTTGATAATTCCCTTTCCAAAGAAAATAATTTTCGAAGAACACAAACGAGGAAAGAAGTTCAAATATTTATTCTTCCTTTTCTTTTTTTATTTTTTCATTCTTTTATTATTTCGTCAATCAGGTTCTTTTTTAGATATGCTTTCTGGTATTACCGATTACGTTAAGATCCTTTCGTTAAAATGCATTCGTCATCTGCTTACAATCATTTTACATTAGGTATATTAGGAATAATACAGGACGTGAAATAATAATATACCACAGAAAATAAATGATAGTACACGACGAAGTAGAAAATAACTGGTCTTGTTACCAATCGTTCTTTTATTATTCTCTACGAGAACAATGACAGTTACAATCCATTAATAAAAACGTAGAAGCGATGATGAAAAAAAAAAAAAAAAGAAAATAGAAATGAAAAGCACATCCACGTTATTTTTTCCGGTTTGTAAATACATACATACATATATACATACATACATACATACATACATACATACATATATATATATATATATATATATATATATATAAAAACAAGTTAAAAAAATTTTGGTTACTTCGTGTGAGTTTATGCGAAAGGCGTGATTTCGTTAAATAGTTAACACAATAATAATTAAATATATATTAAAATTTTCTCTCTCTCTCTCTTTTTTCTCTTTCTCTCACTCTCCTTCACTTTTTCTCTTTCACTCTTAGTCTCAACAATGAATACGAGATTAACTTGGAAACTCTAGCTTTCCATTTATTTTTAATCTATACATGATCGATTCTCGAAAAACCGAAACACGAAACGTTCGAAAGTCACGGTATGAGTCCGATCACGTGCTTTCTCTCTCTCTCTCTCTCTCTCTCTCTCTCTCTCTCTCTCTCTCTCTCTCTCTCTCTTTTTCTATTCATCTCTTTTCCTCTCGTTGGTTCGATATTCTCGTTCGAATTTTTACGAACGAACAAATTCGTAGCATTAACAAGTGTCGAATAATTTAAAAAAATGTACTACTATCTATATACATATAGAAAAGATAAGCTGAAGAATGATTCGATCGTGAATAATTAAAATTATATACCCCTTAAGCAGTTTAAATATCTTTACCGTTAATATGAAACAAAAAAAAAAATAACAAGAAAACAAAAAAAAAATCAAAAAAAGAAAAAAAGAAAAAAAAATGGAAAAAGAAAGAATAAGATTGCTAGCTACCGTGTTATGTAGATGCCTTAGGATTGGACCAGGCATGAAATTCCTTACCGATCGATTCTCGTGGAATCAGCGTGGGAAACTGTCGTTCCTTCGCTTACGATTAGTCCGTTCTACGATCCGCTCGTTCGTTGTCCAACTCGTTCGAAGAACCCAGGTCGGCATCCAATTTCGTAAAACGAGACGATCGTTTTTCGATCGAGAGATTTCAAAAATCTTTCTTCTTGCCCTTGTCGACGACAACGTTGTCGTGATAACTGATCTCTTGACCAGCGACTGCTGGATGTAGATAATGTGGCTCAACGTCGATCTTTTCTTTAACACCAGAATCCAAAACCATCGAATGATGAGGACCTCGATGTAGCATCGTCGTTGTACCGTGATGTTGTTGCTGTTGTTGTTGTTGCTGTTTGTTAGTTTGTTGATGCTGTTGATGCCTCTCGTCCTCTTGACTGTATTTCTTTAGTAAATCCCTCAACTTCTCCATATCGACCTCCTCTCCGAATTTCGAGAAAAGTTCCTTCGCACCGGTCTCGTCTAATTTCTCCGAATCCTTGAATCCTTGCTTGAACAATTGCAGAAATCTTTCGTTAGCTTCCACACCGTCTCTGGTCGTATTCTTGGATGAATTCAGGTTAGGATTCAACAAAAGATCTGGGGTCTCGTGAACAACGTTCACGTTCTTATCCAAATTTTCGACCGTCAATGATTGAAGCAAAGTATTGTAATCAGGTTTGATCCTAGATGTCTCCATGCACGAACTGCAGGAACAGTTTGTTATGATTTGAACCTTTTTCTGCATAGTCATAGGATTATTTGCCTCATCCTTACAATCCAAGGTAACCTGATACGAAAAATAGTTCACTTGATTAACTATTAAACGTGTTAAAAATATTATCGTGTATTATTTAACATCTATTTCGATATCCTAATCGCATTGACCGAGTTACCTACCGTATGCCAAACACTGTCGAGAGGCTGACACGAGTCGCAATAGGGTCTTATCAAATCACCAGGAGCGGACGGCTCGCTGTGGGGTACCATGTAAGAGAAACAAGCTCCAACGCACACGTTGTTGTCGAGCTCTTGGGATGAACATTGAGGCCACGCGACTACCTGCTTGATAGGCGTCGTTTTGCACCAACTGTGCTTGTCTGGATAGAGTACTATGTTGTGGACCTGGAACGGATGATTAAACGCTCGAAGGAAATATTCCAAGTAGGTAAGCAAAAGAGTTCGTTTAATAATTTTACGAACCTTGTGCTCCCGATGAGCGTGTAATATATTCGATTGAACCAAGAAGAAAATGACTGTTGTCATTAATTGCCACGTAGATTCCATGATCTCTGTAACAGCATGAAAAAAAGAAGCTATCCAAATTTTCTTTTTCTTTTTTTTTTTTTCGAAGACTATGGACATCCCCGGAAGATCAGAAATACAAAAGATCAGAATTAAATATGCGATGAGAAAATTATGAAATTTTCGTCACAATGTATATCATTGAATATTATAGAATTATATTACAATATACGTTTTCAGAGAGTTATTTCATTACTTTACTTTACTTTATACAAAGAATTAGATTACAAACATTCGTTATTAAAAAATCAGCTCATTTGCTAGATTATGTTATAGAAAAGTTTATTTTCTATAAAGTTACAATAACTATTATCAGAATATTAATTTATTATTTTATTGAATTACCATATCTATTACCAGAAAATTAGCAAATTAAATTATTCTACTATTTTGCATAACAAACGTTTGATTGGATCATAAAAGAGGTAATCAAAAGGCCGACTTTGTTATTCTACTTTATAGTTATTTTCTGCAACCTCGAAGAATATAGAAGAGATTGGATGATTGGAATGCAAGGAAGGAGAATCGTTTTGACGAGGAATAGCACGTCGTCATTGGTCGTTCAGTACCGGTTGCCGAGCCATAGATATACGGAATGCGTGTTATTTGAACGAGTCGAGTTGCGAGTACTTGAGAGTACCCTACTTGGCGAAGCTTAGATATTTTTTCGAGAAAACCTATTGCAATTCGAAATACGTGCAACGGCCGTGCACGTGCATGCCGATACTTTTTTCCCGAATGAATGAAAGTGCCCGGCTCGACTTGAGCGCCTTCGAGGCCTTCGGTTCGACGACCGAACGGAATTGCGTCATCGGGATGCTTGCTTGCTACGTTGGTATCGCATGGTCTCATTTCTTTTTTTATTTATTTATTTTTTTATTCTTCTTTTTTCTTTTTTCTTTCTTTTTCTTCCTTCCTTTCTTTCTTTCTTTCTTTCTTTCTTTCTTTCTTCTTCTTTTTCGATAAAGAATCGATTCGAAATTCCGATCGACGATATTTGTTTTATTTCGAGAGAAAACATACCAATGGCGGATAAGAAACGATCGGTTGTTTCGTTGTTTTTATTTGTAGAATTAATTATGCGTTATGAATTGATATCTTTATCAAACTAAATATACGTATATAATTTACATTTTTTACATTAATTATCTTTGCACGAATTTTTGGTTCTATCTAGAAGGAAATTACATAACACGAAAGTCGTAATATAATTTTTATCAGTATAATTATGCTATATGTATTTATTACAGAGTGAGCCAAAGTTCTTTAGACGGTTCGAAAGTTTCCAAACGATTTTCAAAATCAATTGCTCATCTTCGAAACTTCTTAGGTTCGTAGATGGTAGTTTTACAAGTTAGGCTTGTAGTGTTTCGATTTGAACAAGAAATTAGCTTGAAACGTTTCGAAGAAGAGTTATTGATTTTTAAAGTCGTCAAAAAACTTCTGACCCTGAGCCTAGGGACTTTTAATTCACTTTCTGTATAACTTAAGTGTATATCAACGTAATTATACTAGGTATATCAAGTATAACTTCTATTTAAGAAATATTAACAATTTCGAATATGAACTAACGATTGAGTTTACGTGAGTTGATAAAACGAAATAAAATTGAAAAAATAGAGAAATATAAATATTAGGAATAAAGTTAAAAGTTACGTTATATATAATGGAGTTAAAATATCGAGTTCGATCTCCTTTCTCTACTTGTAAATGCAAAGTAATGGACGGAGAATGGATCTTTGGCATCGATGATGTCGCGACAAAGTCCGGTTCATTCATAGATACAGTAGGGTCTCCCATCTCTTTCTCTTTCGATCTCGAACCGTATGCTCGAGTTTTAACTTTCCAAGATTTCGAGATAAGGAAAGTCCTCGTGTCGTCGAAAAGGGGGAGTTATACTAAACCCGTTGTCAACGTCCCAACCATAAATAGTGCTGGATTTAGGGTACCAGTGCTGAATACGTGATTCACTCCTTCCGGCGACATACCACCAAATTTTTTTCGAGTCGGAACAACAAAGCCCAACGTTTAAAAGGATCTTATCGTGTTCGTGCTCCGAAATAGAAATTCCTAGGGAGTTTATATTTCTTTCTTTTTTATTTTGTTAGTTCTCTCTTTCTTTAGAATAGAAACAATCCTAGCAAAGAGAATATACGCGTGCGCACGTACTTTTACTTATTTGATATGTATTTTTATTAATTAATAATAAGTATTTTGTAAAATAAATAATGATCACTATATATACGAATATCTTGATCATTATAAATAATCAAACGTGATCGATCATTTATTTAAACTAGCAGCGTATATATAGACACGTATAACACGATGAGTTAATTTTACAAAAAAAAAGAAAGAAAAAAAAAAAAAAATCTTGAAACATAAAATAATTAATATGTCCCCTGTAAAATTTTGAGATACGATAGTGTAACTAGAATTGAAAGTTTTTAATAGAATTCTAATCTCGATAAAAAAAAAAAAAAAAAAAAAAAAAAAAAAAAAAAACGTTTTTCAATACATCAATCTAATTGTAAGAGACAATTAATTGAAACAAACGTTTGAAACACGTTAGTTCGTTGGTAACACGTTAGGAAGAACTCTGTGATTCAAAGTGAATGGCACGTAAATCGTGAACGCATCGAAGCCTTTTCCTTATCGCATGCGAATCCGTTAATTGTAATCACGATCTCGCGTGATCGAATAAAGTGACGTAAGGCTGTAGAACGCGTGCATGCAATTTTAATAGTATTCTGTTTATCCACCTACACAGAACGTCAACACGATGGTATATACGTACGTATATGTATATAAAATCCCTATCTGTTAAATTCACGACCGCAAATCGATAGCAGGTTAATGTCAATTCAACGATTCTAAAACGTTGTTCCGTGAAAGTGATTTTTACGTAATCACGTCGTCCGTATATTTTAAATTTCATGAGCTTGCCACGAATAAAACGTAATAAACACGCGCGTACACATAAACGATATCAAATACATAGTTATTTTATTTTCCTTGTTTCGATATGCAAATTATGGTTCGCTTAGAACACGTAATCATAGTTGCATTCTATCGTAAATCGAAGAAAAAAAGTCGACGAATCTAACGTGCCTATGGCGAAGATCGAATCGATTGCGATTAGGTCGAAGGGGATTTTAATTTCCATATTCTATGGTGTACGACCATGTTGCCTGTTTTCGTTCGAGCGGAAGAAAAAAGATTGGAGACGGTGATATTCCTTCGGTTCGATATCGATTACCGATCGATGCTCATAAACTGTGAAAGTTCGATGTCTCCGAGAGCCGTTTGTCTTCGTTATAATCACCACCGATCCAATTGCCTGTGGACCGTCTGTAAAATTTAAACCAATGGGGAAGGATCCAAAGAGAGAGAGAGAGAGAGAGAGAGAGAGAGAGAGAGAGAGAGAGAGAAAGAGAGAGAGAGAGAAAGAAAGATTGTATCGAGAAGGAGGATGGAAAAGGAAAAGGATCCAATTGTGAATCCAATTATGAAGAAGAAGAAGAAGAAGGAGAAAGGGAGGGTGAAGAAGAAGAAGAAGAAGAAGAAGAAGAAGGAGAAGAAGGAGAAGAAGAAGAAGAAGAGAAGAACCAGGTCTCGAATGGAATCGATCTCTCGCGCTGCGGGACCACGAGACCGAAGAAGACTACTTGAACCTGAAGTCCTTCAGGAATTCACGACGAAGACGACGAGAACGACGAAGACGTCGTTCCACGTCGTTTGTGGCTCGCTTACGTATACCCGAGCGAAGTGAATTCCACACGACAAAAGGAATCTCGTCTATCTCTTTCTCTCTCTCTCTCGCTCTCTTTCTTTTTCTCTCTCTCTTTCTCTCGGCGAACAATTGCCGTCTCGTCGGCCATTTCCAAGAGGCTCCAGATCGACTTTTCGTTCCTCTTCGATGCATTTCAATTCCCACCTGAAAGAACCCTCTTTCCACCTCCCCCTCCTCCTTCTCCTCGTCGTCGTCGTCTTTCTCTTTCTCTTTCTTTCTCTTTCTCTTTCTCTTCCTCCCTCTTTTGCTCTCATCTTAGAGCCATCTGCTTTTTCTTCTCTCTCTCTCTCTCTCTCTCTCTCTCTCTCTCTCTCTCTCTCT